>NC_061817.1:33083606-33415237 GCF_021462225.1 Girardinichthys multiradiatus
CACTAACTGAAATATTTCAGGTCTTTTATTGTCTTGATACGGATGATTTTGGCATACAGCTCATGAAAACCCAAAATTCCTATCTCACAAAATTAGCATATCATTAAAAGGGTCTCTAAACGAGCTATGAACCTAATCATCTGAATCAACGAGTTATCTCTAAACACCTGCAAAAGATTCCTGAGGCCTTTAAAACTCCCAGCCTGGTTCATCACTCAAAACCCCAATCATGGGTAAGACTGCTGACCTGACTGCTGTCCAGAAGGCCACTATTGACACCCTCAAGCAAGAGGGTAAGACACAGAAAGAAATTTCTGAACGAATAGGCTGTTCCCAGAGTGCTGTATTAAGGCACCTCAGTGGGAAGTCTGTGGGAAGGAAAAGGTGTGGCAGAAAACGCTGCACAACGAGAAGAGGTGACCGGACCCTGAGGAAGATTGTGGAGAAGGGCCGATTCCAGACCTTGGGGGACCTGCGGAAGCAGTGGACTGAGTCCGGAGTAGAAACATCCAGAGCCACCGTGCACAGGCGTGTGCAGGAAATGGGCTACAGGTGCCGCATTCCCCAGACCTGGGCTACAGAGAAGCAGCACTGGACTGTTGCTCAGTGGTCCAAAGTACTTTTTTCGGATGAGAGCAAATTCTGCATGTCATTCGGAAATCAAGGAGCCAGAGTCTGGAGGAAGACTGGGGAGAAGGAAATGCCAAAATGCCAGAAGTCCAGTGTCAAGTACCCACAGTCAGTGATGGTCTGGGGTGCCGTGTCAGCTGCTGGTGTTGGTCCACTGTGTTTTATCAAGGGCAGGGTCAATGCAGCTAGCTATCAGGAGATTTTGGAGCACTCCATGCTTCCATCTGCTGAAAAGCTTTATGGAGATGAAGATTTCATTTTACAGCACGACCTGGCACCTGCTCACAGTGCCAAAACCACTGGTAAATGGTTTACTGACCATGGTATCACTGTGCTCAATTGGCCTGCCAACTCTCCTGACCTGAACCCCATAGAGAATCTGTGGGATATTGTGAAGAGAACGTTGAGAGACTCAAGACCCAACACTCTGGATGAGCTAAAGGCCGCTATCGAAGCATCCTGGGCCTCCATAAGACCTCAGCAGTGCCACAGGCTGATTGCCTCCATGCCACGCCGCATTGAATCAGTCATTTCTGCAAAAGGATTCCCGACCAAGTATTGAGTGCATAACTGTACATGATTATTTGAAGGTTGACGTTTTTTGTATTAAAAACACTTTTCTTTTATTGGTCGGATGAAATATGCTAATTTTGTGAGATAGGAATTTTGGGTTTTCATGAGCTGTATTCCAAAATCATCCGTATTAAGACAATAAAAGACCTGAAATATTTCAGTTAGTGTGCAATGAATCTAAAATATATGAATGTTAAATTTTCATCATTACATTATGGAAAATAATGAACTTTATCACAATATGCTAATATTTTGAGAAGGACCTGTACATGCTTATCTACAATGTTAAGATAGAAATCAGCCTGACTGACAGTTGCATCCTTGCAGCAGATTATTAGAACACAGTCAGACTGAAATCTTAAAAGTTTGTGGAGTAACTATGACAATAAAAAACTAATTTTCAGTTGTTTCTATCTTTTGCCAACTGATTTGCAGAATGAATGGAGTGAGTGCACAAAAATAAACAGCACATACAGGCTGGACACACATGCTGAATACAGGGTTATTATTCTCCAAATTCTAATCTCTGCAAATCAGAATCATAATAGTTTTAATAACTGTTTTGAAACACAGCAGGCTCCTCTAGCTTAAATATGTTTTTTTGTCCTTGTGTTTGATAGTGGTATGAAAGACAAATGGCATGGATGACAACATATTTCATCTTTTACTCTGTTATAAAGTTAAAGCTGGTTTGATAAAAAAAAAATTAAATCTGTGAAGTTTTTAAGAATGTGATTATTACAAAGTAAAAGCAATAATCACAAAAATGGGTTTTGAATTTTCAAATGACATCAATAATCTGCCAATGCTGTATACGAAACATTACATCTCTGACAAAAAGGTAAATGGTAGCATCATTACTTGTTTAGACTGGAACAAACTCATAGCTTCAAAGCCATCTTTGCCTCCTCCATCTGCCTGACTGACCTTTCTCCAAACCACATTAAAAACTCAAGACCAAGCACATAGCAGATGATAAAGCAGGGTAGGGGTCATCTTGGCCAACACAGTCTGGAATCTCTGGTATGGAGATGACTGGCCATTGTGTCAGACACAAAGACGAATAAATGGGGCCCAGATTCTGCTCCACATGCTCTCTGATACAGCCAGTCAACTAATATGTTGCACTGTCAGGAAGCACTAGCAAAAAGCAGCGAGAGATGAATTACAAAGCTGGACCCCAGCTTCCAGACCAACATACATTTCTGTCATGATTATTTTTCCCCTTTTCTCAGAAACACTTTTCCCAAAGCTACAGAGCAAACAACATCCTGATAAAAATGCAACAAACACCTACACAAGTGTAGAAACATGTCCTGTTTGATCTAAAGGTCTGACGGCTGTTGATTAAATGCATTAACTACTATTGGGCAATATTCAGAACTAGAAAATTTCGGAAGAAATTTAGACGGGGCCTGCCTCTTGGTGCGTGCTTCTGGGACCACAAAGTCTCTCTGGCCGTTATTTAAAAATCATTATGTATGCAATAATCACCTTAAAAAATTACTAGTAACTCTGGAAGACTGAGGCTTTTATTTTGAAATTTTCAGTAAGCCTTATTTTAAATGGGCAACACTGGGAGAGCTCCAACATTAGTGTGAAGCCCATTCCTGAAATGATCTATTGTTTAAAATGCAAAGGCTTTTATTTTGTAGAGCATGTTTTGTCTTATTTTGAAAGTCCAGCATGGTTGTACTTTCAGGTATGGGTTAGTTCCATTAGTTAAATAGAACCCGCTTGCTATTTAAAAATCATTTTCTATGCACTTGTCAGCTCACAAAATTCATAGTAACTATAGAAGGTGTGGGCTTTTATTTTGGAAGTTTCAGTAAGCCTGTTTCAAAGGACCAGCATAGTCCCATTCCCATCACTGGGGGAGCTCCAACAGTAGTGTGAAGCCCACTCCTGCAATCATCTATTGTTTAAAGGCTTTTATTTTGTAGATCATGTTTTGTCTTATTTTAAAAGTCGAGCATGGTTGTCCCTTCAGGTCTGGGTTAGTTCCATTAGTTATATAGAACCTGTTTGCTATTTAAAAATCATTTTCTATGCTCTTTTCAGCTCTCAAAATCCATAGTAACTATGGGGGGTTGAGGCTTTTATTTTGAAAGTTTCAGTAACCCATATTTCAAAGGAGCAGCATAGTCCCATTTCCAACACTGGGTGAACTCCAACAGTAGTGTGAAGCCCACTCCTGCAATCATCTATTGTTTAAAGGCTTTTATTTTGTAGAGCATGTTTTGTCTTATTCTGAAAACCTAGTATGGGTGTCCTTTCAGGTCTGGGTTACTTCTATTAGTTACATAGAACCTGCTTGCTCTTCTAAAACCATTGTGTATGTCATTATCAGCTTTCAAAAATCATTAGTAAGTATGGAAGGTGTGGGCTTTTATTTTGAAAGTTTCAGTAAGCCTGTTTCAAAGGACCAGCATAGTCTCATTCCCATCACTGGGGGAGCTCCAACAGTAGTGTGAAGCCCACTCCTGCAATCATCTATTGATTAAAGGCTTTTATTTTGTAGAGCATGTTTTGTCTTATTTTGAAAATCAAGTATGGTTGTCCTTTCAGGTCTGGGTTATTTCTATTAGTTATATAGAACATTGTTGCTATTCTAAAACCATTGTGTATGTTATTATAAGCTTTAAATAATCATTAGTAAGCATGGAGGGTTGATGAAAGAAATTGCCCTTTAGGGTTAATCACTGTTGTCTGGGTGTTGGAACAGCAGTACATGCTGTTTAAGTTCCCCACACAACATGGCCGCCATGTAGTTGCCTCCTATGAAGATGGACAAAGGGTTAGGGGTCGGGTCATGTTTAAGCCATAGAAATGAATGAAAATCAATGAAAGTCAATGCAAAGTCCTCAGAAAGATAGTAATCCATGCATGTGTGTGTGGGTGTGTGTCTGTGTGTGGGTGTGTGTGTCTGTGTGTGTGTGTGTGTGTGTGTGTGTGTGTGTGTGGGTGTGTGTCCCAGTGTGAGACACAGAGCAGCAGAAAGAAAGACAGAATCACATCCAGACATATACAGTAGGAGATACACAGAGCTATAAATAGAACAGTGAGGAATTAATCAGCCAATCAGCAAAGAGCGTCAGTGTAACTTGACACCTGCTGTTTCTCACTCACGCAGCACCTCACTCTGTGTCTCCCCTGGTCTAGGCTTTATAACATGGAGGCGCATGCTCCCGAACAACTGGCCATAACTCGGAAACCGTAGGGGCGATCGATGTCATTCTTGGACCGTTTTTATCAGAACGGACAGGGGAACATTAATATTCATCCTTTATTAGTGAAAATATAATAATAAAGACATAACACTGGGTGAAAAGAGAGTGAAAATGGAGAAAAAGGCAAAAATGCCTGAACATGCTCCTGAACAAAGTCTAATATCTCAGAATCCGTACATGGTATTTGAAATTTTTTTAAACTGTGGGCGACAGCTATCCTTCTTCCCCAATCGTGGAGATTTTCATAGCTCTATGTCATTCACAGTATAAAATATGATTATGGAAATAAATGGTGTCACTCATGGATTACAGGTCAAGCTCTCATTGAAAATACATGGGAGAAGGCCTACAGAATTCCTGTGAGTCTTGGCGATCGAGGGTGTTTTGACAGAAATCTATGAGACTTCGAACAATTTTGAAATTATTGTGTGAAAGCAGAGGCCCGGCCCTACAATCTGACCGAAAATTGTGGCTGTAGAGCGAAATTTGTGGCCATGAGTGCCAGTTGAAACTCATTTTTCCTGAAAAAAATCCCCTCTTTTTACACTCTAGTAACTGCCATCTCCACTGTTAAGAGTGTGATTTTCTCTCAAACTTTGTGTCGCTTGGAGTGTAATTTTAGAGAAACCGTAGCAGTTATCAACAAACCGTTTTAACTTCTGAAGAGCCGGCGGATTTTCCTACAAACTGAAAGTCAAACTGTGTTTCTAGGTGAAAGTATGGCGATACAGCAGAGCCTCAAAAACAGTGAATTTTGAGGATTCCTTCCGCCCCTGACTCCATTCATTCCTATGGGGATTTTGGGGGGGTGGTTTTTCGTTAATTACGTCGCCACGGTAACTCGAAACGCCAATAAAAGTAATAGCACACCTCCCGGGACCGAGCCGGATGTTTTGATGTATATATTGTGGGTGTGCGCGCTGCGGTTCGGGCCGCATTAACGGAGATAGGTTTTGACCAGGTGAATAGTAATAGGTGCCTGCCATAGCAATGCATAGGAGAGCAGTGCATTGCTGCTCTCCTATGCATTGCTATGGCAGGCCCCAATAAGGGAGTCATTTGGAAAGATTCAAATTTCATTCAACATAAAGCCACGGTAGGTTTCACTGGAACCATCTGCAGTAGCACGGATTTAAATGTATGCTAAACAATAAGTTCAAACCAAACTAGAAAATTTCGGAAGAAATTTAGACGGGGCCTGCCTCTTGGTGCGTGCTTCTGGGACCGGAGCTAGCTATTTTAATTGAAATTCATTTTCTATGCTATTATCAGCTTTAAATATTACTAGTAACTCTGGAAGACTGAGGCTTTTATTTAGAAATTTTCAGTAAGCCTTATTTTAAAAGGCCAACACTGGGTGAGCTCCAATATTAGTGTGAAGCCCAGTTGTGAAATGATCTATTGTTCAAAATGCAAAGGCTTTTATTTTGTAGAGCATGTTTTGTCTTATTTTGAAAGTCCAGCATGGTTGTACTTTCAGGTCTGGGTTAGTTGCATTGATTAAATAGAACCCGATTGCTATTTAAAAATCATTTTCTATGCTCTTGTGAGCTCACAAAATCCATAGTAACTATGGGGGGTTGAGGCTTTTACTTTGAAAGTTTCAGTAGGCTTTATTTTAAAAGGACAACACTGGGTGAGCTCCAACATTAGTGTGAAGCCCATTCCTGCAAACATCTATTGTTTAAAGGCTTTTATTTTGTAGATCATGTTTTGTCTTATTTTGAAAGTCCAGCATGGTTGTCACTTCAGGTCTGGGTTAGTTCCATTAGTTATATAGATCCTGCTTGCTATTTAAAAATCATTATGAATGCTATTATAAGCTTAAGAAATCATTATTAAGTATGGAAGGTGTAGGCTTTTATTTTGAAAGTTTCTGTAAGCCTGTTTCAAAGGACCAGCATAGTCCCATTCCTATCACTGGGGGAGCTCCAACAGTAGTGTGAAGCCCACTCCTGCAATCATCTATTGTTTAAAGTCTTATATTTTGTAGAGCAGGTGTTGTCTTATTTTGAAAATCAAGCATGGTTGTCCTTTCAGGTCTGGGTTAGTTCCATTAGTTATATAGAACCTGCTTGCTATTGTAAAACCATTGTGTATGTTATTATAAGCTTTAAATAATCATTAGTAAGCATGGAGGGTTGATGAAAGAAATTGACCTTTAGGGTCAATCACTGTTGTCTGGGTGTTGGAACAGCAGTACATGTTGTTTAAGTTCCCCACACAACATGGCCGCCATGTAGTTGCCTCCTATAAAGATGGTCAAAGGGGGTCAGGTCAGGTTTAAGCCATAGAAATGACTGAAAATCAATTAAAGTCAATGCAAAGTCCTCAGAAAGACAGTAATCCATGCATGTGTGTGTGAGTGTGTGTGTGTGGGTGTGTGTCCCAGTGTGAGACACAGAGAGGCAGAAAGAAAGACAGAATCCCATCCAGACATATACAGTAGGAGATACACAGAGCTATAAATAGAACAGTGAGGAATGAATCAGCCAATCAGCAAAGAGCGTCAGTGTAACTTGACACCTGCTGTTTGTCACTCACGCAGCACCTCTCTCTCTGTCTCCCCTGGTCTAGGCTTTATAACATGGAGGCGCATGCTCCCGAACAACTGGCCATAACTCTGAAACCGTAGGGGCGATCGACATCATTCTTGGACCGTTTTTATCAGAACGGACAGGGGAACATTAATATTCATCCTTTATTAGTGAAAATATAATAATAAAGACACAACACTGGGTGAAAAGTAAGGGAAAATGGAGAAAAAGGCAAAAATGCCTGAACATGCTCCCGAACAAAGTATAATATCTGGGAATCCGTACATGGTATTTGAAAATTTTTTAAATTGTGGGCGACAGCTGTCTTTCGTCCCCAATCATGGATATTTTCATTGCTCTATGTCATTCACAGTATAAAATATGATTATGGAAAGAAATGGTGTCACTCCTGGATTACAGGTCAAGCTCTCATTGAAAATACATGGGAGAAGGCCTACAGAAATCTACTGACTCTTGGCGATCGAGGGTGTTTTGACAGAAATCTATGAGACTTAGAACAATTTTGAAATTATTGTGTGAAAGCAGAGGCCCGGCCCTACAATCTGACCGAAAATTGTGGCTGTAGAGCGAAATTTGTGGCCGTGAGTGCCAGTTGAAAGTCATTTTTCCTGAAAAAAATCCCCTCTTTTTACACTCTAGTAACTGCCATCTCCACTGTTAAGAGTGTGATTTTCTCTCAAACTTTGTGTCGCTTGGAGTCTAATTTTAGAGAAACCGTAGCAGTTATCAACAAACCGTTTTCACTTCTGAAGAGCCGGCGGATTTTCCTACAAACTGAAAGTCAAACTGTGTTTCTAGGTGAAAGTATGGCGATACAGTAGAGCCTCAAAAACAGTGAATTTTGAGGATTTCTTCACCCCTGACTCCATTCATTCCTATGGGGATTTTGGGGGGGTGGTTTTTCGTTAATTACGTCGCCATAGTAACTCGAAACGCCAATAAAAGTAATAGCACACCTCCCGGGACCGAGCCGGACGTTTTGATGTATATATTGTGGGGGTGCGCGCTGCGGTTCGGGCCGCATTAACGGAGATAGGTTTTGACCAGGTGAATAGTAATAGGTGCCTGCCATGCATTGCATGGAGGCAGTGCATTGCATTGCTTCGCAATGCAATGCACTGCTCTCCTATGCAATGCTATGGCAGGCCCCAATTATTCATTGAGAATGAGCTTTAGGTTGAATAACTGTGCTGCCTTTAGTCAGCAACAACAGCTCATCTGAGATGGTGAATTATTTTAAGAGGAACTCCACTTTGACTTCTTTGGTTTGACTGCCACTAAAAAACTGTTGCACATTAAAGTTGTACATCAAAATTATTTTCTACCTTAAGACAAATGCAAAACAGTTCAGAAAAACAAGTCTTCACCACCAACTAATTGAAGCCTAAGGTTTATAAGGTCTTTTAGGGTATTGTTCACAACACTCTGCCCTACACCTGGATCTCTAATGTAAGAGATCACTATAATCTGGTGTCCATAATTAACGTTTTCCTTAAATTCCTTAGCTACATAACTAACTACATAATTAAACTTTGCCACTGATGAAGTTTAGTCAAGAAATTTTGATAACCCTGCAGCTTTTCGAGCCACCATCCTATCTTTTCTTTTTATTGCTTGTTAGTGCACATCACCCAGTTTTGAACTCATCAGCAGAGCTGCCACCATGTTTGTTATGCTCAATGCCCACTGGGTCCAATTTGCACACATGAATTTGTTGACTCGCATAGCTAAACCAATCAACAAGAAAACATGACTTTGCAAGCCTTCTCTTTGTGCTCTGAAATTCACAGATAAAGATGGCTGTGTGCAGTTTGTTAAATTTTACTACATATTTAGAGCTTTACAGTTTAAATATTTGTCTCAATGCAGACTCTCTCAACCCCTTCTGAAAACACAAGAGAAAGCATTCATTTAAACATGGCTTGGCAACAAATAGAGGCTAAGTCCAAACCATCAACAGGAGGCTGAGCATATGTCCTGGGCTGAATTTACTTTAGCTCAAAAAGATAATTGGCATTTGTCACCAGATTCAAGAAGATGTGTTGTATTTGCATCTTTATAGTGTGCAACTAGAGTCCTCAAACAATGGAGGTCAGTAATAAACAGCATATAAGTTGTTGACATGCAAACATGCATACAGACTGGATGGAAAACAAAAAAAAAAGCTCAAACTGTGTGAGGAAATTATAAAGAAAGAAAAGAAACATCACAAAATGGCAATTTTATTCCAGTGCAGCATTGTCCAGCTTTTCCATCAGAGTTCAGTCCATGTGTTATTATGACAGGCAGCCTTGGAACCTGCCCAGGTGCTTTGGCTGAGCCGTTGTCGCTGCAGGACAGAAGATTCTGTCAGGACTTGATTTTTCTTCTCCCACACACAAGGTTTCTTTCAGGTGGGGGGACAACACTCAGAAGTCCACCTGCTATCTGTCGACAGTTTGGCAGAGAAAATTCGACAACCCAATCACAATCCAATCACGATCCAGTACCTGAATATAGGCAATTCTGAGACACACAATGTGGTGTTGCTGCAGAGGGTTTGTCCAAAATCTAAAGTGACTTTACAATGCAAACACATGAAACACTGAAAAATACTAGCCGAAGAACTAAAACTGCTCAATTAATTTTACTGATGATGATAAAAAAAAGGTTGAAAATCAATGAAGTATTTTGACAAACGCCAAAGGCATACAAACACCAACAGGAAGTGACTCATTGCTGGAGAAACTTTTATAATGGAGACAACTAATCACTAAAGGTGCTTTTCAACTATGAGACCCGGAAAAATTTTTCCCAAGCTTATTTTTACAGAATCTTCTAATTTTCCCAGGCTGTTGGTGTGCTTTTCCACTGTGGGGCCCAAAACAGAGCAATTCATTTAAATTATGTCTGCTGTTGGTGGGCAAGTAACTCCTCCTTTTGCAGAAGTGCTGATTGCTTCACTGCTGGGTATGAGAGAGAAAATAAAAGCTGTGATTTTCAGTAATAAATCTATACTGGTGATTCTGTCACAACAATTACAGAATTAAACAAGAATTTCTTGAAGCTGACTTCCTGTTTTCTTGCTTTTTGAGAAGGAGGAGACCAAACATAGCTCTGGTCAGTATTACAACCCGGTGTTGATTAAGTGTTTGAAGCATAGTTAAAATCAAAGTCAAAGGAAGTTTTGTAAAATGCTCCCATTTTTTATAATTAAAGCTTAAGAGACATGTATGGTACTAAAGATACATTAACCACACACACAATCAGCAGCCATGAGCCTTGTTCATTAACTTACAATCTGTTAATGATCCATGGGGATTGTGTTTTTATTCGTACCACATAAACAGTTCTTAAAAAAAGTACAGGAACCTAACCAGGGCTTTTTGGGTAGACGAGGATCCTGGTGATTTGTATTTACCCTGGTATGTGCAGTAGAAATGAAGAAGGGTTAACAATGGGCCTAGAAAACCACCTTGGTTCCTAGAAAAGGTTCCTTAAGTTATAACATGCCTTAATATTACAACAGGGACCTCAGTACAGCGAATACTGCAGTGTAATTAAACTGCATTGTTAAAAAAAAAATTTGTATTCTGGACGAAGGCACCTTAGAAAATTTAAGGAAAAACAAAAGATTTTTAACTTTGAATAATCATTAAACTAATTACATTTTGAATGATGATAAATTATCCAGTAAAGTGCCATGAAGCAGAGAATAGAAGATATTCAGTAAGTCTCCTTTTTTTGTTTGTTTTCAAGAGAAAATTAAAAACGAAGAATAGATTCAACAATGAAAGAGAATGGGTTTTTTTATTTATTTTTCCTCTTGTGAATTATCAAATACACAAACTATCGATTTCAAAATAGAACAAAGAAAAAGAATGAGCTCATTCTAAAATCAACAAAGCCCAAGGCAGAACATAAAAATGAAATTAATTGGGCTTAGAAAATCCAGCCACATCCCTAAGCCTAACCTAAGCACCAGCATCTGGATTGTCTTTCATTGTGATGAAGGAAAATTTTTAAGACTATAAAAAGGAAAACATTTTTCCATTGCAGCTACCATTAATGTTGAGTGTATGCAGAATATGCATAGTCAGACAGAACAAAACAACAGCAGGATGCTTTCTCCTAGGAGTTGTGTCTTTTGTTAAGGTGTTTGTGTGTGTTTTTTATTGCCAATAACACTAAATAGGATAAAGAAAGAAAATCAAACTAAGACCTGCTCTCCAGAGAAACCAGCTCATCTGTTTTACAGCAGTTATCAACTCTTACAGTTTTTATGATATATTTTTCTTTACAAGGTCAACTTAAAATGACGTAAAGCACCCAGCAAAAGAATTTATACCTCTGCTGGAACTTCACATTCTTTCACAAACATCTTTTTGTTTCATTATTAGGATCAAGAAACACACGAGACCGGTCGGGGTGAAAGTCGCAGAGGAACTTAAACCAGGGTTAGGTTATTAAGCAAAATCTTTTAGAGCACTGCTCAATCAACTATCTGGAAATGAAAAGAGTATGTCACATAAACCCGAAGGCACTCAGAAGAGAGCAAAATATAACTGTTTTAGACAACATATCAAATGTGTAAAAAAAGATCCAACGCGAAATATCACATATTATCACCATGGTGACACATGGTGATGACAGCATCATGTAAAGTAAGCAAAGTAAGAAAACTTCATTTATATACCACATTTCCAGGCAAAGATCACAAACTGCTGTACAGAAGAAAACTAAAAACAATAAACATCAGTAAATTGAAATAGTTAATCAAAAGTTCCAGATTCCTGAAGCTACTGCTGAGAAGGTTCAGACACCTTTAGTTTTCAGCCTCGTATGTGGCACAATCAGCAGGCCCTATGTCACATGACTTTGGGGACCTGCTAGGGACATACAGATGTAAAGATTCTGACATGTATGCTGGTGCTTGACCATTGGAAGCCCTATAAGTGAGAATCAAGATATTTAGGTGTGTGCGGGACTGGATGGGGTGCCAACAGAACCGGGGAAAAGTTGTCGTTTGTAATCAGAAAACTTTTGTAATTTGGTCAGAAGTCTGGAAGCAGCGTTCTGTACAACCAGCGGACAGTTCAGTTTGGGCAGGTGAATTATGGGTTACAGTTAACCAATCGCAAAGTAATTAATGTGTTCATAATATTTTAAGTTCTGCTGAATTAAGAACTTTCATCAGGAAAAATGAAACTGGTCCGAGCTAATTGCATGATGAATGGAGCTTAATACAGGAAAATCCATGATTGCAAAGAATCTATGACAAAGGTGGAGGTTCACCTTCCGGCAGGACAACAACCCTGACATTACAGCTGTTGATATAAACATGACAGTAAACGGTTTAGATTGAAAATATTCAAGTGCTAGAATGGGCTAGTCAAAATCCAGATCTAAATCCATATGAGAATTTGTGGTAAGACTTGAAAATTAAATACTCAAAAATGCTCTTAAACCGAGTTCAAAATGTATATTACATATTCAATTTGATTTTTTAAAAAGATTTTGAAAACCATGTTTTTTTTTTGCTCTACATAAAAAAAGGTGTGCACTACTTTGTGTTGATCTAGCAAACAAAATCCTAATAAAACATATTACCAACATGCCAAACAATTGACAGTCAAACACAGCTGATGGACAGATATTCAGCTTCATCTGCCTGCAAAACTTCACGTCTGTCAACAAACATCATTGACCAGTGTTTCAATAACTCAATCCATGCAGGTTATTTTAGGGTCATCGCAGGAATGAAGAAGAGAAAAATATCATAAACATGGGCTGGTCTGGAGAAAATGACTACCCCCATCTGCGGGTTTGCTACATGTGAATCTCACAAATGTAGCAGGGGTCATCTCACCTTGATGTTGCAACCTCTCCTAAAAAGCAACTACTAACAGCACTCCTAGAAGTAAAATAAGCCATTTCTTATGATCCCAGTGACATGCTGAACATGGAGCTGGACTTTTATTACAGAAACTGCAAACTAACCTCTGTCACAGGCACTCGCATGATACTTTTTTTTTATCACAGCAATTAAGGCGCACAATCAAAGAAGGCAATAAAGATTTGAAAAAAGGGAAAAAAGCAGCTTAGCTTTGATTTTGTTGTAGTTTTAAACTGCAAAACTGGCTCCAGCTTTCAAAAAATGTGCTCTATATATAAACAGTATGAAAAAAAATGTCTAACAATACATAAACATTTTTGATAATGTAACATATAAATAAATTATTTCTTTCAGACAAACAGAGAAAGACAAAACCTTTGTAAGTTTGGTGTCTGGAGGAAAACCTCACACTTTGGGGCTAACATTTGTGTGTACACTGAACAAAAGATTATTTTAAAACAAGTGAAACTAGGAACTGTTGTTTTGTTGTATGGTAAGATTTCTGAGTTGAGGTTGTTTTGTTAAGTTTGTGGGGAGTATTACAACCTGGTGATGGCCTCAATTGTTTAGAGATTACCTACACGGCATCCTTTCTCTGCTCTCCTTAACAAGTATACTGCCACCTTTTGTTTTCAATTTTAGCTTTGTTTGTCGATACAACACTTACACATACGTCAACTCATTCATACCTTATACAACTGTTATGACTTTCACGCTTCACTTTCGAAATTAGATGTGAATTTAATTAGGTTTAGAAAATATGTTTAAGCATTTTTTCTACGTTTTTCACCTGTTGCTGTCCATAGTGCTGGATTTCCATGTATCGAATGTAAAATTCATACATTTTACAAGTTATTTTTTACACTATTCTGGACAAAGCATGGAGCACAGCTACAAATATATTCTTGTAAAAAAACACAGGCAGATTCCTTCATGATCATCCAGATTTTTAACAGAACAGCGTTTTTGTAACTGAAGCATTGCATGTCTAAGTAGCTGGTTGGCAACAGAGCAGCCCTGCAGGGAACTGTAATCTCTCCGTTTCTCTTCAATCTTCACAGCTCAGACGCCCAGGGCAATTTGGAGTCCTGTCATCGGCAGAAAAACTCAGATGATTCTGCAGGTGGAGGAGGTATCAGCAGGGAACGGAGAGTCAGTTGACAGCTTTGTGGCATAGCGTGAGAAGGTCATCATGTTTGTGAAAAACTAAAAGAAGATCAGCTAAGATTTTAAATGAGGTCAGGAATCCTATGCTTCTGAAAACAGTTCATTATGACAGTTTTGGAGAAAATGCTGAAGAGAGAATAAGAAAAAGAGGGAAATAAAGAAAAGCAGCCCTCTATTTCTATTTATTTCTTCCCCTACCATTATAGTAGAGGATGAACTCCACTGAACAATATAGAGGAGTTTCTAAAGGCATGGCTGGAGTAAGTGCTTTAAGAGCCACTGCACAAATATGTTTTAGGGACAGGCTTTTACTGCTGCAATCCTTGTGTTAAACCACTCCTGAACAAGAGACAAAGTCAGAGGCATCTGAACTTGGCTAATGAGAAAATAGACTTGTTCAGTGGTCCAGAGTCTGGAGTAAGACTGGAAAGGCCCAGGATCCATGTAGCTTAAGTGTGAAGTTTTTGCAGTCAGTGATGATTTGGGTTGCCGTGTCATCTGCTGCTGTTCGTCCACTGTGTTTTATCAAGTCCAAAGTAAGTACAGCTAACTACCAGGAAATGTTAGAGCACATCATGATTTCCTCTCCTGACAAGCTTTATGGAGATGTTCCTATTATTTTCCAGCAGAACTTAGCTAGCTTAAGCATGCCCACACTGTGTTTGATTGGTCAACAAACATCTCTGATCTAGACCATGGCGTATGGTCAAAAGGAAGATGATAGACAACTGAGCCTTTAAATGGGCTGAAGGTTTCTGTTACAGCAACCATAGCTTTTGAACACTTCAGCAGAGCCACGGAGTGATTGACTTCATGCCACACTGTACTGATACAATTTTATGTAAAAAAAAAAGCCTAACCCACTACTGAGTGCATATACTGTACACTATATGGACATACCTTTAAGGTGAGTGACAAATGGGTATTCAAAATCTATTTTTTTGTAGTTTGTAATATTTTTTGAGGAGGAGAGCTAGCATTTGGGTTTTTATTTGCATTAAGACATAGCCATCAAAATGTACTGAATTCATGTGTAATATGTAATGGATTCATGGAATATATGGAGTTTACTTTTTTAAAATACCAAAATTAAATTCTAAATTACAATTTGTCCTTTCAAACATGAAATAGCTACTATCATAGTTCTTATCCTTACACATGCATGGGATTCAAAAAGACAGTTATTTGGTAAACCTACAACAGAAGAAATAATCACCTAATGTTTACTATGAGCAAGAGCAGCTGAATGAGACTAAACTTACGCTGTCCTGTTTGTTATTTCTCCAACAAACAAGATTACAGCACCAAGCAAAGGCACAGGTTGTAGGTAAACATGTGATATTCAACCTCTGTTTAGATAAGATTGCCACTTGTTGTCCATCTACAGCTGTTTGGGTCTACATCACAGTCACCACTAATCCTGCCTCTCAAAAATTCCCTCCACTTAACATCAGTGATTTGGTTATCCTCCCATAATATTTGCATTGCTTCACTTCCTGAAATGTACCACTATAACTTTTATACAATTCCACAACTATCAGAGAGCTCCATGTGTCTGCAGCCCTGCTGGATCATATTAAGACCACACTCATTGAAGCTGGCAATCCAGCTAAGCCTCACAGAATGTAGACACACCTTCGGTTCTGTAATGGACAAAAAGAAAGTAGCCTCACAGTTCAACTGGGAGGTTTCTCTCTCATAAAACCACTTGCACCTCTTTTTTTGTGGCACAATTTTATACATTGTTATGCCTGTCAGCTTGGTAAAAAAACAAAAACAAAACAACTTGTTTCGTTTGCTGTGTGTTGGAGGTCTGGCTCCACAGCAGCTACAATCGCTTCATAAGAAGAGAACTGTGTGAAGACAGGAAATAGACTGAGAATATTTTATGATGCTGCTATCATGTGAAAAATCCCATTAGGCTTAATATAACCTCATCACCTTTTTGTTAGCACTGAGGTGATATGGAGAAGACACAGTGGGAGAAAATGTTCAACTATAAAGTATTCTGAAGCTGAAGAAAGAGCTATAGTAAGAAGATGGCTACATTTTACAGTACATTTGTGAATGCAATGAGATTACCTGTGAGTAAAACACTGGTGGAAAAGAAAATCCATTAGTTGCAGCCTTGTGATCCGTCTTCCGTTATTTGGTCATGGTTTTGCATTTTTTTCTGTGGTTTCTTGTCATTTCTGACCTTCTATTTTATCCAATATATACAATCACCTGCCACTTTATTAGGTACACCTGTCCAACTGTTCGTTAATGCAAATTTCAAATAAGCCATTCACATGGCAGCAACTCAATGCATTTAGGCATGTAGATATGGTCAAGACGATCTGTTGCAGTTCACACCGAGCATCAGAATGGGGAAGAAAGGTGATTTAAGTGACTTTGAACGCGGCATGGTTGTTGGTGCCAGACGGGCTGGTCTGAGTATTTCAGAAACTGCTGATCTACTGGGATTTTCAAGCACTACCATCTCTAGGGTTTACAGAGAATGGTCCAAAAAAGAGAAAATATCCAGTGAGCGGCAGTTCTATGGTCACAAATGTCTTGTTGATGCCAGGCTGAGGTTACAATTTGCACAGGCTCACCAAAATTGGACAATAGAAGATTGGAAAAATGTTGCCTGGTCTGATGAGTCTCAATTTCTGCTGCGACATTCGGATGGTAGGGTCAGAATTTGGCATCAACAAGATGAAAGCATGGATCCATCCTGCCTTGTATCAACGGTTCAAGCTGGTGGTGTAATGGTGTGGGGGATATTTTCGTGGCACACTTTGAGCCCCTTAGTACCAGTTGAGCATCGTGTCAACGCCCCAGCCTACCTGAGTATTGTTGCTGACCGTGTCCATCCCTTTATGACCACAGTGTACCCATCTTCTGATGGTTACTTCCAACAGGATAACGCGCCATGTCATAAAGCACGAATCATCTCAGACTGGTTTCTTGAACATGACAATGAGTTCACTGTACTCAAATGACCTCCACAGTCACCAGATCTCAATCCAATAGAGCACCTTTGGGATGTGGTGGAACGGGAGATTTGCATCATGGATGTGCAGCCGACAAATCTGCAGCCTCTGTGTGATGCTGTCATGTCAATATGGACCAAACCCTCTGAGGAATGTTTCCAGTACCTTGTTGAATCTATGCCACGAAGGATTAAGGCAGTTCTGAAGGCAACAGGGGCACAATAGAGTCCTCATGTAAAAGTCATTCGAAATGCGCTTAAAAACCAAAGGCTCATAAATCTTTGAAGAGAACCCAGGCCATCAAATATAGCCCCCGAGTAAATTCTATAAGTTCACTTAAATTCCTGTTTTTTATGTGCATATTAGTATTTTGATTGAAGCACAGCAAACCATTTCTGCTCATTCATCTTTTCTAAAACTCTGTTATATGTAAATCTATGATACGTTGTTTTTCTATATTGACTTCTGCTAAATCCCAACTTTGTGCAAGAAGTTAAACATGAAACATGAATGCAATTTACTGTACTGAGGGGATTATTTTCAGATTAATAATGTCATTAGTTTTAATTAATATTGTATATCTACCTAAGTGGATAAGAAAATGTAGATGAAGGGGGAAGAAACATTGTAGGCTATAAAACACAGTACACTTTGAAGTGGTTTTATAGCCTTTGTCAAAAACCAAAGAAAACTACCTGAATCATCACTAACATATAAGCATTTTTTTCTGCCTGTGTTTGAACTCACCTATATAGTGTTTATGCAATACTACTGACAGAAAAACCCTAAACAAACCAAAAACGAAAAAATTGGCCCTGACTTCAGTTCTCACTACACACGCTACAACTGTCACCATGGCTCAGGAGTTGGTTTTCATCCAGGAACTAAACAACTTTTAAGAATGAGCACACATTTATGCACTCTAACTGAAATCATTTTCAAATAAAAGAAAAATATCAGTTTTTATGACAGCTTTAATCACTGGAAAGGTTTAGTTTATAAGACAACATTTAAATATCAAAAACATAAACTGCTTTCATCCTAATCTATCCAAGACAATCAATTTCCCAAACTGTTTTAAACTGTTGAAGTCAATAATATACACAGCTAAAGGGTCTTGAGGCTTGGTTTGGATGCTGGTTGCTTGTCTTACCATCAATTATTTTTTAAGAAACCTGGTTTTCTTACATTACACTGAGAACTTCTGCGAAGACCAGACAGAAGAAAGAAAGATGAGGATAAAATCCCACAGCTAGACAGTTTGTTAAATTTGGTATGGATCTGTTCTCGCTGGGTAATGAATTCTACCAGAAGACAGTTCTCCAGACAGTTTCTATTAAAGGAAGTTTTTTTTTTTTTTTTTCCAATTTCCACGACTGCCTGGAAAGAAACATTGAGGGTAAAATAAAAGAAGGGAAACAAGGAAGAGAAATGCAGACAGATGCATCCACAGACAGTAATAGCAACTGACAACTGTGTACAGCCAGGAGGGATACAGTCTTCATTATGACAAGAAAATAAGATCAATGTATTGCAGCAGGCTTTTAATAGGTTAGTTGGATTTGCTAATGTGTTTACTTAAACTTCCTGTATGTGAGAAATACCAAAACAAAATAGTAAGAATATGTGAGGTAAAACATTTACACACACTCATGCGCTCTGTCATGAAAACGGCCGTCAGGACTCAGCAAGAGTTTCATTATTACAACAAATTGTGAGATTGAGGCCTGCAAACAGAAATAGTGGTTTGTGAGAGACACTCTGTTGTTGTAGGACAGTCTCATGAAGAGGATGCTCAGGGTTCTCCATAATGTTCTTCATTTTATGAAGAATCCGTCTTTCCACAATGATCTCCAGAGGTTCCAGAGGAGTTCCCAGAACAGAACCAGCCTTTTTTATCAGCTTGTTGAGCTTTTTTAAGTCCCTGGCTCTGATGTTGCTACCTCATCAGATGATGTCAGAAGAGATCACTCTCCCCACAACAGACTTATAGAAGATATGCAACATCTTGCTGCAAACACCAAAGGACCTAAGCTTCCTCAAGAAGTACAGTCTGCTCTGTCCCTTCTTGTAGATGGCTTCACAATTGCATCTCCACTCTAGTCTGTTGTCCAGGTGAACACCGAGGTATTTATACTCCTCCACCACCTCCACTTCCTCTCCCATGATGGAAATAGTTTTTGACTTATTCCTGTTTCTCTTAAAATCTACAATTATCTCCTTTGTTTTAGTCATGTTCAAAATGACAAATCTGATGTGTTGCTTAACTTTTTTTGCAGAGGTGTATATTTAAAATAATAGCTATCAACATAATACAAGTTTTGATAGCAGTTTTCAAACAAACAAAAATGCTTACTTTATTTGCTACCTCTATTATGATCATTTCTATCAAGCACCAGTGGCTATCTATGTTTCACCTTTTAGATAATTATCTTGTTGGAAGCTAAAACCCTGACATACTGGAACTTACTGAACAGTCAAGTGAGTTTTTAAGACACTGAGTCACTTAATTCCCTTTATACAACTACTTCATTAGAAACACCTTGTGAGTATTGGGTTGGACTTATTTATGGCTTAGATTGAACAGAGATTTTGGTCCATTTTAACGTGATGCCGTTCCTGGAAATTCATCAACTGAACCTCCATGATGCATCTCTCTCACTTCATCAAATCGCAGAGGTGCTGTATTAGAATGGGATCTTTATGTGGTCAACACTGAGGTAGGCTGCAGCGTTTATTAGATGCTCAATTTTTGAAAGGGAATATGAATCCATGTTTTCATTTTATTTATGCAAAATTCAGTTTTTACCTTCCAAATGCCATAACTCAGGACAGGTAAAATGTTTTTAGTCTGTTTTTGTCGTATTTTGATGAGTCGGTGTGCAATGTAGTCTAACCATGAGTTCTTAAATGACAAATGTGGCACCAGAGGTGGTCTAAAGAGTGGGAAATGAGCTACTGTTGCATCTCCAGCCAGTCTGTCCATTCTGCTCTGAAGTTAACGATCCACACAACTCCAGTTCATTTAAAATAAAATTTAAAAATGGTCTTTTTCAGACTATTCTCTGTAAATGGTCTGAAACTATTTGTAGATGGTTTTGCATAAATATCACAGTAGATCAAAAGTTTTTGAAACTCTCACACCAGCCCATCCGCATCAACAACTATGCTATTTTCAGTTACTTAAATCCCATTTCTTCACAATTTTGATGCTCTGAGCTTCAGGAAATATTCAAGATAACTAAATGCCTTGAGTTGCAGCCTAGTGATCATGAGATTTTGATGTTTGTGCATTAAAATAGATACCTAGGAAAATGACCAATGATTGAACTGATCAATGTTAAGAAACAAGTTCTGAGTTCCAGTAATAAACAATTCTCTTTTGTTTTTCTTGTAGAACAAAGTCTCAACCTACACACCATCAGCAAATTAAAGTGATTAAAATCAATGTAATGTGCAGCAAAAGAAACTTTGCAAACATTGTTTCTGGATTCATCAAATAAAAATTTAAAAAACCCAGCAACTCCTCATTGATCTTCTGAGGGGGTGTATGTGTTATTTCAAATTATTTTATAATTGAAATACTGCACTTGACATTAAACAAGGATTTGAAAATGAATTTGTATAAGTGGTGTAAAATCACGTTTTAGTACTTACCTTGGTTTGAAAGTCATAGTTGGGTATGTTTTGAATAGGTTTTGTAATGAAAAGGTCTTCATTACTTGGACTAAATAATTCATGGCACTTTAAGAGCACCTTTGCACTTTATTAAAAGGACTTTATCCTGCACTTTAAAAAACACCACCTTCAAAACTTGGTATGTACCAATTTAAAGTCATGGCATTTGGGCTTCAGGGTGCACCAGCAACATTCCAATTTAATGGATCATGTACTGAGAGATGTGTCAGCATTTTCTGCAGCATATCTGGATGATGTTGTAGTGTATAGCCAGTCCTGGGAGGAGCATGTGATTGACCTGCAGGAGGTGCTACACCACATCAGAGTGGCTGAGCTGACTATTAACCCCAAGAAGTGTACCATAGCCTAGAGGGAAGTGGAGTATTTGGGCTTTGTCATTGGCTTTGGAAAGATAAAAACTCAAGTTGGAAAGATGGAGGCAATTAGGCCTTGCCAGTTCCAACCACAAAGAAGAAGGTAAGAGGATTTCTTGGTTTGGTGGGCTGGTGCAGGACATTTGTACCTTCTTTTGCAGAACGATCAGCTGTACTGACTGACCTAACAAAGGGTTCAGCCCCCAACAAAGTGCACTGGACAGAAGAATGTGATCGACCATTCAAAGACCTCGAGGCAGCAGTATGTACTCATCCAGTTCTACACAGCCCAGACTTCAGCAAGCCATTCATCTTGCAAACAAGATGCCTTGTTGCTGAAAAGCGCTATATAAATAAACTTGACTTCACTTGACCTGACTTCAACAAGAGGGGGCAGGTGAAAGGAGGCCTGTGGTGTTTTTGAGTCGGAAGCTGCTCAACAGGGAGAAGAGGTAGTCAACGGTGGAGAAAGAATGCTTGGCCATGACATGGGCTATCGAGGCCCTCAGTTATTATCTTCTGGGACGTCACTTCATTCTAGAGACTGACCATCGTGCCCTTCAGTGGTTAAGATGCATGAGTGATGCCAATGCCCGCATCGCTGGATGGTACCTGTCTCTGCAGCCATTTGATTTTAGGTTTCTGTATAAACCAGGGAAGTCCAATGTGGTTGCTGACTGTTTATCCAGGATGGAGGACTGAGTTTCTGTGCTCTTAAGAGAAGGGGGAGGAAATGTATGAAGAGGTCTTCATTACTTGGACTATCCTTATTTAAGTAATTCATAGCACTTTAAGAGCACCTTTGCACTTTATCTAGCACTGCACTTTAAACATGGATTTCCACATAATCATTTGCACACAAGTTTTAACTCTTTATTGAATATTTATTGAGAATTTTAATAATGAGCATGTAGCCTTTTGTTCCAGGCTCTGCACAGCTGCTCCTCATTAAGAAGTGGGGTGGGTGTCTGTGAAAGGAGAATTGTTATTCAGAGCAAATAAGGTCTACTGTTTTGAAACTTGAGCAAATGTTTGTGCAAAATCTGTTTAAAAGTGTGAGTGAAGGAGAAGTGTTGTGCTAAGAAAGTAACTCACCTCTCTTTTCTGTGTCCTCTCCAGGGTGTTTGGACAAATACTTCCCTGGGCGTCTAGACACCATTTATAGGTTCCGGAAGAGACCATGGAAAATGTGGGGTATTTGTGCACTTAGTAGTTGTGAGGTTTTATGGTGTTTGGGTATAGGTTTAAAAAATATTAAATATTTATAAAAAGTACGGGGGAATATGTATATATTTGAAAAAATTTATCTTTGAGTTGGAAGTTGTGAAATGTTAAATTCCTTGTAAAGAATGGTTTAGTCCTTTATCAGCTGTGGCTATTTAAGGCTGCAATTGTGTCTTGTTAAAGAGGCTTGATGCTGTTAGGCTGAATGGTGTGCGCCTGAGTACACCAACTGCTACTTCCACCTTACTCTGCCTTTACTATTATTTCTCACTGGAAATCCAGCCGCAAAGGCCACCAGGTAACAGGTTTAAATCAAGACAAACTAACATGTCTAAATATTTTTTTTTTCAACTTTCTGGGAATACTTTGATATTATTGATGTGTTCTAGCATCTCAAAAAGCGGCCAGTATTTGAATTACATTTTGAATTTAAAGCGTCAGCAAGTGGCCTTAATGGAGCACACTTCGTTGAGTTGTCTGCAATAACAAGTAGGCTCTGCTTCAGCTTGTTTTTCCAAAGCTTAAAACATAGTCTGCAGCACTTACACCATGCAAGTAAGTAAGCAATAATGAAGAAGTCATTAAGTCATAATCTAAAATAAACTTTACAATGTAGAGAAAAGCAAACTTTTCAACAAAATAACAGCAACAAATGCTGTTGTCCCACCTAATACTGATGTTCAACAAAAGCTGCTAATGAGACAAAATAGGCAGCCTGGGGAAACCATGCTGTTAGCATTAACGTTTCGAATTTAATTCGTTTTTCGAAGATTATGACGCTCTAATCAGTGTTTTATGACCCAGACAAGACCATAAACCCCAACTTTAAAAACCATGAGTCAATTTTGGGTTAATAAAAATAAAACCAGCTGGTGTAAATTGCAATGTTTGTTATGAATTTACAGGTAACTCACTAAAGCATCTTGTCTTCCTAAACACATGTTAATTATAGGATGCATCATCTTTTTTGTATTTGATTATAAAATCCTCTGTACAGTGAAGCAAGATAGTTAGATTCTCTTCCTGAAGAAAATCAAATTTACAGACGGGGATTTTTCTTCTGTGCATTGGAACTTCCATAAGTAAAGTCCCACCCCCTTCCAAAAAAGGACAGATACTCTCCTCCTGCTGATGGGCCCCTGAGATCTGGATTCTAATTCCGGCTTTGGGAGTTTAAATGCTCTGGCAGGCAAGCAGAAGGCAGAAAACAGGGAGTTTACTGCTGATTCAATGGTATCACTAATGCCCAGGAGAAACCCAGATACAACCATACCCCAGTGTCTCAATACTGTGCCTGCAGAGAATCAGTGATTGGGACTCTTGAATTTGTTTAACAGCTCTGGTTTGGTTGCAGTCCACACAGGTCAGGAAAGGAAACTGAGCTCACACTATAATCCTACCGAAACGAGCTTTTGCACAATGGTGGTGTGTTATCATGGCTCTAAATTCAGATATCAAATGATTTAATTCTAATGACAATAAGATTATTTCAAGTTTTACAATAGTCAGGTGCAAGTAGCTTTTCAACATGTTACAAAAATTATTTTGAAGTTCAAAGAGAAATACTATGATCAGTTGTTAAGAACTGATCAGTGTTCACAGATAAATACAAATAAAATCTGACAAGCACTCTGCTTTCTGAAGACCACAAGCTTATTATTGCATTTTAAATACTTAGCATCATTTATGAATAAAACCTTTTTGTTGTTGTAGTACCTTAGATATGTCTGATAATGTTAGTCTTTTTATGTCAGTAATGTTGGGTATTGATGAACAGAATAAATATAGATAAATAATTTTAAATGTCACATTTTACTGTTGCAGTACTTTATTCTGGTTATTTTTGTACTCTGAACAGACAAGATAACCACACATTTAAACACAGCTAAGAAGCTGTGAAGAGCATAACGTAAAATAATGCCCAAGAATGCAGAGCCATATATTCATGAGACTAAAACAAAATAGATACATAGACAGTTACAAAGTAGTACGGATACATTTTGTGTCTTGATATATACAGATGTTATGCTTAAAATTATTAACTTTTTTACTGTACAATCCATAGTGTTTCAGGTGGAGTACAAGGAAAAGCCAAGAAAGACCAGCGTTAAAGTTAAGTATTACCTTTACACACACATTCGATGTCATATGCTTTATTTTTTATATCTGTGGATGCTACACACTTCTCTAAAATTAAGTAATGTCATTGTACTGAGATCAAACATAAGGCTGCAACTGAATTAAACTTTAATTATTTATGCAGTCATTTTATCTTTGATTAAAAATTCAACACCATGGACAAATTATTTTATTTACTAATTAGATGTTAAATATACAACAACATATTTATTAGCAGACTATGCAAAATACCACACAAGCTGCCCAACAGGTGGTTTTTGTTGAGTTCTGTATACTGAACATAGATGTTTTAACCATCTCTGCGCATGTGGGTTCTTTAAAGATACATTTAATTAAACACTCAATAAACTGAAGTTGATCCATGCTGAGAAACCAAGAGATTATCATAATACAGGCGTGATTTTTGTGAGTCATTAAAGAGCCAGGCTGGAAGACTACTAATGACCCTGACAGCTCGAGCAATTATCCACAGATTAATTTGCTATTAAAATCTCTGCTGCTCTGCATATGCAAGCATACATGTGGTAATGAGAGATGATGGCACTAACAACTGCATTATTAATCATTACGGGAAGAAGATGGGTAACAGTGTCATGCTGGGAAGGATAGCTTCATAAAGATCAATCAGATATGTTTCTGAACCTCAAAATGAAAGTGGCAGCCGCCAGCTAAGGTTATGCGAAGTCTGAAAACAGAAATGGCTCAAGCCTGTATATTTTATGCCTATCATCAACATACCATATGCTAAAGCTGCATAACATATTTTATGCTAAAATTAATCTAATTCAAGTGAATCACCTAATTAAAACAAAGAAAGAAGGTTTATAGAAAGCACCAGACTTTGTTTTTTTTTTTTTTCCCCCAACAAAACCTGAGTGTAAAGGCGGCATCATCAGCTGGAAGCTTTGAACAGTGTGCCACTTATTATTAGTTTCTCAGAGTTGCTGCTAAGATTAAATTAGTAGGACTGTTTCATCATGAAGGTTCAATTATGTGTTTAAAAAAAATCAACTTGGTTCAAAGGTCTCTTGATAATTTTTAGACCTTTAGATGTTAGTTATTTTCTAAACCGCTAATTAGGAACGATTCTGTTCTCTAATGCAGGTTTCAAATTGGGAGTATTCTCATCCTTAACACAATTTAGACTTTATTAAAAAGTAATTTGACAGTCTGCAACATACTGAGTCTTACAGATAACCATAAACACACACATCTGTACTACAGTAAAGGCAAACAAAGGGTGACCAGATATTTAAAAAAAACAAACGTGCTTATGAGGGACATTGAGGGACACATTACCAACACTATGATGATCTCACATTAGATTTATCAGCTCTGCTTTGCCTGTTTTGAAAAAAAAAAAAGCCTTTTTAAAACTTTTTTAGAAGTTTAACAAAACTGTTTAAAAAGTTTATTACAGCTTATCAGAAAAAAAAAAAAGCTTTTAAACTTCAACGCTGTTAATCTCAGCTGTTGTTACCTTGTCTGTCTGGCAGTCATCCCTTGGTTTGAGTAAAAAGGAGTCCATAGAATAGCTTTTTCAGCTGTGCATTTCTTGTGCGACTCACTTTTAGTGTCGCTTCACATCGTCGGTCTCTCCATGTGAAATTGAAAAATAACTTTGGCGAACTTGATAGAAATCTCTGAGATCGCCTATCACTGACCTCGCCCAGTTATAAGCCGTTTTCTACTCTTTGTTATAGCTGCATTTTCTTTTCTGTGACATACTTTCCATTATATTCTGTATAGCCTACAGTTGTAAGAAAATCCTTTTCTTGTTCTGTTTTATTTTACTAGCATCCTGCCGCGCAGGTTAGTCATGACGCTGATGTGTATTTTGATTGACAGCTGATGTGGCTCTGTGATGATGACTGCAGCTCAGAAAAGCTCCAGTTGAATAATTTTTTGACTTATCAGAATTTGACCCAGTCAACATTGTTTCTGTTTGAGGGACACTGGGAAAGCAGTGAAAAATGCAGCACAGTCCCACACAAATCTGGACATCTGGTCACCCCACCTCTAGGCTGGTATGAAAGCCAAAACATTTGATAGGTTTGCTGCTCACTGAACTGTCCAGTCATATGAACAGTCTATCACTCATAGTCAAGTTGAATCTAAAACATTGCAGTTAAAAGTAATGGAACTAAAGAAGCAGATAACATGGAGACAGCTGCTGACAAAGAAATGCAAAAAGAAAGCTGCAAAAACAATCACATTTTAAAAACATTGTCAAACGGCCCAAAATGAAAAGAACGTAAACATGAGGCCGACTAGCCATGATGAAATCTTTTCCACATAGGTGCATTAAGTGAAGGTATGAAATATTTACATACCTTATTAACCAAAGAAGAACACATGAAGTAAGATTGATGGTAAACTGCATCACAAGTAAACATTATTTTATACTAATTCTCTACTTTAAAACCTCTTCAGGCAATATTTTCAGTGGAAGCAGAAAAAATGTTCAAATCTACATGGAAATATTTACTTCTAAGTGACACATTGACAATTATTTGTTTTCAAATGTAAGTGCAGCTACTCTAGCCATGGAACCAATATTAAAATTATTCCCAGTACGAACAGTAAACTTGACAGTTTTCTCAGTTCTTCATCAGACAATCCTGGCACTATTTCTTTACTCTAGTCAGCTTTGTGTTTAAGTTTTTTTTATTTTATTCTGGTCTTTAACAATGATCTTTGAGTTAATTTGATCTTTGAGTTATGATTCATGTTGCCTTCATACATATTACTTATGTCATATTTGAGTTTTGAAGTAGGACCTAAATGCAGGATGAGTGGAGTTGATGAAGAGGTTTAATAGCAAAAACAAACAAACTTATAGGCGACCAGGCACAGGAACTCAGGCATGTGAAAAACATAAGCCACGTGAAAATCCAGGCAACAGACATGGAAGAACTCAGAACAAGACCAGGGCAAAGACACAGGGTAGGTAATGAGGTGTAAACGGAGTATTTACGGAAGGATCCAGTCGAGAACAACGCAATCCAGATAACTTATAAGCTGAGGGAAGTGAAGTGAGAACCATTGAGCTGGGAGACAAGGTAATCAGAAGTGAATACGGCACAGGTGTGGACCAGGGCTGCAGGGAGACAGAGGGAGTGACCAATTAACACAAATGAGCAAGAAGAGCATGGAGGTGACCAGAATACAAGAAAACAATGACTAGACCAACATAAACAAGAACCAGAAATGAACAAAAAAAGCACCTGGCTGAGCAAAAAGTAAACAAACACAAACCTAACAAACAGATCCTGACAATTCAACCAACTTCCTTGTCAATCTGTACAATATCTATTTTAAACCCCAAAAGTACTGCTTTGAGTAAAAAAACACTGTGTGTTAATAAGCTGCAGCTTTAATCACTCCTCTTTGAACGATTTTCTAATGTGTGGGTCCTTAGCTTGTATCTGGGCTATAATACTGTCAGCAGTCAGTTCTGTTGTGTGTTTGGCAGTTGTTTTTTCTTTACTTACACCTTTTAATCTCATCTTTGCCTTTCTTTCTTCTGGCTTTTGTCCATTTGAGACACTCATTATGACATGATATAGATTTTGATAATTCAACAAAGTTTGGGTCGGATTGTGGTGCATTTATTTTTGAACATTAACAGGGAACTGCAATTTCTATTTTTTTCATGAAACATACCATATGTTTGAATGGCTGTTCTTTCAGTCAACTGAGTTAGCGCCATTATATTGTAATAATAATTTTAGGGTACACTCACCATTCACACCAAACAAACAAGAGAAAAAGAAAACTGAGGCAGATCACCGGTAGAATACGGAAATAACGGACACTTGTTAGGAATAAATAAAATAAGAATAAGTTTGCCTCCACTCAGTGAATACAGGGACACAAAAACTGTTTCAACATCCCAGAGAGAAATTACTTTCAATATTGTAATGTCTTGCTACAGAGTTTTTTGAGGGTGAACTAAGATCCGCAGGGTAGGTAAACATGAGCTCTAACTAGCTTATTTTCAACTTCAGTCAATGTTCAAACTTTTTAAATTGACACAATTTGGTAAATGTGTGGTATGTACAAGGTTTTGAATAACATTACTTGTATTCACTACCAACCATAACCAGTAATTGCTTTAATATTGAACAGAGAGGAAATGGGGTGGGGGCAGTATTTTCACCTGTTCACCATTCTGTATACCCTTGTAGTTTTTAGTTGTTGTTGGGACCACAGCCATGGTTACAACAAGAAAGTCCGGTACAAACTTTTCTGGAACTTTCAAAATAAACCGCATTAACCTACTTCCAGCACAGCCAGGAAAAGGGGCAACAGCGGACTTCCCGTGACGTCACTGTCCAAATAAAAACACCTCTCTTGCTACATCCTGTCTCTTCTATGCGGGTCCCCCAGGGGAACTGGACAGAGCGACACAGCGCGCCAATAACTCTTCAAACTGGATCCAAGAGTGTCATACGATCCCGCGATCATATGTACTAAGTTAAGTACGAATGAATTGCTGTTTGTGTATCCGGTATTAATTCATGAACGGGGTAATTAAGGTACAAGTGTTGCTTGACTTTTCTCTCTGAGGTCTACAGAATCAAACTATGTTATAGAGAGTTCCCAGCAGAGACCCTGTCTCTATGACACCGAGTGGAGTAGTTTTCCCGGTCTGAAGGAAGGACAACGGGACCGCATCACCATGGTTACAGCAGTAACGTGCATTTTGGCCGGCCGACAGAGTGAGCCGCCCCACCCCACAGCTACGGAGGTTAGCTGCAACTAACCCTTTGTTCAATGTGGATGTTTTCTTCAAACTTCGTCGCCCGGACAACTTTTCCTCAGCACGGTTCACCTGAAAGGTTAGGTTTGGGCAGACAGAAGTAACTTAGAATGAAATAATCTTAAAAATGTTTTTTGTTTTATGAAGTTTGGTTTTGTTTGTGTGAAACTCAGCCATCTTAGTGCTAGCAGATTATCTGCTCAGCACACGTGCTCAGTTTGTGTGTTCTGGGTTTGTGTTTTTTATTTTAAAGTTAAGACAAACTTTATTTCAAGGGTGATGTTAAACACAGAAGATCGGCCATAACATGCCGTCCATGCTTATGCATATTAACCCTTTTATTAATGGTATTTTAAAGGTATGTGTGTGATTCTGATGATAAGCTATAAGCTTATTTTGTTAGCTTTAACTGCTAACAGCTAAGAACACGTGCTTGCCTGCTAAAGATCATTTACCCAGTTTTCAATCTAGTAAAATAATATTTCCCTAAATATTGTTTTACCAAATTTAGTAAACGCCATTAAGCCCATTTCTCCAGAAAGATTTGGTTCTTATTCAAAATAATATTTCTTTAAATATTATTTTACTAAATAAAGGCAGCTAATTAAACACTGTTGAGAATTGGTCATCAAGAAGGTTGGTTTTATTCAGTAAATCATTCTTAAAATATTATTTTATTAAGTGTTTTTGAATTGAATTAATTCTGCTTGGTAGCTTAGTTGGATTGTTTTAGCATGTTGTAACCCAGTAGAGGAAATAATCTTTTCTCTTTATTTTAATTCATACATGTTTTATTTTGAAAAAAGTTTATTTTGAAAGAGGAAGTGTGGATCCTCTGCTATGGCTTACTTCCTGTTTAAATGAAAAGCTCCGCCCATGCATGTGTGTAGAGTCTGGCTGTACAGGTCCTTCTCAAAATATTAGCATATTGTTATAAAGTTCATTATTTTCCATAATGTCATGATGAAAATTTAACATTCATATATTTTAGATTCATTGCACACTAAGTGAAATATTTCAGGTCTTTTATTGTCTTAATACGGATGATTTTGGCATACAGCTCATGAAAACCCAAAATTCCTATCTCACAAAATTAGCATATCATTAAAAGGGTCTCTAAACGAGCTATGAACCTAATCATCTGAATCAACGAGTTAACTCTAAACACCTGCAAAAGATTCCTGAGGCCTTTAAAACTCCCAGCCTGGTTCATCACTCAAAACCCCAATCATGGGTAAGACTGCCGACCTGACTGCTGTCCAGAAGGCCACTATTGACACCCTCAAACAAGAGGGTAAGACACAGAAAGAAATTTCTGAACAAATAGGCTGTTCCCAGAGTGCTGTATCAAGGCACCTCAGTGGGAAGTCAGTGGGAAGGAAAAAGTGTGGCAGAAAACGCTGCACAACGAGAAGAGGTGACCGGACCCTGAGGAAGATTGTGGAGAAGGGCCGATTCCAGACCTTGGGGGACCTGCGGAAGCAGTGGACTGAGTCTGGAGTAAAAACATTCAGAGCCACCGTGCACAGGCGTGTGCAGGAAATGGTCTACAGGTGCCGCATTCCCCAGGTCAAGCCACTTTTGAACCAGAAACAGTGGCAGAAGCGCCTGACCTGGGCTACAGAGAAGCAGCACTGGACTGTTGCTCAGTGGTCCAAAGTACTTTTTTCGGATGAAAGCAAATTCTGCATGTCATTCGGAAATCAAGGTGCCAGAGTCTGGAGGAAGACTGGGGAGAAGGAAATGCCAAAATGGCAGAAGTCCAGTGTCAAGTACCCACAGTCAGTGATGGTCTGGGGTGCCGTGTCAGCTGCTGGTGTTGGTCCACTGTGTTTTATCAAGGGCAGGGTCAATGCAGCTAGCTATCAGGAGATTTTGGAGCACTTCATGCTTCCATCTGCTGAAAAGCTTTATGGAGATGAAGATTTCATTTTTCAGCACGACCTGGCACCTGCTCACAGTGCCAAAACCACTGGTAAATGGTTTACTGACCATGGTATCACTGTGCTCAATTAGCCTGCCAACTCTCCTGACCTGAACCCCATAGAGAATCTGTGGGATATTGTGAAGAGAACGTTGAGAGACTCAAGACCCAACACTCTGGATGACCTAAAGGCCGCTATCGAAGCATCCTGGGCCTCCATAAGACCTCAGCAGTGCCACAGGCTGATTGCCTCCATGCCACGCCGCATTGAAGCAGTCATTTCTGCAAAAGGATTCCCGACCAAGTATTGAGTGCATAACTGTACATGATTATTTGAAGGTTGACGTTTTTTGTATTAAAAACACTTTTCTTTTATTGGTCGGATGAAATATGCTAATTTTGTGAGATAGGAATTTTGGGTTTTCATGAGCTGTATGCCAAAATCATCCGTATTAAGACAATAAAAGACCTGAAATATTTCAGTTAGTGTGCAATGAATCTAAAATATATGAATGTTAAATTTCCATCATGACATTATGGAAAATAATGAACTTTATCACAATATGCTAATATTTTGAGAAGGACCTGTAGTTGGCCATTCTGATCAGAGCTTGGAGCAGAGAGAATGTTTCAGGAAGAAGTGTTACATTGAAAACGGAGCAGAGAGGTGGTGATTTCTACCGTGCTAAACTTGAACAGCATCTTGGCTAGGTTTTATTTGCTGGTTCAGAAACATATATGTGGACCGAAGAACTCTCTCCTGAAGGAGATGGCGAGCCAGAACCCAGAACTGTGATTGGAGGACAGCATTCTTCCATTATTGCTGGATCTACAAAGTGGTAACCACTCAACTACCACCAGAACAGAGACACCGATCGACCAGAAGAACTCATTAGAATAGACCATTTAACTATGACTACTAACTATTGGGCTCAGACTGAACGAAGGGATTTGGGGATATTTGTCTAAATGTAAACATTAGAGTTGCCAGCTTAAGTTGTAAACTTTAATATCTTTGCTGTTTTTTTTTTTTTTGGTTCAAAGTAATAATATTGCTCTTACACATCCCATGTCTTCGGCTGTTCCCTCACATTACATATTCTTATTTACAATACCTCCTTGCGAACCTAGACATTGGTCCATAACGTTCTCACTTAAGGTCCCTAGCTTTATGTAACGGGTTACAATAGTAAAGAGTTTGTTGATTGAAATATGTTTGACTTGAGTTTACTTATTTTTGTTAATAAATTCTTGTATTTTAAGAAATTCTGTGAATTCATTCCATGTGTGTGCAGAGTTTTGCTGTTCAATAATGTCAGAGCTTGGCTCACCCTTTTGATTTTGTCCTATTACCACTGCCTTACTGGGCCTGTATTCACAGGACAACCCTTGACAGAACGAAATATTATTTAATAAAATATTAAAGTCAGTCAGTCAGTCATTTTCTACCGCTTATTCCATAGTGGGTCACGGGGGAGCTGGTGCCTATCTCCAGCAGTCTATGGGCGAGAGGCAGGGTACACCCTGGACAGGTCACCAGTCCATCGCAGGGCAACACACAAACAACCATGCACACACTCATTCACACACCTAAGGGCAATTTAGAGTGACCAATTAAAGTATTAATATTAAATAATATATTCATATTCATAATTACAACATTGTTGAAGACATTTGAACAGTGGACGTTAAAGACCTTTCATCCATTCATACCCGCAAATGAACACCAATGTAATAAGGCTATCAGCAAGATGCTAATATTATTTTTAACAGAAAATGTTAGCTTGTGCTGTCCGTCATCTTTAAGACTTTGATGCTGTGGATATGGGATAAACAACATTTATCACAAATTGCAATATTTGTACCAGGAGGAAACACTGTAAATCTAAAGCCATTAGGGTCTTTTCAATGTTTGCCTCTGCAATGTAGTAAGCATTCTGATATAGTGGAACTCCTCACTAACACAGCAACATATATTTCTAAAAAACAGACAAATTTATAATAAAAAGTTAAACTGTCAGATTGCCAACTTCCTGTCTGTTAGATGCACCTGAGCTACAGAGAGTACTCGATGCCGGCACGACATTTAAAATTAAACTACTGCATCGCAAATAGGCACACAGACAAACTCATTCACATATTTGCAAATGCAGATCTGTCAGTTTGCTCTCTCTGGGGGACATCAAATACCCATTCTGCCGAGGGAAAGCACTTTCATCAGAGCAGTGACATTTGAGAGCCCCATGCTACCACCGTCACAAACAGCCGTCCTGTGTACTCACAAATACACAACGCCTGACATTCACCCACAAAACAACCACGACAATGTGAGGCTGTGTGCAGATCATGCACAACTGGGAAAAATAAAGCTTGAAGTTATTATTTTCCTAACATGGTTTTGGAACAGGCAATTAAAGCTTGAAAAGAGGCTGTCAGAGTAGTCATAAATGCTTAAATGCTGCACCCACAGAGACAAAGCAAAGTGGCTGCAGTGTCTCATCACAGCAGGGGTCAGACAAGAGGAGATAAGTCACCACTCTGAAGTGGAAAATCCAGAAAATAAGCTATAATTGCCCCCAGCTGCTTCCATATTAGGTCTTCCTGTACACAGCAAACACAGCAGTAACATTTCTTTGTTAAGCTTTGAATATTGCCTTCCATTCAGTTACAAAGCAGCAAAATAAGTTTTATAAAGCAAATAAAAAATGTTTACATTCATTCCAATTTATTTCTTTAATGAGTTTTTTAAACTTGATTGTGAACTAATTCTTAAAAGGTACTCTTTATCTTAAATGCTGACAAATATAGCACTTCCTTTTAAGATGGTCTTCCCCTTTAGAATGAATGATGGAAAATACTAGATGTAGAGCAATAGGTAAGCTAAAGACAGAGCAGAACGATGAAACCTCTATCAAAGATGTGCAAGACCTCACATATACACCATAACTCCCTAATGACCTTTTTGGCTCTGTCATTCATAGGTGAACACCATAAAATTAGGGTTAAGTTAATAAAAGTATGCTGTTCATGTCAGGTTCATGCAGGATATTCTATTAATGTTTACATTTAGCTCAGGAAATTTGTTTTCCTATTCTTCATGCTTGAGCAGGTGTCACTAATATAAGTGGAAAGTCGCCTAAAAACACACCTGGGTTCTCTAAAAAACAACTTAGCATAATAAGCAGTTCTGGCAGCTCTGCCCCTGAAGGTCCTCATTGTAAAGACAAGTGTGAATGGCAGCCAACCTGCAATCTTTCAAAAGAATGTAATGGAAAGATAAATGTGCATTGATGTGCACACAATAAAAAAAGGGTAGTGTCCACATTGCTTATTTAAAATTTCTTGACATAGAACTTTTTGGGAAAATGATTTTAAAAGTTTAAGTCAACGTATTTTATGCCAATTACACTCAACTTTCATATACACTCCTGATCAGAATCTTAAGACCAGGAAATAGTTACGATTATCAACCTTTGGACGTCTCTCAATGAACCTCTGGGAAGTTCTTTTAAGACTTGGAAAACCATTTCAGGCAACCATCTCATGAAGCTCATGGACAGAATGCCAAGAGAGCAAAGTATAAATCAAAGCAAAGGGGTGGGTATTTTGAAGAATCTAAAATATAAAAATGTTTTCAGTAATTTCACACTTTTTGTTTACTATATAATTCCATGTGTGTTCATTCACAGTTTTGTTGCCTTTGGTGGGAACTACAATGTAAATAGTCATGAAAATAAAGAGACCCATTAAGTGAGAAAGTGTATCTAAAACTTTTGAGCAGTCATGTATATTTTTGTGGTACTAGTGGCACTTTACTTTTGTTATTTTTCCAAATTAGGCAGACAGGAAGTGGGGCGCACTACCTCTATGCCACGTGCCGCACCCAGGAAATACCTACTTTAAAAGAAGTAATCTGAAAGGCAGCCTAAGCAATTTATATAAATGCATTTTTTGTGAACATTTAAGAAGTAGAGAAGGAAAATTAGTAAAGAAAAACAGAGGCATGGGAGGAAACAGATAGGGAAAAGGATTGTTAGCAGCCAACTTGATCGAACTGCTAGAAAACAAAAATGGCAAATGAACTGAATCTATATAGTGCTTTTTTAGTTATACCACCCACTCAAAGCAATTTACATTTTACACGGGGTGAGATACATTCAACCAGTCGACTCACAATCCCGCACACATTCATACACGCAGATTGGTAGGCAACCCAGGGTTAAGTGTCGTGCCCAAGGTCACATCGAGATGTGACAGTAGGAAGCCAAAAACTGATGAAAAAAATATAATTTCAACAAACCAGCAGATATTCAAGATTGCAGTATCCTGACCACGATCCCCACATAAGTGATTCATAAGGACATAATCGCATTACTAACGCAGACTATCTAATAATTATTATTCACATAAGGAGTTCAGACAAACACAGAACAGTGGACGTTACAGACCTTACACATAAAGAAAAACATTTATTCTATAATGTCTTGGGTGGATAATAACATAACTGCAGCTATGCTGTTTTTACGACTATTCTTACTCTTTTATGGTGCTGCAGACTGCAAAGAATTAAAAAAAGCTCCTCACATTTTTCAACTCAATAATCGCCAATGTAACCAAAAAAAAAAAAGAAATACAACCCTCTTTAACTTGCTTTTCATTAAATGAATAAAAAAAGCACTTGTATTTACTTATTCATTAGCAGTTCCACTATATTTTATGTATTTGTTTTTTCATTTTTATCTCTTGCTCAATATTTGTGTAATGGGCTTCAATTGAGACAAACACAAAAGAACATTTCATTTCAGTTACTGGCAAAATCAAGAACATGTGCCCTGTAATTTGATTCACATGTTCCAGAAACATCTGAAAATGTTTTGATTAAGTCCTTTCATATTCATGCAGATAATGTACTAATGTACTGAAATACAGCAAAGGGTATTTTTTCTGACAATTTCATCTGTATCACAGGTAAACAATTACCTAAACAAGTATTCTTCAAATGTCACCAACTGACCTTTGTCATATGTTTTTAGCAGCTGACTGAATGCAGTAGTTTTTACTGCTTGGTGGCAATGAACAGTTCTGACTTAAAAATCAAGTAACGCTTTGAAATCAGCAAGCAAGCCATGTGTCCAAAATTACAACAAAGAGCTTCACTCTTTATATTTTATGCTGCTTAGACTACGAGTATTAATGTGAAGACTGTGAATGAAAATCTGAATTAATATTACTTGCAACTTTATGGAACGGCAAGAATTGCAAATGTGTTCTTCTGATAGAAAGCATTAGAAAATAGCTTTTGATAGTAATCGAAACTGGGTTCACAGTAAAAAAACAAAATACTAAAGGTTAAAGAGAAAAAACACTTCTATCTTTATATTTACTGGTTACAGCACAGTGTAGGCTCGCACTCGGAATGCTGTTCATGTCAAAACAACTTTCAACAGCTGAAACAACAGCTGTCAGACAAAATCAAATTTTAATAAACCGAAATATTTCACTCGTGCACAATTTTTCCCAACAGCAGGACAACATTCAATTCCCATAAGCTACACTATAAACAAGACCAGAAGGAATGACCTGAAATATTTGTTTCACACATTCTGATGTTGCACCAGGAAATTTTCTGTTTTGGTCCATGCGGCTGAAAAATGGATCTCTGTTCTCAGATTAAAAAAAACAAGATGTCAAAAACGTGTAAGGGAGATATTAAAAGTAAATTTTGTTATGGAGTTTAAACAAAAATTCAACATGGAAGACTCACCTTCCCGACTTGTCCAATCACTCCTCACTGACTGGTCCAATAAACGGCAGGTCCGCACTCCTCCTCGGCCAATCATCTCCCAGGGCATCACTTTTAAAGACCATCTGCATGGAAGACACCGCTCTTCTACTGAGCTTCGACCCTCCTTCACCCCTTCTCCACCATAGGCTCCCAACTCCTTCCATACCAAGGCCTACACCACCACCAGGATCGGATCCCAGGGGGGAAGACGTACCTAATCATAATCATAAGATGTTTATTCAAACTTACTTCATCTTCAGCATTCACGTCTTCCTCAGGGGTCCGAGGGCCAAAGAAATAATCTTTCATTATTAAACTCTTTAACTGTTTTCTTGTTTCTCCATTATGTGTCTTTCCAGGTTGAAATTTTATTTGTAGGTGTAGATCACTGACTAAATGCATGTAAAAACTCAAGTCAGGCAGTGATTGTACAAAAGCTCTTGAAACAATGTGCAAACTTGAGCTATTTCGAACTGCAACTCAATGTACAAATCGGACTGGCATCCCAAAAAAATAAATAATTTTTTTTTTAAATGATTCAACACTGACTACTGACTTTTTTAAAGAGGGAATCCATTAAATCTGGAAAAAAAAAATAACTAGTTATTGTGGCGCAGTTGGTAGCACTGTTGCCTTGCAGCAAGAAGGTCCTGGGTTCGATTCCCGGCCTGGGGTCATTCTGCATGGAGTTTGGATGTTCTCCCCGTGCATGCGTGGGTTCTCACCGGGTACTCCGGCTTCCTCCCACAGTCCAAAGACATGCCTGTTAGGTTAATTGGTCACTCTAAATTGACCTTAGGTGTATGAATGAGTGTGTGCATGGTTGTTTGTGTGTTGCCCTGCGATGGACTGGCGATCTGTCCAGGGTGTACCCTGCCTCTTGCCCATAGACTGCTGGAGATAGGCACCAGCTCCCCCGCGACCCACTATGGAATAAGCGGTAGAAAATGACTGACTGACTGACTGTGCTGAATCATAAATTAGACAAGTATCTTTTCTTCTGTGTTACAAGGTTATGTTAATCATGCAAACACTAAAAGAACAAAAAAAAATGCCTTTCACTTTTTGAAAAAAAGGACCATTACTTGTAATCACATGATTTAGATAATCTCAGTGTCAGTGTAGGATGGCCCTGATTATCCGTCAGTTAGAGAGTAAAATGCATCAAGACCATAATCACAGAATCATAAATACTCAATTATTTTTAAACAAACTGTCAGATGCACAAATCAAAACAAAATGTGTATTATGAAATGATTTTTCATTCATAATAAATCCAATCTTTATCTTGCCATCTAAACGTTTGTTTTTGCGTTTAAGCCTACAGAATTACAGAAAGCTTTCCATAATGATTTTGTTTTTTGTTAAGCTTTAATGAACAAAACCCTCTGATTACTTATTCTAAAGCAACATGGGGCCATTAGTAACCAAACAGAGAGCCTTTTTTCTGTCTTACACAGAACGCCCACAGATGTCTGATTTGATCTTTTTCCTGAATTCCCTGAACATTTCAATAGCATCCAAACCGTGCAGCAAAGCTCACTGGTAATACTGCAGGAGCTAATTATACAGCCGTGGTAAACGTAATTACATCCTCTGCTACTTACTTCAATTAAACCAAGGATGCACTTATCACACACTGTCTGCATTTGTGTTGAACAAATAATGACAGTTTCACAAGTCATCTTTTATTATGAAACCTTTCCCTTTATTATGCCTAATGTTAAAAAAGTACTTCATAAAAAAAATGTAATTTCAGTTTTAGTTGTTTGTTGTTCTGTCCATCCGTATTCTTTATTATTCCGGTATTTCCCAGCAACGGCAAACCTCTTACAGTATCAAGGTAACTATGCTAAATGGGGGAAAGTAGACATGAATGCTGAGCAGTGTTCCCTAATTAGTTCATATGATTAGTTATATTCAATCTGAAAACCTGTGATCAGCCTCCAATCACAGTCAGTGCACTGGTGTCCTCTAATTTCATGAGATTTTACTCGTAAAGGCAGGAAAGAGAGGAATGACAAATGTCAAGAGAATTACACTCTCATAGGAGTTTGGCTAGACAGGTTTTGTGAACCTGGATAAGTCTTAAGATGGCATTCCCCAAGGAATCCTGTGGAGATACAACAGAAGAACTCGGGTCAGTGTGATACGCCACACAGTCCTTGTAATGAGAGTGGTGTCCTCTTCTTAAAAATAACTTTTTTCCATTTTTATGTGTGGATGACTTATATATACATGTGGGTCCACAAGTATCTGCCAGGGTCTCTTGCATATCAAAAAGAAACAGAATTGTTGTTTCTTTAGATGGCAAAAGCACTGATGAAAGTCTTTCCCCTGATGCCAGATGTAAAATTTGAAACAATTAAAAAGACAACGAAAGATCTTTTTCCTTCATATGTACAACATACAGGTCCTTCTCAAAATATTAGCATATTGTGATAAAGTTCATCATTTTCCATAATGTCATGATGACAATTTAACATTCATATATTTTAGATTCATTGCACACTAACTGAAATATTTCAGGTCTTTTATTGTCTTAATACGGATGATTTTGGCATACAGCTCATGAAAACCCAAAATTCCTATCTCACAAAATTAGCATATTTCATCCGACCAATAAAAGAAAAGTGTTTTTAATACAAAAAACGTCAACCTTCAAATAATCATGTACAGTTATGCACTCAATACTTGGTCGGGAAGCAGAAATGACTGCTTCAATGCGGCGTGGCATGGAGGCAATCAGCCTGTGGCACTGCTGAGGTCTTATGGAGGCCCAGGATGCTTCGATAGCGGCCTTTAGGTCATCCAGAGTGTTGGGTCTTGAGTCTCTCAACGTTCTCTTCACAATATCCCACAGATTCTCTATGGGGTTCAGGTCAGGAGAGTTGGCAGGCCAATTGAGCACAGTGATACCATGGTCAGTAAACCATTTACCAGTGGTTTTGGCACTGTGAGCAGGTGCCAGGTCGTGCTGAAAAATGAAATCTTCATCTCCATAAAGCTTTTCAGCAGATGGAAGCATGAAGTGCTCCAAAATCTCCTGATAGCTAGCTGCATTGACCCTGCCCTTGATAAAACACAGTGGACCAACACCAGCAGCTGACACGGCACCCCAGACCATCACTGACTGTGGGTACTTGACACTGGACTTCTGGCATTTTGGCATTTCCTTCTCCCCAGCCTTCTTCCAGACTCTGGCACCTTGATTTCCGAATGACATGCAGAATTTGCTTTCATCCGAAAAAAGTACTTTGGACCACTGAGCAACAGTCCAGTGCTGCTTCTCTGTAGCCCAGGTCTGGGGAATGCGGCACCTGTAGCCCATTTCCTGCACACGCCTGTGCACGGTGGCTCTGGATGTTTCTACTCCAGACTCAGTCCACTGCTTCCGCAGGTCCCCCAAGGTCTGGAATCTGCCCTTCTCCACAATCTTCCTCAGGGTCCGGTCACCTCTTCTCGTTGTGCAGCGTTTTCTGCCACACTTTTTCCTTCCCACAGACTTCCCACTGAGGTGCCTTGATACAGCACTCTGGGAACAGCCTATTCGTTCAGAAATGTCTTTCTGTGTCTTACCCTCTTGCTTGAGGGTGTCAATAGTGGCCTTCTGGACAGCAGTCAGGTCGGCAGTCTTACCCATGATTGGGGTTTTGAGTGATGAACCAGGCTGGGAGTTTTAAAGGCCTCAGGAATCTTTTGCAGGTGTTTAGAGTTAACTCGTTGATTCAGATGATTAGGTTCATAGCTCGTTTAGAGACCCTTTTAATGATATGCTAATTTTGTGAGATAGTAATTTTGGGTTTTCATGAGCTGTATGCCAAAATCATCCGTATTAAGACAATAAAAGACCTGAAATATTTCAGTTAGTGTGCAATGAATCTAAAATATATGAATGTTAAATTTTCATCATGACATTATGGAAAATAATGAACTTTATCACAATATGCTAATTTTTTGAGAAGGACCTGTACATGGGAGGTAAAATGTACACCTTAATGCTTAATGTGCTTCTTAATTTCAGAAACACACTTTGTCAAAGAGTGTTTCTGAAAATATTAAAATATGGTGTCAGCAAATTCTTCAATTGTATCTGCTGTAATTGGAGTTTTTTAGTCTCAGAAAAATCAATTGAAACTTGACATATTATTGGCTTCAACATTAAATGCTTGTTTGGAGTAATCTACAGCTAATTTGTAAACTGGTAATTAGTATTTCTGCATATAGATAGCTACAATGCAAAGTAGTTTTTTTTACTGTGAAATTTGTTTTCTAGACAGATTTAATTTTCTTTGTCCATCAATGCTACTCAAAATGTGAAAAACATTTTCAAAAAGAAAGATGCCTTTTAAATGTACTGTTTGTCACTGTTAAGGCACCTCTGACACCAAGTCATATTTGCTGATTGTGTTCATTCTAGGAATATTGGAAATCTTAGCGTTTTAGCGTTAAATTCCCACAATGACACTAACAAATTTATTTATTGCAATGGTCAGCTTTACATGTGGTTGGGCAGACAAAGCAAAAGTCCTCCAACATCAGCTTTTTATCTAGGCTTTCCCTTATGTAGAAACTAGCTACACAGTAAGCAACAGTTTATAAATATTGTCCAGAGACATGCCAAGACCAACACTTCACAAAGCTACAAATGTGGTCTGTGGTGGGGATTGGATAAAAGCAGCGGAAAGGCCACTTTTCTGCATGCATACACACACACACACACACACACACACAATTTTTGCTTCAAGCATCTTTCAGAATCAAACTATGAGAAGCATTCTTGTCTGAGTAATTGCTAATTTTTTTTTATCATAATAAAGAGATGCTTAAAAGTATTTCAATACACAACAGGTAGAACACATAAATTCAGTTTTATCGCAAGCACAAACAAATACATTAAGGTTTGTGCATAAAATGAAATATACACAGTAAGATTTTTTAGCAAGGACACTTGACTATTTTTTGCAAAATCTCTACATATGCATGTATGTTTATATTCAATTGTAAGAAATTCCAACAAGTCAAGTGGACTTACAAAATTTACTTGAATCAGAAATCAGTTTTGAAGCCTTGCAAAATATTACCGTGATAACCCGGTCCAAAATTACATCATGGTTTATTTCTTCAGTTTCTTTAAATCTCATGTTAAATCAAGTTATCAGCATGGCTGCTTTCCGACAATTTAGTTTCAACGTGTCTCATCAACAGTGTGTGAGCACAGATGTTTTCTACCTCTTAGAGTACACACCAAAGTCAGTTGGTGGTAGTGTAGAATGAGGAACTTCAACAAATCTTCTTGGAGTTACATTACTGCAATGCTTTTCAATTGTGTACCTCAGGGAGGATCAGCGACGAGAAGTGTTTTGCTTTGCTCTGTAGAAAAAACATCTAGATTTAGATTTTGAAACATCCTCTTCCACTATCGTCACGTTTGCTCAAGAGGAGAGATGTATTGTGGCAAAATCAATTCTTAGATGCCGTCAACTGGGCTTCTTTAGACAGATCATCTTTTACCAATTGGCATTTTACCTGTTTTAATTCTTTTTCCAGTATCGCATTACAATACAAATTCAGTTGAATTTTATTCTGACTAGTATATCTGGATCATGTTTTAATTTTAATTCAGACCAAAGGGGATTTTATATTACTGGTATTAAAATAAACAAAAATACTACAAAAATACTTTATTAATCCCTTTGGGATTAATAAAGTATTTTTTTATTTATTTGAATAAACCATTGTTTTTCTTGTGAAATGCCTTTAGATCAAACTTTTTGGGAATTTGCACTACATAAATACAATGAATTAAATTGAACCACAAAAGATAAAATAAAAACCTAACAGGACCATTAGATTTAAGGTCTGATTCAAGCTAATATAAATACAAAACTAACCATAAAGGCTAATGAGAACAATGATTTCATTAAGGGACAGAAATGGCGACTAATTAAATGAAGAAAAAAAAACTTTCTTTCCCTGAAAGCTTTTGTCCTCGGGAATTATGGCTTTGCACAAGAATACAATCTCAGTCGTTACATCCAATCTTCCTACATCAATAAGAAAAACAAAAGGAATGCATTCAAGAAAAATTAAAAAGGTCATATTTACATTCAACATTTAAAATAAAGTTTTACTGCTTTGGGGCAGACTTGAAGTACTCCACCTAAAATAATAGGGGAAAAATGCTACAAAGCAAATAAATCACTCCTGGCAATGTTAATTCACAATCAAACCCTGCCAATAAAGTAAACTGTTAAATTTGTTTTTAAAATCATGGAGGACAGCAGCACAGTCATCCTACACAAATGTCTCAGGAAACTATGAAAATATTTTTGCAATTCTCCTTTGAATAACAGCTGGCAGTAACCTCCACTGCTTACTGTGCCTGCTATAAATAAAAACTGCTCTATTGGACTATCAGATTGTGTCAAAACATTTCCACACCAGCAGATACGTGAGTTTAAGCATCTAATTTCAGCTCAGTGAGGCCGGGAGCTATATCTTCACAGGTGTTGTGATTATGAATATGAATGTTATTTAATATTTAATATTAATACTTTTATATTTTATTAAATAGTATTTCGGTCTGTTAAGGGTTGCCCTGTGAATACCAGCCCAGTAAGGCAGTGCCATTAGGACAAAACTGAAAGGTGTGAGCTCTGACATTATTGAACAGCATAAACTCTGCATATATATGGAATGAATTCACACAATTTCTTAAAATACAAGAATTTATTAACAAAAATAAGTCAACACAAAGTCAAATATATTTCAATCAACAAACTCTTTACTATGATAAAACAATCCAACTAAACTACCAAGCAGAATTAAAGAATAACGAAGACTAATGGACTATGTACAATATAAACAAGTTGATTAAAGATGGTTTAAACCATGACCGAAGAGTGATGCAACATTACCATGCAATGTTTATGTTTGAGAACCAAGGATTATCTTGAAGAATCTGGAAGTGAAGTTAAGTTAGTCTTGGAACTAACTTAGGCAATAATCAGTTTACCTTTAGACAATCATTCACAATGTAAGATCAGATAAAATATTATTTTAATAAAATAATGTTTTAAAGAATGATCTGCTGAATAAAACCAACCTTCTGGATGACTAATTCTCAACGGTGTTTAATTAACTGCCTTCATTTATTAAAATGATATTTAAACAAATATTATTTTGAATAAGAACCAAATCTTTCTGGAGAAATGGGCTTAATGGTGTTTACTTAGTTTTCAAGTTTGGTAAAACTTGAAATCGCGGCTCGTTCTGTCGGCCAGCCAAACTGCACATTACAGCTGTAACCACGGTGATGCGGTCCCGTTGTCCTTCCTTCAGACCGGGAAAACTGCTCCACTCAGCGTTGTAGAGACAGGGTCTCTGCAGGGAACTCTCTAGAACAGTTTGATTCTGTAGACTTCAGAGAGAAAAGTCAAGCAACACTTGTACCTTAATTACCCTCATTCATGAATGAATACCGGATACATAAACAGCAATTCATTCATACTTAACTTAGTGCATATGATCGCGTGATCGTATGAAACTCTTGGATCCAGTATGAAGAATTATGTCTGTTTGCCAGCAAAGAGACCTTAGCACGGTGTTCCTCTGTCCAGTTCCTCTGGGGACCTGCGTGGAAGAGGTCAGTTTGTTGCAAAAGCGGGGTTTTTATTCGGACAGTGACATCACGGGAAGTCCGCTGTTACCCTGTTTCTGGCTGTGCTGGAAGTAGGTTAATGCGATTTATTTTGAAAGTTCCAGAAAAGTTCATACTGGCCTTTCATTTTGTACCCATGGCTGTGGTCCCAACACAGGACTTCAAGACACAAAACTCAAACAAACAATTATTAATAGCTTCAAGATGCAGAGATTTTATGAGTTTATCAGCAAAATTGTTTGTTATTATTAGTATTTGAAGCTATTTAATGGTATCTAATTAAAGAAATTGGTTTATCAGTAAATTCCCCATAGTGCCAACTTAATAAACAAAGCTTTTGATAGAAATGTAGCACATGCTAACACAAATACCAAAACAAACAGCTATGGGTCATTTAAAAAACATCCAAGATAATACAGAAAATTACAAAGGGGGAAGGATGTCTGCATGGCTATCCTGGCAGGTGGACTGTGAAGTCTATGTGGAGGTTCAAAAAGAGAACATATCCATAGGTGAAACTTGGTTTAAGATTATCACATCACAAAATATTCAAGTTTTAACATTTTTTTTTTTTTTTTACAAAAAACAGTCAAAATGCCTTTATACTCAAAAGGCAGATATCTTCTCCTTAAAACTAGTTATCATATGCAAAACTAACCATAAAGGTGTTCAAGCATGAAACGAATGGTAAAAGGAATATCAACCCATTTCTCTCAAGAAATTGTATCATGTGCAAATTTATCTCAAGTTTGCAATAATCCAAATACTCACCCAAATTCAAAAGCTACATAATAAATCCACAGCCAAGATTTTAAATGGATGTTCTGAGCAATCGAAAGCTAATGTTCCAAAGCTATGTAGGTGAGTAAAATTAAATAAAAACTAAAATAAAGTCCAGATAAATAAAGTTATTTTTTTTTTATTCTGTAGCATTTTAATGTTCTTTTAATCTTGCTGCTTTTAGTTCTTGTTTTATTTCCCTTTACTCACTTTTCCTACGGGTTGCAAAAAGAATATCCAACATTGCCAGAAGCAAAACCCAGTTAAAAAGAAACAAAAACATACAACAAAATAAAAAAATAAAACTAAAGCCATTGGCTAAGAAAACATCTAAACAAAATAATTGTTCCCCTTTTCTGTAGAGCACAGAACGTTATCTGCATGATCTAATATGCAATCTTATTTAACCTACTTAAATCATTTTGTTTTCAATTATCCCATGCCTTTTATTCTTCCAATTGGTATTAAAGGTCAGTAATGTAAATCAAAAGCTGTACAATTACTTTTGAGAGTTGGATTGGCTAGTGCAATCTTGATAAGTTGGATACTACCCTATAGCTTGATCTAAGCATTATTTAGAGAAATAGTTACACAACCAAAACTCCCTAACAGGGGGGAGTGAACAGTCTTACTGACATTAATCATCAATGTCCAAAAACAGAAATCTAAACACTCTTCACCGGATGAGTGTTTATGGCAATTTTATTAGGGGTAGAAATTGTGAAAATAATTATTATTATGGTGAAATAAAATGCTTAAAAAATGAAAAGGGACAACTAGAGGCTCCAGTAAATTCTTAACATCAGCGTATGTACCGGTAAGAAAAAAGAAATTATCTCTGAGGGTCGACAAAAAGTTGTCAGAAGAGAAACATCCAGGAGCACCATCAAAACTTGGCAGATGGCTGTTGAGGTTTAAGATCAATGAATTCTGCTCCACACTGGAAACCACCCAAAATGGAAATGAATATGTTTGGCCCTTGAGCTCTTATAAAGAATGCACCAGTACATTAAAGGAAGGGTCAGCAAACGCCAGCCTCATCAGTATGAGCTGCTTTAAACCACATTTTGAAGGATGCCATCTTTTTCTTTCAGCCTAAACCTCTCTTTGATCAGATTAGCTTAAAAAGTCATGATGATGCAGAGATTTCATTAAATAAAAGCTCTTTAAAAGCCAGTTTTCCCCCCTTGCACAATCTCTTGCCTTTCATCTCACTTCTCTTTCTTGGGAACCATCAGCTTATTCTCTGATCCCACCACCCAGGCTAAGTAAGATCATGTCCACGATATAAATGAGGCAAAAGGTTATAATGCTAGGCCTGATGTCTTGAACTGTGACACAAACCTGAGGAAGGAGGACAATGTTACTAAGCTCCAATCAACTCATTGTCCGCATCCAAAGTCAGGAGACCTCAGGTAAAATGTCAGAGTAGCTCAACTCTGACAGCAAAACGAAACCTCATCAGACACAAACTGAAACAAAGACTGTATACACTCTCGATAGCTATAAAGCAAAAAAAAAAATTAACAACAGCCAATATAATTAACAGCAAAATTTAGTTCGGTTGGGTTTGAATTTTTATCCACATGCGTAAGGGTAACATGAATAGATTTTTTTTTTTTAATCATAGCGCATTGGTCATGTTAAAATTATCCCTGAAAGGGTGTCTTTAACCATGAGAACTATGAGTTGCCATGCAGACAATAACTTGCATCATATGATTGATGGCTGAATTCAAAGCCTTGGATAGGAAGCATTACATGAAGCCTGAGCAAAGCAATTGAGGTTGCCACCTTACACCAGTCCAAGTTTTTATTCATATCATGTATTTGCCTTGTAATTTTCATCTCCTTAACTGCCACTTCTTCAAGTCATGTTATGTATTTTTACATACAACATTGATTTTCCTATTAATTAGCTTGAAAACGTTATTGTTCTCGAGGTACTTTACAGCATTCATCCATAGTTCTATCCAAGCTTTTAACTCACCCTCCCCTTAAATGTGTCCTCAAGCCATTTCTCCTGGCACTTTTGCTATAAACACATGTGTTTTGGCTGTGTTTACCCACAATGGACTGCATTGCAGTCCACTTCCTTCATTTGGTTCACTAGAGGTGGACCGGAATCTTTGTTTTCAGGTGGATCAGAGTTTACTTCTATCATCTGCATCAGAGCCCAATTTTGCATTAATACCTACCCAAACAATCAAAACTTTCCAACCAAAGGAGCTAAAGTCTGATTCAACAGAGCTTGCGTGAATTCAATTCAAATTAAAATTCAATTCAAAAATACTTTATTTATCCCATGTTGCTGTAGCTCATTTTATGCAGGTTTCTTCAAAGAGCTGTTGTAGATGCTGATGGCTGTGGGCAGGAAGGATCTCCTGTAGCGGTCTGTCTTACAGCACATCTGAAGAAGCCTCTGACTGAAGACACTCTGTTGTTGTAGGACAGTCTCATGAAGAAGATGCTCAGGGTTCTCCATAATGTTCTTCATTTTAAGAAGAATCCTTCTTTGAACAATTATCTCCAGAGTTTCCAGAGGAGTCCCCAGAGCAGAGCCAGCCTCCTTTATTAGCTTGTTGAGCTCTGGCTCTGATGCTGCTACCCCAGCAGATGATGGCAGAAGAGATCACACTCTCCACAGCAGGCTTATAGAAGATATGCAGCATTTTGCTGCAAACATCGAAAGACCTAAGCTTCCTTAAGGAGTACAGTCTGCTCTGTCCCTTCTTTTAGACGTCTTCACAGTTGCATTGCCAATCCAGTCTGTTGTCTAGGTGAACAATATTTATACTCCTCCACCACCTCCACTCCACTACTCTATTTCCATGATGGAAATAGTGTATGACCTATTCCTGTTTCTCCTAAAATCTACAATTATCTCCTTTGTATTATTTAAGTTCAAGATGAAATAATTGTTTCTACACCATGCCACAAAGCGGCCCACCAGCTCCCTTTACTCAGCTTCTTGTCCATCTTTTTGTCAGACTCACGTCTCAATGCTAAATCCAGATGAATGAAGATGTTAAGCACCTCTAGATAAAAAGTTTATTCTTCCCTCAGTTGAAGGAAGAGTTGAACAATTGTGAACAATGTTGTTGTAGGAGAGCCACTCAAACATGATGTTATAAAAAGAATGATGATACCGGTATTTCAATTTCTGGAAGAACAATGCTGAGGGTTGTTTTTTTTATGATCTGCTCTGTCTATGGTGAAATTTTCCTTTAACGTGCATAGTTTATTCTAAAAAAAATAATGTTCCAAGTACTAAAAGAAAATAAGTTAATAAACAGTCATATAATCATGAAGGTGTCAATCGTTCTTTTTGACTCTAATAAAACTTAAGTGAAGTGAACACTACAAGGTAATATACAAAATTGACTAGAGAGTGAGGAAGTGCCCTGGAAATGTAAATATAAAATACAAGAAGTAAACATGCAATTCTTTGAGGAAATGACAGGCAGAATGACAAACACACATACAGCATCTGCTGTGCCCTCCTGAACATAAGGCCTGTTAATGCAGCAGACTTGGAAATATCATTATTCTCTCTTTTTCTGCTCAAAGCACTGCCTACCGGGCTCCCAGCTGCCACCAAGACCTTTCAGCCACTTCAACCTTCCATCTGCTCACCAGTTCTCTCAGAGATGAGCTGACGGAGAAGCAACTTGGGAAGACATTCAAGTGCCCGGCAAACCGGCTCTGCATTCATGGCAGACATCCTTAACTGAAACAGAGCTACATGCTCAGTTTATGCCACAAAAACAACTCCAAAAAACAAACAAAGCCTTAACTTGATATGTGGGCGAATTAGCTTGTATGATAAACATGGGACAAAATGAAAATGTTGGTCATGTCTGAGCTATAAATCATTGAGCTGTTTTTGCACAAAATCTGGCCCTACATTTAAAATTAGGATGGAGGCTTTACATATTAAACCTTGGGAGCCTAAAATGTATCCTTTAAAAGGACAAAAATCATGGCAAATTTGGAAGAGGGAAAGAAAATCAAAACGACAACAAAACATTCAACTATAATGCTTTATTATCTTTCATTTAAGGAACTTGCAAAGTAAATTAAAAAAAAACTATATGTAACAGCTTCCCTCAGTTCAGCAACTGTTTGCTGCTTTGAACACAATGCGGAATCTCCCTATGGACCCTTAGTAATGTTCAAGAGTAGGATCTGAGGCCCTTTAAAAAGCATTAGCTTGTGTTTGTTAAGGTATGTCTGATCTGATTGTAGCAAGCAGCTTCTTTTAGCTTTACTTTTGAAATAAAGTTTGGAGCAATCTATTTTCTACCTAACACTGCCACAGAACCACAAAGCAGAAAATGGTTCACATTTGTTGTCTAAGGCTAATAGTTGGTAGTGCTATTTATTCACATTTACTTATCTGCTGTAATTTTCACCTGATTACACCTTATGTTCTTAACTTGGGATGTGTTCATAACACTCACTTTAATATTTACTGCATTAATCACTCCTGTCATCATGACTCTTTTCATTTGTGCAGGTCCATTTTGATAAATCACTGATGCATGTGTGCTAGGCGAATTTGCTGCAACCACTTCATCCCATATTTGCATAGATTATTGCAATTATGATTTCTAAAGTATGCTTAACTTAATGACATGTCTGACACTGGAATCTGCACAAAGGACATTTTTGAGGACGTTTTTAATTGTACCTCCTACTTTTTGAAATTAAAGAGATATGAGTCAATTTGAAGGCATGTTGAAGTTTTCAAATGTCAGTTTACACAAAAAATTTCTACCATACTGTTCCTGCTGTATAAAGCCTTTGTAATCAGAGGGTAGAAATGGTGAGTATTATTCAGACATACAGCAGTCCTCTAAACTGTCAGTCAGCTGTGTATGATTGCAGAAACAGGGAAAATGCAACAAAATTTCATTCTTTTAAACCTTAAGAAAGCAAAGCAGGTAAAGCAAGTTTATATCATCTTTTTTCAAGTAGAAGTAAAACACATAGTCTTGTTTATTTGAGAAGCGCCCCCTTCAATTCTTTTAAAACATACATTTACATAAACTACTCACAACAGCAATAAGGAAAAAAACACAAGCAACAACAACAGCAACAACATGCAGCTCAGTTTAGAGCATTATATTATTTTCAGTGCGCAGAATGTATAACACATAGTTCAGTTCCGTTTTCAATTTAAATCCATGTCTGTTTTAAGTACATTTTCATCCAGTTAATTAATGCAAAATGTAAAAAGCCACTAAAAGTCCACTTTGGGTTTTACCAGATTCCTCAGGAACACAGCAGGCATGTAAACTGCTCAGCCTTTTTCATCGTAGCTCAGTAATAGATACTAAATGATTTATGATGGCAAGCAGCCAGCCAGATTATCCAAAGAACCATCTCCAGACCTGAGGTATATCTACTCCAAGACAGAGCATCCTTGGATTAATGGACGTACGCAGTACCCGTGATCTAATGCAAGTCTACTGTTCGTTGGTAAGTAAAAGCAGGAGGATGACACTCTGATGGCTCACTTTATGACAGTTTCACTGACGTGTCTTAATACTTCAAGAGAATTTATAATTTTTTTTTATGGGAGTTTGCTGCTAATTGAGGTGGCTGTGATTGGTCACAGCATTGACAGGTATGATTGAGGGCGGTTGGATGGGAGGGGATGATGATGCTACAAGTCTTATGTTTTATCTGACCAAACTTTTGAACCCAAACAATTTATGTAAAAACTGCGCATCGGGCGTGACAGTGGCACAGGAGTAAAACGTGCAACCCATATTCAGAGGGTTTAGTTCTCAACGCAGTCATTGCAGAATCAACTCCCGACCCAGGCAAGCTTTGCTGCATGTCTTCCCCCTCTCTCCACCCCTGTCCTGTCTTTTTACCGTCATAAAATCTTTGAAAAATAAAGGCCACTAGTGCCGCAAAAAAAATCCCCATCAACACCAACGTCTAAATTTGTTTAAAAAAAGGTTATTTGGTCAAATCATCATCCAGTTGGATGGCACTAAAGCATTCCAGTTTACTTAAACAGCTGGAAAAAAAAGAACTTACACCATAGGTAATATACAGTGGATCTTAAAATTGTTCACACCCTCTGAAATCGCTAAGTTTCTGTGGTGTAAATAAATAAAATGTTGATAATTTTAAAACCTTTTCCACCTAAAATTTAACATAAATCATGAACAACTTCACAAAAAAACTAAATCTATGTAAGTCAAAATATTAACAACATAAGAACAAGTCTGCAATAACCTCTGTATAACTGTGCACATGCTTAGATAATAAGCATCCACCAACTCCTGGACAGTCTGTGGTGCAACGTGACGTTGGTGGATGGAGCAAGACATGATGTCTCAGATGTGCTCAATCAGCTTCAATGTCTTCATCTTGCAGGAACTGCTGATACACTCCAGCCACATGAGGTCTAACATTGTCCTGCATTAGGAGGAACCCAGGGCCAACCGCACCAGCATATGGTCTCACAAGGGGTCTGAGGATCTCATCTCGGTACCTAATGGCAGTCAGGCTACCTCTGGCGAGCACATGGAGGGCCATGTGGCCCTCCAAAGAAATGCCCGCCACTCCATTACTGACCCACTGCCAAACCGGTCATGCTGAAGGATGTTGCAGGCAGCAGATCGCTCTCCACGGTGTCTCCAGACTCTGTCACGTCTGTCACATGTGCTCAGTGTGAACCTGCTTCCATCTGTGGAGAGCACAGGGCGCCAGTGGTGAATTTGCCAATCCTGGTGTTCTCTGGCAAATACCAAGCGTCCTGCACGGTGTTGGGCTGTGAGCACAACCCCCATTTGTGGACGTCGGGCCCTCATACCATCCTCATGGAGTCGGTTTCTAACCGTTTTTGCAGACACATGCACATTTGTGGCCTGCCGGAGGTCATTTTGCAGGGTTCTGGCAGTGCTCCTCCTGTTCCTCCTTGCGCAAAGGTGGAGGTAGCGGTCCTGCTGCTGGGTTGTTGCCCTCCTACGACCTCCTCCACGTCTCCTGGTGTACTGGCCTGTCTACTGCAGTGGCGATTGCTCTAAAACTGCAAGCTCAGCTTCCCCTAAAATGTCAAAAAATACATGATCAAATATATACTGTTGTGTGTACCTGTCATTGACTAAATATGCGCTACAACGCGCTCAACTTTTGTTCAGAATCAGCTTCTTATCACTGGTAACGACGCGGCTTTCTTCTCACTCATTCCTGCAACTTCACAGTGCTTTAAACAGTGAGTTCAATAGCGAAGCAAAAATGCTGGGCTTTGTCCCGCCCATCGGACGCTCAGCGTCTCTGGGAATCTATGGAGCAGTGGGCTGGCCTCGGCTGGCCCGGACGCTCAGCTTCTGCATGATGATTGGATGATCTATCTGACGATGAATCCCTTTTTGATTGACAGTGAAATGAAAGAATCAGCGATCTTGAAATTGAGCTTCCCCTGCTTGAAAGACCAGCATCCGCCACTGGTCTCCTGGCAGCGCCTCCAGGCTCTGGACACTACGCAGACAGGCACAGCAAACCTTCTTGCCACAGCTCACATTGATGTGCCATCCTGGATGAGCTGTACTACCTGAGCCACTTGTGTGGGTTGTAGAGTCTGTCTCATGCTACCACGAGTGTGAAAGCACCACAAATATTCAAAAGTGACCAAAACATCAGCCAGAAAGCATAGGTACTGAGAAGTGGTCTGTGGTCCCCACCTGCAGAACCACTCCTTTATTGAGTGTGTTTTGCTAATCACCAAAGATTTCCCCCTGTTGTCTATTCCATTTGCACAACAGCTGTGAAATTGATTGTCAATCAGTGTTGCTTCCTAAGCGGGTAGTTTAATTTCACAGAAGTTTGATTTACTTGGAGTTATATTGTTTAAGTGTTCCCTTTATTTTTTTGAGCAGTATATATATATATATATATATATATATAGTTAAATACTATTAGAAACTGCTTGGGCATTATTTCAAATGCAATGGACACAGAGACAAAAGGGTAAAAAAGTAGCAAGAAAGTGTTAGAGATCGGGCAAAAAGGTAAAGGGCAGAGGAAAAAAGAATAGAGGAGAGAAAGAATAAAGAGAATACAGGATTACACCCTAGAAGACCGCTTCTACACCTGCAGAAACACATATATAACAACAGCAATGTTACTGAAATGTAGACAGTACCAATGAATGCAAGATGTATATAGTGGCAACCACACAGCAATATAGAGTATATCTGTGTATCTGTAAACACCTGAGTCCGTACACCTGTGAGTGTATGGGTGAGCACGTTTGTGTATATGAGATTTCAACAGTGAGTGTGAGGAGCCACAGACCTGCCACCCTGGACCTGAGACAGACACGGAGGAGGTCTGAGCCACAGACATCCAAAGGCCCCCAGAGCACAGAAATCCCAGAAAGAGCCCTAGGGGAACCACCCAGCATCCACAGTGTAGAAGCCCCAGGGAGCTGCAGGACAAGCCCACAGGCCCCGCCGGAGCAGATCCTGCCATGGACAAAGGGATCCGAGACCCTAGGGCACATCACTCCCCATCAGTGGGTCAACAGAACAAGGGGGTCCAGGCCCCACCAAGCAGCCACCAGGTGTTAGCCAGCACACGCCAAAGCACCCAGCCCCAGACACCAAGATCCACCTATACACCGGCGGCAGAAACAGCAGCCACCAGCATGGAGTGTGACGGGAAGGATATAGACCCAACATTTGATGATTCAGAAGAGGCCGCAGCCCAAAGCCCAACCTGACCAAAAACCAGACGTGCACAGTCACAATCACATGTTCCCAGCCGCATGCGTAAACATAAAAACACTCACTCAGGACGAAACTCAGGATGAAACAGTCCCAACCCCCAATGAATTCCAATCTCAACCCCATGGACCTCCCACCACCATGAACTAGAAGTAATGTTAACATTTTGGAGTGGCCAAGCCTGATTCCTGACTTGAATCTAAGAGAATCTGTAGAGGGAGCTAAAGATTAGGATGACTGCAAAGAGGCCTTCAAACCTCAAAGACCTCATCACCAAAGATATTTCTTCAAAATACAAGTGGAAACAAGCAAAAAGCCTTTCAGCTTGTCTCAGATGGCTTTGATTGATGTAATGCTGATAGATATTTAGATATTTTCTACTGATTATTGAGAAGGGTATATATTTTTAACATGCCATTTTAAATAACATGTAAATAAATAGTTTTCAAAACTGATTGACGATAATAAGTCTGATCAAATGTCTTTTGAGTTTCCAGGAGAAGGCTCTGAACAAGAGATACCATCACAAATTTGGAGAGCATTTGCTCGTTTGGTGGGCAAACATTACCAAGTCAAGATGTAGCATGCCGATATAAACCTATCGGAGAAGACTAAATGCTGTACAGGATATGTCACATTAAAGTTGGTTTTGAAATGACCAAGAAAACGATGACCATTACAATAACCCATGGCAAATAATTAGAATCACTTCTCTTTGAAGATGCTCACTGAAAAACAATCAAATAGTAATTTTGAAGCTGGAATTTTGCTTTGTAAAGCAAGTCATACATAAAAATTAGTCTTGCAATTACTGGCCTCTTTTCTGATCAAAATCTGAAAGATTTTACATTATGAATAAAAACAATTCTATTTGGGATGTTTTGTGCCTTCTCTTATATTTAAGAACTTGATTCAATCGTTTCTTTCTCTTGATTCTGTGGATTGATATTTTTCCTCTACTTGACCCAAAAAGATTTTTAAATTAATTAGAATCAAACTGTTGCACTGTTCAATTAAAATGTCCTATCTGAGATGGTTTTCTTTTTTGTCTGCTAAATTATTCAGCTGAATGAAAGGTGATTAAATGTTTTATTCCCAAACGGTTTGGGTTTTTAATGAGAAATCGAGCTGTTATAGACAGTCTGAAACAGTCTTTAATGTTCTCACTGATTAATTTAACAGTTAGTGGTGATTGGTTGCACTACAAATGGACGAACACCCCTGTTGTTACACTGAACTTTCCACACGTATCTTTAGTTCCCAGCATGACTTCTGATTTCACTGGCCAAGCTTGAGAGAAATCGCCACCAAAGTTTTTTGTTTTAAGTTTTGTGGCACTAATGGCCTTTATTTTGTAAATAGATCAACAGGAATTGGGGGGTAAAGAGGGGGACTGAGGACTGTAGCCTCTGCTTACGGCTACACAGTGGTTGACTTTTGCATACTTACTCGTTATTATACAACAATAAATAGCATCTAATAATTGTATATGCCATAAGCGCAATAAATGACAGATTAATAGATAGAAACTATCTTTTTATTTTCAATCTTTTAAATCAAAGATTTGCACTGGTAATAAACTAAAGTCAAACAAACTCCTCCTGCTGCAGAAGACAAAATCATTTGCTTCCAGATACCTCTCTTCCTCACCTTAACATCTTATTTTATTTGAACACTAAAAGTTTCAATACAACAGCAAATTTGTGCAAACAAATCAAGGTTTGCCAAGAGCAACAGAATAAGGGCTACTACATTAAAAGAAAACAAAATATGTGTCTTATAGTTAAAGAGAAAGTCTGATGTTTTATGCAGAGAAATTGACAGGGGTTGGACAATGAAACTGAAACACCTGGTTTTAGACCACAATAATTTATTAGTATGGTGTAGGGCCTCCTTTTGCGGCCAATACAGCGTCAATTTGTCTTGGGAATGACATATACAAGTCCTGCACAGTGGTCAGAGGGATTTTAAGCCATTCTTCTTGCAGGATAGTGGCCAGGTCACTACGTGATACTGGTGGAGGAAAATGTTTCCTGACTCGCTCCTCCAAAACACCTCAAAGTGGCTCAATAATACAGGTCCTTCTCAAAATATTAGCATATTGTGATAAAGTTCATTATTTTCCATAATGTCATGATGAAAATTTAACATTCATATATTTTAGATTCATTGCACACTAACTGAAATATTTCAGGTCTTTTATTGTCTTAATACGGATGATTGTGGCATACAGCTCATAAAAACCCAAAATTCCTATCTCACAAAATTAGCATATTTCATCCGACCAATAAAAGAAAAGTGTTTTTAATACAAAAAACGTCAACCTTCAAATAATCATGTACAGTTATGCACTCAATACTTGGTCGGGAATCCTTTGGCAGAAATGACAGTCTTCCTCCAGATTCTGGCACCTTGATTTCCGAATGACATGCAGAATTTGCTTTCATCCGAAAAAAGTACTTTGGACCACTGAGCAACAGTCCAGTGCTGCTTCTCTGTAGCCCAGGTCAGGCGCTTCTGCCGCTGTTTCTGGTTCAAAAGTGGCTTGACCTGGGGAATGCGGCACCTGTAGCCCATTTCCTGCACACGCCTGTGCACGGTGGCTCTGGATGTTTCTACTCCAGACTCAGTCCACTGCTTCCGCAGGTCCCCCAAGGTCCGGAATCGGCCCTTCTCCACAATCTTCCTCAGGGTCCGGTCACCTCTTCTCGTTGTGCAGCGTTTTCTGCCACATTTTTCCTTCCCACAGACTTCCCACTGAGGTGCCTTGATACAGCACTCTGGGAACAGCCTATTCGTTCAGAAATTTCTTTCTGTGTCTTACCCTCTTGCTTGAGGGTGTCAATAGTGGCCTTCTGGACAGCAGTCAGGTCGGCAGTCTTACCCATGATTGGGGTTTTGAGTGATGAACCAGGCTGGGAGTTTTAAAGGCCTCAGGAATCTTTTGCAGGTGTTTAGAGTTAACTCGTTGATTCAGATGATTAGGTTCATAGCTCGTTTAGAGACCCTTTTAATGATATGCTAATTTTGTGAGATAGGAATTTTGGGTTTTCATGAGCTGTATGCCAAAATCATCCGTATTAAGACAATAAAAGACCTGAAATATTTCAGTTAGTGTGCAATGAATCTAAAATATATGAATGTTAAATTTTCATCATGACATTATGGAAAATAATGAACTTTATCACAATGTGGTAATATTTTGAGAAGGACCTGTATTTAGATCTGGTGACTGTGCAGGCCATGGGAGATGTTCCACTTCACTTTCATGTTCATCAAACCAATCTTTCACCAGTCTTGCTGTGTGTATTGGTGCATTGTCATCCTGATACACGGCACCGCCTTCAGGATACAATGTTTGAACCATTGGATGCACATGGTCCTCAAAGAATGTCTCGGTAGTCCTTGGCAGTGACGCGCCCATCTAGCACAAGTATTGGGCCAAGGGAATACCATGATATGGCAGCCCAGACCATCACTGATCCACCCCCATGCTTCACTCTGGGCATGCAACAGTCTGGGTGGTACGCTTCTTTGGGGCTTTTCCACACTGTAACTCTCCCGGATGTGGGGAAAACAGTAAAGGTGGACTCATCAGAGAACAATACATGTTTCACATTGTCCACAGCCCAATATTTGCGCTCCTTGCACCATTGAAACCGACGTTTGGCATTGGCATGAGTGACCAAAGGTTTGACTATAGCAGCCCGGCCGTGTATATTTACCCTGTGGAGCTCCTGACGGACAGTTCTGGTGGAAACAGGAGAGTTGAGGTGCACATTTAATTCTGCCGTGATTTGGGCAGCCGTGGTTTTATGTTTTTTGGATACAATCCGGGTTAGCACCCGAACATCCCTTTCAGACAGCTTCCTCTTGTGTCCACAGTTAATCCTGTTGGATGTGGTTCGTCCTTCTTGGTGGTATGCTGACATTACCCTGGATACCGTAGCTCTTGATACATCACAAAGACTTGCTGTCTTGGTCACAGATGCACCAGCAAGACGTGCACCAACAATTTGTCCTCTTTTAAACTCTGGTATGTCACCCACAATGTTGTGTGCATTTCAATATTTTGAGCAAAACTGTGCTCTTACCCTGCTATTTGAACCTTCACACTCTGCTCTTACTGGTGCAATGTGCAATCAATGAAGACTGGCTACCAGGCTGGTCCAATTTAGCCATGAAACCTCCCACACTAAAATGACAGGTGTTTCAGTTTCATTGTCCAACCCCTGTATGTATTGAAGGCCAGCTGATGAAGAATTTGCATTCACTTAAAATGAAAGCTGTTGAGATTTTATGAACAAGACTCAGTGCTGAGGGATCACACTGTTCCCAAGTAGGATAAACACCAAGAGGAAAATTATGGTTTTAATTATACCGTCATCAATATCTTGTGGATGTGGAGCATTGCAAATCTATTCATTATCTTTGACCTTTTCATATTTGGCACATTATAATCACACATTTCAATGTACTTCATTAGGATTGTCATCAGCCTGCACAAAATATCACATAACTGCTAAGGATAAAGTGTGAAATATGATTTTTTTTCCCTCTACTTCTTACCTAATGTGGCCTCTTTTCTCATCTAGCAAGGGCAGCGCCTGTGAGCGGGCAGCAAAGCCTCGGTGACCCGTCCCCCCATTGTCTTGTGTCATGATGTATGTTTGGATGGGTGTACTGGAATTCTAATTTCCCCTCGGGGATCAATAAAGTATCTTTGAATTGAATTGAATTGAAATACAAAAAAGTGTTACATGTACAATATATGTATTTAGGCCCCCTCCCTCAAAACTATGGAAAACTGCTTTTCACCTTTCACAGCAATTATACTAAACATACCCAAGGCTTTTGGGGTATGTTTGCCATCTTTGCAGACCTGTTTTGCTGATTCCTCTTTTCAAAATAGCCGGAGGTCAGTTAGATTGGATAGAGTGCATGTGTGGTAACTTTCACGACATGCCACAGATTTCAGTTAGATTTATATCTGAGCTTTGACTAGGCGATTCTGACGCAACTTTGGTATGATGTCTACCAATTGATTTTGTATCCCTGATACAATGTGCTTCCAGGGGAAAGAGAGATTTTGTTGATTAGCTAAATATACACCAGCGTGAGCTCAAGACTCCAACAATAAACACGCCATCTATGGGGCCTGCCTGATGGACTTAGCAAGTAACATTGTTTTTAAAAATTTGCTGTTTTTTTGTCCCCCTCCTCCCTGCTGTTCATTACTGCCAGACTTCCTTGTTTTACATTCTAATTAGGGCTGAATGATATTAGGAAAACATGCAATATGTGATAACATTGGTAAATGTCACCATATTGATATGATGCACAATAAACACATTTTTAAAAAAAGGAAAGGAAGTGGAAACACCTTAACAGACCCCAGATAAAGTGTAGTTTAGCACGATACTGGGAAAAATCATTCAACTCATCACTGCCATCTGTTAAGGTTTTGTTGAAAAAGTTACTACTGGCCAATGTCTACTGTTTTGGCATGAACACTTGTGTTAGTTTCTTAATGACTTAACCATCTTACCATCTCTTTACCTTCTAAAGTTTAATTAAACAAGTGTCTCCAAATATATTACAGTCCAGGCAGTTCTTCATATTATGCATATTGCATACAGTGATTTTGTTTTAAATAACCCCAAAACAAATTACCTAACACATTTTTTGATCCAAATCTCTTTTAATCAGGTCAAAAAGATTTATTATTCTTTGTTGTATGTCCTTATATTTGTGTTAGTTTGGTTCATTATTTATTAGTTATGAGCAGTGACCAGCTTCAAGGTGCACTAGAATTTTTAAAACCTACAGTTTCAAAACCATTAACAATTTTCCCTCTAGGCTTTCTGACAGTTCAAAGAAGGGGTGTTAAACACCAAGTGCTGGTGTCCTACAAGTTTAAGATCTGTCCCTGCTCCAACACATTCAAATGGCTAAATTAGCTCTGCAGCATGTCACCAGGTTCTACAGGAGTCTGTTTACTTTTTCATTTGATTCCAGTGTGTTGAACCTGGGAAACATCTAAAATATGCAGGACACCATCATGTCAATGCCATAAAGTAAGGAATTCGGTGTGACAGGAGTTTCAAGTAAACTTGTGCATCCAGTCACTCTCATTTCACTCGTTCACAAGAAGGATGGTCGGTTCTTTAGGAATGCAGGCAAAACAAGAAAGGAAAATCCCTGTCTGATCCTTCCTGTTGCTATCTCTCTAGATGAGTAAAAACAGCTATTTCGTTTTCTATGGCAAAACACATTATCCGTACGCATAACTATCCTTTTTCATCCTCAAATAGCACAATGTTCCCTTGTTTTTCTGTTTTTTGTCGTTTAGTTTACACTAGTCAAATTAGCATATGTTTATTATGAAATTCACCGGAACTCTGTATTTAAAAAAAAAAAAAACTTTATTCTGAAGGTGTGGCGGCTTTTATTTTGCCGTAGCAGTGCGCCACAATCAATTACATGTAGTGGAAACCCTGACCCCTATATTTAGATATGTTATTTTGATTAATAAGATACACTTTGATTTAATCGGTAGCTTACTGTGATTTCTCCTCAGTCTTTCAATTAAGTGTTCAAGTGCCATCTCAGGTTAAAAATAAATCATAGCACTCCGATACACTCGGGATTTTTAAATGTATAATAATTTGTTGTTTAATGAAAAAGAAATAATAATGGCAGATATTTTTTTATACTGTGGTATAACTTTATAAAGCCCTGATATAGGCTACACAGATTTTTTTATTAGTTAGTAAACAGGATAAACTTTCCTTCAGTTTGACCATTATGCTCTGATTGGTTCTTGGTCTGTCACTTAAAATCCTAGTAAAATATATTGATGTTTGCAGTGGTAATGTAACAAAATGTGAAGAAGTTTAGAAGCCTCTGTATCCAGCTCAATAACATTTTCATATACAGAAATAATACACATGTGAATACTTATCTTAAAAAGAGAAAGAGAGATGCAAACATGAGATACCACTAGAGTAAGGATGAGACTGATATCAGGCAGAGGCATTGTTTTATAGTGAAAGGCCTCGCTCCTCTCTCTGTTGGCCAGCTTGCTTGGTAGGTCAGTTAAAAATAGTACAAGTCTCCACAACTGAGGCTAATGTTTGGAGATAGGATGTGTGCAGCACAGTGGTGGCAGCAGCAGGGATGGCTGTCGTCTCAGGCTGCTCAAACAGGCCGTAGGAACCTCTCTTACGCTGACACAGAGCAGTTCCCAGAAATGTCAGCTTCAAACTGTCTTTCACTGCATTGCTGGAATAAATTTTAAGTCATCTGCCAATTTGATTCATATCTCACCACATGTGAGCAGAGGTAAATGGAGTTGCTAAGCAATTTCTCTTGACATAGCCGTTTCCTTGCAAGCTTCTGCCCTCACAGAAAAAAGAAATGCTATCCCTGTCTTTGCAACTCCTCCATTTCTACCTCATGACAGGAAAAAATAATTTAATCATTAGCTGTAAACATATTTAGCCAGAGGTTGAAATTTTTTGATCTAACAGTTCTTGGGATACTCAGGTCTTTAAAGCAGGGCAAAGCAAGTGTCAAACATGTTTAAGGTCAGGGGCCACAATGCAATCCAAAATGGGCCGGACCAGTAAAATTATGGCAAAAATAACCCATTAATAATGACAATTTCGATTTTTTTAATGCGTTTTAGAGCAGATAAGTACAAGGACATAGCTTAAATATTCACTTACTAATTTTCTGGGAAACTTTATGAACAATTTTAAATTTCTTACACCACTGATTAAAACAACTTGTCAAGATCTAGAAATGATTTTGAACTTAAGAACATTTCCATAACTGTGTGGAAGCCCTGATCATTTGAACTGACTCACCGCAGCAACTATTAAGAAAGGAGGTTAAGGTATTCATCGTCCTTGTAAATGTAATAAATTTACACTAGACTCCAGTCACACGCATGTCTCTCAGACGAGTAAAATGAGCAGGATCACCTCCGCTTCAACTTGAATGCACTAATGCTGTCATAACACTGTGTGGCAACCTTTGTTGCAGCTTTGCAACATTTTGTTGATTATTTAAGTGCTCTGTAATATCCACCATAAATGCAAGGTCTTGCAGCTATTCCAGCGACTGAAATTCCAACATTGGTTTCTCCATGAACTGTCCAATTTACTCTCGTAAATCAAAGAAACACGGCACGGCACCTCGGCTTAACCACCGGACTTCAGTGTGGTATGGCGGGCCAAAAGGAATGTCTTTATCACTGTAGAAGTTTGTCAAACTGACAGTGATTCAGGCCTATGGAGGAAATTAGCAGTCCGGACAACCACTTCCATGACGTGGCCCATTTTTAACGACTTGCAACACAATGCCTCCTGATGAAAAATACAGTGCAAGGTCGAAAAATCATGTCCTCCGTTTATGGCCTGTACTTTTTCTCTAAATTTTGCTACAAAACCTGCTTTTTCCCTGATCATTGATGGCACGCTATCCGTAGCCAAGCTCAAAGCGCAGGTCCAGTCCACTCCGACCCTGTACAGCACTTCTACGAAAAAGTTGCTGTAGTTGTGTCAGTTATAGGCACCAACTCCAGGAGCTGCTCAGAGTTGTCTGTAATGTCCGTGCTCTTATCAACTGCGACCAAAAAGGCAATAAATGACTTGACTTCGTGGTACATTTGGCAGTCCAAATCTGCAGAAAATTATGAAATCTTTAATCCACAGGTTTTGGCATGCATTTTTTCACAAACTTACCCTCAGAGAATGGTTTTCAGGCCAACATTTTGTTGGCCATTAGGTAGCTAGCTTTCACTGTTGCATCACTGATGTCTTGGCTATGAATAAAAACAGACTGCTGTCAATTCAGACCTCCTAACAATTCCTTTATCTTCTTAGTTCATCCTGCAAGTTGTTGTATTTGCCATGATGAGTCTCACAGTGTCGCCAAATATTGTATTCTTTGATCACTGAAACTGGCTGTGAACACACAAAACACAGGTTTCCCTCATTGAATGAATAGATAGTGGTCTATTTTTAAAAAAAAACACTACACTCGATGTTCACTTTTCTACTTTTGGACAGAAATGTTTGAGATAATGAGGGTAGCAGAGAGTTTGATTTTAAAAACAAAAGAGCAGTAGAATAGGTTTTAATAAAAGTTAAAAGCTTTATCATTCTCATCTTACTCTCTTAAAATTAGCCACCTAGGTGCAACAATGTGCCATCTGCTGTTCAGTTCTGTGCCTCAAAGTTGTGTCTCTCTCCTGCAATTACTAAAATAGTGAGACAATCTGTAGACAGATTAGGAATTGCAATAACTTTTCAAACGTTTACATTTAATATTTTCTGTCATTTTTTTACAAATGCCCACGCTCCGGGTTAGACCTCCTGGCGGGCCAAGTTTGGCCTGGGGCAGTATCTCAGACAACCCTGATTTAAAGTAAATCAATAATTCAACAAATATAAATTGAAAAAAGACTTACTGGTTATTGGAGAGAATGTGTTAATCAGTATATGTAAAACAACACTCACAAAAGTTTTTTCAGGTAATTTAAGAATGAGGTGTAAAGGGATGTTTATAGTACATTCCTGGAAAGCTCATTTTGTCACAAAAAATACAAAAATTATAAGAAAGAGCTGCTGATGCACATGCATGTAGGTTATTAAATAATTTCAGAGCTAGTACAAGGTGTTTGTGCTAATGTGGTGTGCCTTGTTTTCACAAAAAACCTTATCTTTGGTCTAAAGCCCTGAATGGCACTATATTTTAAATCCTGTTCCTGCTGAATTTCTGACCATTAGCGACCCTCCTGCTGTCGGTCTCTTTTACTCACATATATCCACTTAATGTTTTATTCCAGTTGAAGAGCAGAAAAAATATTTTCAACAAAACTCTGAAGCCAAAAACCAAATATATCTGCACGGAAAAATAAATTAACAAATAACAAAAACCCAAGAAAGGTTTGAAACAAAATAGGCAAATCCTGAATTGCTGAACATTAATACAAAACAATGGTTCAGAACATACAAATATATAAAAAAGAAAGTGGAACAGCTGTCTTACTGTGAATTACTGAGCAGTATGTTTCTGAGAGACTCTGGTGTCAGGCTACTGGAGCTTTCTTCTAAAATACGTGCAGAGACACTAAATGCTTTCTCTGATGGCTTAAAATGAACCTTGCGAGCTTTGACAAAGCAGAAAAGTGCTCTTTGTAATTTTTTGGCCCTGAAGTGGAGGAGGAATCGTTTTTCCTCTCTGCAAACCGGTTGTGATTTTTTTTTTTTCTGGCTGGTGGTGGAGCATCCATGTCAAAGTCCATGTTCTGAATAATTTGTTTTGCCTCTTTGGATGACATTGGGCATATTTAACTAGCTATTTGAATACTTATTAAATTTAATGGTTACATTATTTGATTATAACATTTACTTTTCTCCAGTCTCCATTCTTAATTTTATTCCCAACCTCCATTGTATACTTCATCATTCCATCAAACTTGGGTCCTGGTGTTTATTTTTTCATTATTAGGCCCGAGCAGGAAAACTGCAAGGGCCTATTGTAATCGCTCGAATTCTTATTATTATTCCGGGGACTTTTGGCGGGGCAATATGGGGACTTTGCCATATCCCAAAACTCACCAAATGTTACCCAAAATTGTCCCCCGCGTGAAATTTTTGTTCTTTAATGTCGTCGTCAGTGGGCGTGGCAAAACCACTTAGCCACGCCCCCAAACGTGAGATAGGCCAAACCGTAAGTCGTACAGATCTGAAATTCCGCACAATGCTAGAACTCCTAAAACCAAGAAAAAAAGTCTCTCGGGGGTATGTCCTAAAATGCACAGGAAGTCGGCCATTTTGGATTAAAGGCCGATTTTTGCCCATTTCTCACTTTTACTCACCTCGAACTTTAACGAACTCCTCCTAGGGATTTTGAGCTATCGGGTTCATATTTGGTCTACTTGTAGTTAAGGGATGGGGGATTAAAAGTTATCAAAATCGTGAGTTTTTGGCCATGTTTAGGGGGCGTGGCCGGGGCACGAACTTGGCGTTCGCGCACAAAATAAAAAAATGCAATAACTTTCCCAAAACAAATCCTAATCACACCAAAGTTGCCATGAAGGAGGGCCTTCGGGTTCCCGACGATCCTATGGGGTCATATGCTGACATCATCGAAGCTCCAGTCAATTGATGATGTTGTTTTAGCCCCGCCCACAAACAAAGAAGCGACTGCAGCATCCTTCTGGAAGGTCCAATTTACTCGAAATTTTGAATGCTTTTTGCCAGACCGAAACTCTGCATGACCGAAGATCATATGACATGTTGCTCACAGTACCACTTAGTGACCACGTGTTGAAGTGAAGCAATGTCATCGTCGGTGGCGTGTATGAGGTGATGCCAGGCTCCTGCGGTCGCTCAACAGCCCGAGTTGCGCTGAGGGGTGCGAGGGCCTTCAAAGCTGCTTGCAGGTTTCTAGTTATTATTATTATTATATTATTTTTTCCCTCTCGCAGTAATTTTAAAACTTCCCACTCCCGCAAGATTTGGATTGGGTCCCACATGATCCCAATCCAATGCAGGGCTGTACTTTGGTCTAATTCTTCCACAGCTGTTATGATTCTGGCACGTCTGCTCTACCCTGTCTTCCTGGCTGCAATCAGCAGATTAGATGCACCTGGTGGCTGCTGCAGTGTAGTGCAATCTGTGGAATGCCAAGCACCTGTGTCTTCTCTGATATATACTGACTCTGACAAGCAGACGGTGCCAGATTTTTGAAAGCCATCATGTGAGTAGATATCCAGCGTTCCTTCCTGTCTGATCATTGTTCTTGACCTTGCCTTGCTTTTTGGATTTATGCCTCTGCCTGCTCCCTGTCAGACTATTTGGATTTTGGTTGTCGACCTTGTTTCCTGCATCTGGTTTATGCCTCTGCCTGCCCCTTGCCTGATGCCTCTTGTTCCGATCGTTGACCCTGTTTCTGTCCTTGGATTATTGAGCCAGCCTAGCCCTCGGATTATTCAGCCTGGAGTCACTTCTTACCTGTGCTGTGGAGATCACCGCCTGCCGCCCACTGAGGTTTCCCCTCTGGGTTTCAAGTTCCACTCAAGACAAAAGCAGGTTAGTGGCTTTTCTGATCCCTGCAAAATCTAGAGAGACTACAAGCCTCTTTCTGCCTCAGTGATTCCTGGAAGCTGTGAGGAGTGTTACCTGTGTGACGTTTTCCTGTGGCTGAATAAACCTTTTAAACTTTCAGTACTGTGTCTGGCTGAATCTTGGGCCCACCTTTTTCTGATTCATAGCAACGGCACATTTTTCCAAAGGTTTTGTGGTTCGGTCAGAGGAAACTATAAAACCTGAATCCTGCTGCAATACTCTTAAGAGAGAAAGCAACTCTTCTAAAACAGGCCATACTAATGCCTTTTCTATTTGTACTGTCAAAGTGTTACCTTTTAAAATGCTTACTGAGGTCTGCAGGATCTGAGCTGCAGCAATGTTTTTTTTTTCCTCTCCCAGCACTGCACTGTCCGACCTTGGAGTGAATTTTCTTCGACATCCAATCTGATGAAGATTGACAACTGCATTAAATGTTTAAATAATCTTTCTCACTGTAAAATAGTGGACTTCAAAATTGCTTTGAAATGTACCAACACATCCAAAAAAAATGATAGGTAGCAAACATTGCAATGTTTTTGCTGGTGGCCTTCCTTCTTGGCATTAAGTTAACACAGCCCTATGTATGGAACAAAGTGAAAGGACTCATGCTTTTATTGAGGGTGTATTGTCTGTACTATGTAAATGTAGGTTTCCTTTTAAATCCAAAACTTGTCCTTTCTTCAACTAATTTGTTTTTAATTAACCAATTACCAATGCTTCCTAAAATTAAATTCCAATTACTCCAATACATACGGCAGCTAAAATAAACATGTCAACATTTTTATCTGTTTAAATAGCTTTAATGAGGAGGCCATTGATATAAAATTCACAAAAAACTCAAGTAATCCACACATTCAATGTGATCAAAGCAAATTTGACCACAAATGAAATAGGTACAGATATAAAAACACATGAAGATCTGCAGAAAGCCCAGAAACCAGCTACAATCTGTCAGTATTTAGAAAGCATCCCAGCAACTATTTGCAAATCAATATCAGCTGGTGTATGTGAACTGATGGCCTTTCAGAGAGTGGTATGACACAATCACAATTGGTTTATTAACACTCATTGTACAAAACTCGACTGCTGAAAAAGATAATGTAGAAGCTTGTATAAATGTTCCACCCATTATTTTGAATAGCCAGTGAAGTACTGGTAGAATAAAGTCTGGTCACATAAGGCCAAATATAAACTCTTTGGAAGCAATTTCTCACACAATGATAGGAGTAAGAATGGTTCTGGACAGCACCACAAAAACACTATAACAAAAACTAAAGTTTGCAGGTGGGGACTTAATTGTGTGGGCTTTCTTCAACATATGGTACAGGCAGACTTTATATATTTAAAGGAAGGATGAAAGGTATCGGCAATAGTCCTCAACTCAAAGTCAAGGAAACTCATAATTGGTTTTACAGGAAGAAATTAAAACTACTTCAATAGCTCAGCCAATTACCTGACTTATATCATGCTGAAAATCAGTGGAAAGAACTGTAGATGTAGGAAGTTCCTCAGAATTCCTCCAACCTTGAACAATGTTCTACTTTCTGCTCTCAGGAAAGTGTTTTAGAAGCCTAAAGAGCAAAGCAACAAGGCTGACAGTTTCTATCCTTGGGCCATAAGAACTATAAACTCCTTTTTTCACAACTTGTCACTTTCACTGCATCTTTACCAATGTGATCTTCAGCCAAAGAGGTTGTGTGATTGCCACCTGCCTCATTGCAAACAAGTAAGTGCTTGATGCACAGGGGCTTTTTATTTATAGTTGAATTTTAGATATGTATTTATTGTGTTTTAATTCTGATGTTTATGGTTTGAGTGAGTGCACCACTGATGCCAATTTAATTTTGTTGTATATTTGTATATAATGACAAAGTCTTCAATTTAATTCAATATTTAGAAAGGACCCACAGAACATCAAGATTGTGGATGCTTTGTGTGGAAGAATGGGTTGAAATCACACCTAAGCAATGCATGTCACCAGTTTCCTCATTTTTAAGTTGTCAATACCAAGCAAGGATTTTCCTCAAAATATTTAAGAATGTTTGACTTAATTCCTATGTCATTCACGTTTTCATAATTTCATTTGTGGACAAAGTTTCTTTGGTTTCTTTGTATATGTGGTTTACTTGTTTTGTTCCTGACATCTGGTGTGAATTGTTCACATTTAAAAAAGTTATTTCTTTATTTATTTACATGTTCAATTCAATAAAACTACACTACACCTTCTTCAGACTTGTGCCTCCTCTGAGAATTCTGGTCAGGAAAACCCCTCAACACGTCAAGATGGAAATGATACATTTTTTATTAAGGCATTCACAGTTAGAATGCAGAAGTTTTTCATTACAGACACTCAAAGTTTTAAAAGGTTCCACATGGATGCCATGAGGTCAGTACACATTTACAGTATGTAAAATGGACAGTGGCTGACCTTACATCAATGATGAGCGTCCTTTATCTGCAACGCCATGGGAGTCATTACGAGCTACTGGTAGGTATGTCAAAGATTCAGACAGATGACAACATTTCCAGAGGGCTGCATGCCAGAATGCTTGAGCTAATTTCTAATTAGCAATATCAACTGACTGCGAAACAACAGCCAGAAGAGGCACATTTCTCTAAAGGAGTTCACAGTTAGTTTGAGACAAGATTGAGGATAAAGTAGCAAAACCGGAAACTATAGATGTCAGGTGTTCCTTTAGGCATAAATTGGGATTAATAAAGGGTTACGGCTAAAATATTTGTGTTAGATATAAGAGATCTCTTCAGTCAAACAAAGAAATCACTGTTTGTAGGGTCAAAATACCCCAGTCACAAAACATGATTAAAAAAAACACTATTTCAGAAACTGAAATGAAAATAGTGGAAAAAAATAATATCTGGATAATATAAAACCGTGATTTTGAATAGATGACAAAGTTGATTAATGTTGGTATAAAGTAAGATTTAACATTAGGTCAGCTTGTATGTATATTAATAACCTTCCTGAATTTTGTCCAACTCATGTTACTTCACAGATGTAAGCAGAAGACACCGTTCTATATTTACATGCTAAAACAATTGCAGAACAACTGTCTGCTGTAATGATCAAGATCTTTGGATAGTCATGCAACTCATTTCTGCTGCATAAATGTCCTTTTTAAGGTCTGTAAGTATAGACCTACATCCAGCTGTTACAATGGCAGGCGTAAGTGTAGAGGACTATAAATTATTGGTGTAATATTGGCTTCACAACATACTTTTAGGACACATACTTAAAAAAATGTTAATTTGTACTGTATGACCAGCTAGACACAACCTGGAAAGGCTATTACAAAAGGCTGTATTAACAAACTTTTAAAATCCTCAAACAAAAGTATAACTCATACTATCACAGTAGGCTTTTATCCAAGTATAACTATCTCTGTGTTTCAAAATAAATGGTTACCTTCCTTATTTGTGGCAAAAAAAAAACAGCAATCATCACTCCATGCCCTGAGGGCAGAAGTGTGTAATGAGAACAGATCTACAGCAATAATCTGCGACTTCACACGGACACCCTGCATGGAGGTATTCAGTGGCATCTTTCAGTTTGTTTGTATTCATCTTCCATTTCTCTCTTTGGCTAATGAGGCCATGCAATGTGTGCAACAATCTGGGGAGTTAAGGGAGGAGGGGACCATGAACCAGTTTGTCTTCAAAAGGGACTAGCAACATAAATCTAAATTTCACTCTCAGGAGAAACCAGATATTAATGGCTCGCTGTCATCATTTGCAATGACAAGGGGTTGAGGTCAACTAAACTTGACACATCATACAGATGGTTAAAATTCGGCTTTGTGCTCCTGTTTACTCATTCTGTTTCAGCAACAATAACAGTGTGGCATCATGGGAAGCATTAGAGTTTATGTTTTTTAAAGGCATGTGAGTAAAGCTGTAGAAAGAGGAATAAAATATAAAAGAAGGTAGAATATGGGAAAGAAGACTTTTGCAACACTGTAATTTTATTCCCAAAGAACTAAGGTCCAGGAAAGAAAAGAAAGGCTTATTACAGCCTACGACACAGCACATGAAAAAGTCTTGAATAAAATGGTCCAATCACTAGATCTTGCACTGTGAATGGGGCAACATGCTCACAGTTTCAAGTTGTATGTGATCAGAGTCTGTGTCCAGGATCACAGTAGTTACAGCTGTGGATCTAGTATTTACGGAGGAGCATGTCCTGTTTGGAAGCAGCTTAAATGTGAGCCTGAGGCGCTGCTGTTTCACTGGTTTTCTGTCCAAACATCTGGCTGATTGAGTTCTAGGTCTGAATCACCACAAAGAGCAAAAAGACAAGAACAAACAGGACTGCAAATCTTAAGGCTTCAACTGGAGTCTGAGAAAGATGTCATGTTATGATGAAAGGAAAACTGTCTCAGTTTTGTTTTTTTTGTTTTTTTGTGGTGCAAATCAGCAGGCGACAGTCTGAAACTCCAAGCACAGACTGGGATAAATGGAAGCCTGTAAATGGAAAACAACAGAGCTCAGCAGAAGAGAGGTACAACAAACAACTCAGCACCACACTGACAAAGGGAAACAATGTTTGTGTATTCTGCGAGTTGTTGGTGACAAAACAACCAAGACTGTTTGTGCTTCCTTTAACGGATGATAAACAAGTAAACATCCCAAATTAATTCACAAAGCAGTGACACTGAATGTAGAATGTTTATTAAAGCTTCTTCAAAATATATTTAGCCAAGGTGAAATTTAGGAGGAAGTGGTTTCCTGATTTGGAGCTCCCTGCATGGCAATAACTGTCAGATAAAGAATCGTTTCATATTAGCTAAATGTATTGCTTATGTATATGGATATATAATAAGGGTGCCTACTTTGGCATTTTCATATTTCTCCATGTGAAACTTTTCGAACAAACCAAACTGACTACCCTGGTAAATGCAATTATCAATTCTGTCAAAATCTCATTACTGCCAATCTGCTGGAAAACATAACAGTCTTCCGATTTTCTCAATTGACAAGAATATACTCTGTGTGGATCTACAACAAAGATGGTGAAATCCAAAGATGATTGTTTCCTGATCTTTGAAGAAGCGACTTGAACCTCCTGGGTTTGATCTTTCAGTTTCAAACTGATGTGAAATACACCAGAATCATTTCTCGCAGAGTTGCTCTTCCTAGCCTCATAAAGTGGTGTCAATCAAAAGCACAACAGCTTTACTACATACTTTATGACTGGTTTTAATAATGAACTCTCAGCTTAGGTATTTTCAAGCCAGTTTTTATTGCATTAATCTACACCACCATCATGTTTTCACATTTTTGCCAGTAAGATATGGAATAACTAAATACTAAAGATACTAAATTGTTACTTAGCCACAGAATCCACTCAAATAAAGAACTAGTAATATGGGAATTCTCTCTTTGAAAATGGGTTAAAAAATTCCTTTGCACAACATTCAGCCATAAAAACAGAACTCTTTATTTCTTTGGGCTCACACAAACCTAGGACCCAAGGCTATTGGCCTTGTAAGCCTTTGCCAAAATCCATACCAGCAATTACACAATATTATGGTTTTTAAAATAAAAGATTTCTTTTAAAAAATGTCAAAGATAATCAAAATGCATAACAATTGAGCCATTTCTATCTCCCCAAGCTAACATTACAGTGTTGTACTGGTCTGAGCTCCAGCATCAAGATGCGTTTTGCAGTGTGGAGTTGGTGCAGAGTAGCTGACAACAGCAGGACAACATCCAACAGAGGATAGCTTCATCAGGTACAAAGTGGTCAAGCAGCGAAATCCCCGGGGCACCATTACTCCACTGTTGAGTAAAGGAATAAGAAGCTAATGTGGCTAGTATTTAAATGGGTAAAAACATTAAATGGTGGACTCAGAGTTATGCAGCCCACTGTGCTTGCTCTAGTTGTTCACCCAGAATAAGGTATAATTCCAAACTGAACAGGGCTGCTGCTGAATATATATTTATGAACTGCAACAAAATGTTTTATATGGACCAGATCCATGTTTACACTGTAAAACTATTTTCAATTAATTGCACAACTGAATACTAGATTAATGCTTTCATAAAGGATATTAACACGTCTTTTGAGGAGTTCCTTTTCTGGGGTCCAGATCAGTTGGTGAGTTTGTTAAATTGTGAATTTTTAGTGTGGGTATATTTTCACACAGAGAAAACTCCAAGAGAACCAAAACTGTCACCACAAACCGTGTGAGAACATTCAGTCTGTTTATTGGGAATACCAAATGTAAATACAAGAAGGAGATGATATATTTTGAGCTATTAGCAAACAGATATAATTTAATCATATCTTTAGCTTGTTCCTTGGTACAATTTCATGGAAAATTATCTGACAAGTATACCGAATGATTCTGCAAAGCCTTGAAGGTTACATAGGGCTTTATGCACCACAGTTGTTAATTAGTTTATTTACCGTTCAACAATGCAACACAAGCCATGCTACGGGAAGGTGTTTGGTTCAAGCTTGCAGCACATTCCTGGTAAATATGTTGGGTCGAGGTCGGGTTCCGTTGTATCTGGTTTGATATTTTCCCATCATCAAACCATCTCTGCTCCATTGTTTGGCAATAAGTTGAGGGAGGAAGCAAACCATTATGGCCACCACGTTTAATGTTAACAACTGTAGGTCAGATTTCAGCCTGCTGCCCACTGAAAACTGCACAAACATACAACCATTACAACCATTCTAATAAGAAAACGTTAATAAAAATAATATCTTTTGAGTCTAATGTTAAGTGTAAAAATGCTAAGTGTAAAAATGCTGAACTGTTGCTGAACTGGGCATGTCACATGGTTTGCTTGAGATCTAAACTTTTAAATAAAGTTTTCTAAAATTCTGTTTCTTCTGAATCAATCTTATGGTAGAAAACTATGTTTATGAAATATTGAAAATTTTCAGTTATGAAAAACTCAAAAAAAGTAAAAATTACTTACATAATTGGAATACATTTACTTAAATTAATTTACATGTACTATACCTCTGAAAGGTGATTTACAGTGTAAGTGCATACTGAGATCCAACATTTTTAGATTTTCTTTTCTCAATGGGTGCTGGATCACCTTTTATAGACTGATATTGCTGTACTGAAGACAACGATAATGTCTTACTGTGATTAATTATACTTTTCTGATCTTTTTTTAGAAAGAACCCTGTGGTTTAAAAAGTAGTCATGGTGTTCAAATTGGTACTGAGTATTTTTCTTGGAATCGAATTTTACATTTTTGTACTGTGACAACCCTAGTCATTATGTTACAAATCTAGATTCAGACAATGACAGTTAAGAGTTTATCTTTTCAAACAGAATTGGCTTTGGTAAAGACAAATGATGTTAACAGTTAAAAAAACAAGCTTCCTCAGCTGCTTGTATGGGTGGAGATGTGAAACAGCAGGACACTGACAAACTTGAGACATTTCATCCCTGAATTTCAAACTTAATAATTTTAACTTTAATTACTTAGAATAGTTTCGATGCACATGAAACATTTGACTGAAAGCTAATGTCAGCTTCCTCCCCACTGAGAGGGTAAATTAATGTAGCAAGAGCTCCCACATTGAGGTGCTGTTTTAAAATAGTTCGTCATGTTGAAGCCTCCTGTTAAAGATTCAGTGGCACCCAACTGAGGAAGTGCCTTTGGATGAAAAGATTTGGCAGCATTCAAACATCCTTATACACTTAAAATACTTCTATAGATCTTTGTACAATTATCACCTTGTCTCTGTGCTAATTCTCCAAATCCAAGCGGTTCTGCATGTCCTGTCTTATTACATTAAAATAAATCACTTTTCTGACAAAAAATGGCTATATTATGTTGTTAAATTATACTTGGACACTCTAGATAATTGTATGCATAGAACTTAAATATACCCTTAAAGGAACTATTTCAACAACTCAAGACATCTTTATGTCCCAGTAAATCTGAAGGCTGAGGACTAAATCTTTCTACACACCTGCTGATGCTTCTTTAGTGCCTCAAAAGTTCTGTAAGACATATTTCTGTCTTCCTACTCCAAAATATGGTGCTGTGAAAAAGTATTGGTCCATTTACCGATTTCACCTGTTTTTGCTTTGTTGTTCCACTGAAGTGATCAAGAAAGGATCATACAAATTGTTATATCGGACAAAGGTAAGAGTAAATATAAAATGCAGTTTTTAAATGTTGATTTGATTTACCAGCCTGATCCACTATTTGAAAACGTAATAGCTTTTAAAACGTAACTCCATGAAATATTTGTGTTAACTGACGACAAGTCTTCTACATCACTGAAGAAGAAGACTGTGGCCCAATGTTAGGCAATGTTTTAATATGAGAAATGCAGAAGCACACCTGTGAATGTTGAAATGTTCAAAAAGATGCAATCTGGGTGGGGGCGCAGTACAAAGGAGGAGGCTGGGTGCAACAACACATCAAGAAAAAAAAGCTGATCTGGTGCCCTGACCATGATCCTTTTGAGTGTTTGTATGTGTGTCTGACCTCTCAACCAAACAAGAAAAACAACTATATAGCAAGGGAAAATGCAGTCTAACACCCCACTACCACCACAATATTTGACAATAGATTTGTTCTTTATCTGAAATGCTGCATTGATTCACACCATATGTTACAGCAGCCTTCCAAACCTTCCGAAAAGTTCTATTTTTGTTCCATCAGTCCCCAAAACATATGTTGGTGGTGCTTTCACACTTGTGGTAGCATGAGACAGACTATACAACCCACACAAGTGGCTCAGGTAGTGCAGCTCGGTACCTAATGGCCTGCCTGCTATTAGGTACCAAGATGAGATCCTCAGACACCTTGTGAGACCATATGCTGGTGCGGTTGGCCCTGGGTTCCTCCTAATGCAGGACAATGCTAGACCTCATGTGGCTGGAGTGTGTCAGCAGTTCCTGCAAGATGAAGACATTGAAGCTATGGACTGGCCCGCCCGTTCCCCAGACCTGAATCCGATTGAGCACATCTGGGACATCATGTCTCGCTCCATCCACCAACGTCATGTTGCACCACAGACTGTCCAGGAGTTGGTGGATGGTTTAGTCCAGGTCTGGGAGGAGATCTCTCAGGAGACCATCCACCGTCTCATCAGGAGCATGTCCAGGCGTTGTAGGGAGGTCATACAGACACGTGGAGGCCACACACAATACTGAGCCTCATTTTGACTTGTTTTAAGGACATTACATCAAAGTTGGATCAGCCTGTTGTGTGTTTTTCCACTTTCATTTTGTGTGTGACTCCAAATCCAGGCCTCCATTGGTTCATAAATTTGATTTCCATTGATGATTTTTGTGTGATTTTGTTGTCAGCACATTCAACTTTGTACAGAACAAAATATTCAATGAGAATATTTCATTCATTCAGATCTAGGATGTGTTATTTGAGTGTTCCCTTTATTTTTTTGAGCAGTGTACATATATGCATATAATATGTCCTACATATACACACGTTTTGTAACCCTTTCATGACTGATATACAAGAATTACCTTGTTTTTTAACATTTCTTTAAGTCATTTCTTGATTCTACAGGTCTGGGTGTTAAAATGGTGAGTAATCACAGTTCAATCATAATTTATAAAGGGAAAATCTTATTTTATTTCATTTATTTTAATTTTTTTTAACAAAAATTCAGGTTGGTTTGGATTTTTTTTTAATGAATTTGTCATTTGAAATTTTTTTTCTTACTGAGATTACATTATATTAGAAGGGGTTTATTGATCTGAAACATGCAAGTGTGATAAAACAGCAGAGGTAGGGCTAAATACTGTCTAAACTGGTATGTTGATTTTTAAATGACTTTTTAACAGATTTGAAAGCAGGTGATGGGATTTCTTTCTAAATGCAAAAGTTTGTCATTAAATGTTTTAACTATAATTTGGCTTTGTAAAATACCTCTGTCCAATGCTGCACCCAGACCTCATGCAATAAAGAAATATCACAATTTTATAACTTAAAGCAAATCAGGCACCTTCATAAACACAGAAAACAACTACAGAAAATTAAATATGTTGAGTAGGATACCTTCTGCACTGGTGTCGTTCTGAGAATAGACTTAGATTAATTTGCAGGCTTACTTATTTAATCCAAATCATAAAAGACAGACATCTCAGCAGCTGCTCAATGAATATAACTTAATTTATTACCCTTAGAAAATAATCCTGTGGAGATATAATTTGAGCAACGTACTTTATTCAAGTAGAATTAATCCTCTGTTTGATGTCAGTTTGATATCTGAGTAGAATGAAAATCATAAAAAACCTAAACCATTAGGAACAAATAAGATTTATTAGCTGTCAGCTCTTGTCAAATGGAGGGTAGAAGATTGGTAAAAAAGAAAATACCGAACAGCAGAGCTATGACAAAGAACGACATCTTGGCTGTCTCACAGTTGTGTAAATTAACATAACTTGCTGAAAAGGTTACGAAAATGTAAACATGAATTCGCAACTGTAAAACTCAGTAACAAAACAATGAAACGTATTTAAACTTCCAATTTTGCCAAAGAAAGTTTCCACAAGTTTACAAACTAAGTTGTCCTCAACAATGTATTGAATGTATTCATTTAAAACATTCACTTGTCTGTATGCAAGTCTTATAATTTATTTTATAATTAATATTTTAAAAAATATTTAATTTTCGCTAAGTGGATGAATTCTTAAAATGAGCAGGGATACAGAAGTAGAAAACAAATCTTAAGCTGGTACATGATTTCTTTAGACTGTTGTAAACAAAGTCGCAAAATACGAAAAACAAAGGGTTACTAAAGACTTCTGCAGTTTTTAAAGTTTAAATAAGGACAGACATTTCAAAGAACTGGTAAATGGAAATGTGAAAGAGAACAATTTTGCCTAATTGGAATTCAAGTACACTCATTTTTAGAAGCTTTCAATTTTCACATCAAGCCACAAATCATTCTTCAAAAAGGCAGCACAATAATAACCCTTCCAAGCCATTATGTAACTAAAACTGCAAAAGCAGACAGTTCCATTACTTTGACAGTTATGTTTGATCATGTATATCACTCATGAGCTTCGACTTTAATTCTCCACTCTTTATGTGCAAGTCGAATTACATTGTCATCACCTCTTTGATGGGTTCAATCATGCAGACGTTAAATGACAAAAAATAAAGGAGGGCTACTTTGGATTCCAGCTGTGCCATTTTTACCACTAAGCTGCAATGAAGTCCCTCTGTATGCAACCTCTCAATGATCTGTGTGTTTCACACAATAACATCACGATGGGAATGTGTGAGGTCCCTTGGTTGCCTGACAGCCAAAGTCAGCCATAAATAACTACCATCAAGACTTTGATAAATTGACTTTTATGGCATAACTTTTGAGTATTTATTGCCTATTAATAAATCACTTGTTCAGAGGGAACCTCATCTTTATCACTAGATGCTGAGATTAATCAGGTAAGGGACAGAGGGGAAAAAATATCAGTGTGTATACATTGTGCTTGTGCATTTTCGTCTTCATATCATAAGGTCCAGAACAGTCAGACCATCTTTATAGGACCAACCTGCAGTCTCATCATGAAGTAATTGTTTTACTAAAGTTAACATTTTGTTTAATAGTTAGGCTTAGGAGTGGCATTTAGTTTGAATGATATGGGGCTTAAAAGAAATTAAGGTTTGCCGCAATATGACTGCTTATAACAAAAATTTGCTGCTTTAAAAAAGATTTTCTGGGCATCCATTTGAAATACTAACAATAAAATGCAAGAAATGTTGTGCCTGTGGTCTCAAAAATAGCAGTAGTTTTACCGAGCAAATATATTTTATGCACAAAACAACCCAACATTTTGGAGGCATTATTTTGAAATATATATGAATGAGATTCAGCCTTTATTGCACTTTCAAAATAGAAGTATTTTTAAAACACTTTTCTGAAGTATAAAGTGGCTTTGGGGCCCCAAGAACAGTGCAGCACTACCATACATGAATGATGGTAGACTGCCTATTGTTTTACACAGAAGATGTATTGTTGTCCTAAAATTAATGGCCATTCTAATCAGAATATGTTGAATGGATGTGGGGCCATTATCGGCAAAACAGAAAAAGGAAGGAGTGAGAACTACTACATTTGTCAAAGACCCCCTACATCACAAAAACTGCAGACTTGGCTTTAAAGGAAGGGACATCTAAGGCTGAGATACAGAAACAACACAGTTCATAATGCACCTATAGATACCTCTGGAAGAGGAAGCAGTCCGACCATCAGGCCTACTGTCAGTGTCATTTGTGAGAATACAGGTAAGAAAGTTTATGATTTTATCCTGGATTTTCTGGGCTTTTCTTTTGTGTATTCCCTATCAGTGAATCACTTCCCTAAATAAAAATAGTATGAACTTTATGATTTGTAATATTAACTGATGCATTCTGTCACTTTCTCCAAACGGTCACCCTCCATTGTACCTACAATAATTTGCTCCAGTAGCATTCTCCGGCATAAATGAAAAAGCATTTGACTGCAGATGCCAGCTGAATTTATGTCAGTATTTTAACTTTCCTTCCAACAGCCACATGTGTAGCATTAGCCTGAAGTACCATTTTAGGGCCTAACAACATGATGTTGCAAAACAACTAAGTGATGCCAGATTTATTAGGATTGACTGGCAGTACCAATAATCCTTATTATAAAGTTTCAATGACAGTCCTTTAGAGCAGTTAAAACAGGCCTATTGGGAAAAGAAGAGAACAGAGTGGAGAAACCAATGGGCATCAGAGCAACCTAGCTGGTCAGAACAGGAGCCAGAATTTTGGTGTTTTGAATTACAGTTTTTGTCAATAACCATGATTCGCTACTGTGGCAAATTACAGGCAGACTGGCTTGCCACGTTTCTCTTTAAGAAACTAGCACAGTACAACTCCAGTCTGGCAAACAGTTATTTGTGTGTCCTTTTTTAGCACTATGGACAGAGTGACTTATGAGTATAACCAAATACTGCAGCCACTGTTAAAAGCCATGAACAATCTTGAAAGTGAAGGCATTGTAGTTTACATGAAAGGTCAAACCCACATGCTTTATGGCACCATTTGCCTTTTGACAGCTAATAATCTTGCATGTTATTCACTTTGTGAATATTTAGAAAGTTTCTCAGCTAATGGTAGGTAAGGTAAGGTAAGGTTATTTATATACCGCTTTTCAGCAACGAGACACTCAAAGCGCTGTACATACAATTACAATACAATCACAAAGAAAATAAACACAGATACAGACACAGAAAAACAAATCAAATGATAAAATCAAACAGAGGTAATAAAAAAAAAAAATACAAATAAAGAGAATAGAATGATGGATAAGAAAATGAAAGGAAAATTGGACTGAAAACGTAACTAATAATGAGATAACACAGTCAAAGGCCACTCTAAACAAATAGGTTTTTAATTTAGAGTTAAAGCAACTTAGGGTTTCGGCGCTTTTACAGTTTTCTGGCAGTTTATTCCAGATTAGTGAAGCATAAGAGCTAAAAGCTGCTTCTCCATGTTTGGTTTTGGTTCTGGGTATGCAGAGTAGATTTGAGCCAGAAGACCTGAGAGGTCTGGGTGGTTGATACACTGACAACAAGTCTGTAATGTATTTTGGTGCTAAGCCATTCAGTGATTTATTGACTAAAAGAAGTATTTTAAACTATTCTCTGAGCTACAGGGAGCCAGTGTAAGGACTTTAGAACCGGGGTGATGTGCCTCTGTGTTCCTATTCCTTGGAAAGAAAACACAGTTTCTAGGTAATCTTATGAGGGCAGATGTCTGAGAAGTAAACTAAGTTTATTTTGCAGACCCTGTAGTTACAGAACTGAGCAGCAGAGCCACACAGGGAAACCATTTAAAGGAACAAGTCATCTGCAGATATTACTGAGTGTTGCGGCATTTACAGATTTTCCACAGAGAAATAGCACATAAAGAAAGCTATATGGCTTTTGTCTTTTCTGTTATCGTTTTCAAGATAAAAGCAGACAGAAACTTGGAACCCAAATTAAGAAAAGTTCCCCGATTGGTTTTGACATTTGGTTTTTAAAGAACAGGCTACAGTGAACTGAACTTGAATATAAAGAAACAACATCTCAGAGTGAGGAGAGTATTGTTTAATTCACTGAATGTTGCTTTCTGCCCACTATTAACTCTACGCCTCTAAACTATAAAGTTGGATGAGTAATGTAATGCATTCTGTCACTTCTGTTTAGCAGACAAACTTAGCAAAAAGTCTTTGATAAAGATCACCTTGGAAGGAAAATTATTGCCCACATCATGCTCACCAATCCAACTTCCACAGGTATCAAACAGAATTTTTCTTTAAATGGACTTCCATAGTTTCATTTTACAGAAGCTGTCTGTGTAGAGATCATGGATGATGCGCTTGAAGGTGTGGCTCTTTTGGAAGTAAAACTCATGGTAAGACAGTTGATATATGAAGACAAAGCATTTACATTAGAACAACTCAACAGAATATTCAGCTTTAATTATCGTTACATGAATCAGAAGAACAAGCGATATATGATTCTGAGTCTAAGAACAAATCAAAATGCTGTTAAAACAAACAGCCTCCTTTATTTACCATTCATTCTAGGGGTGTCATGATTTGTGTTTTTTTTTTTTTTATTGGGTCTGTTTCACAGTTAAGGTTTTGAATCGTTCTTCTGTATTATTTTCCTGGTTATGCCTCTACTGCCGTGCCAGAGGGGTTGGTGGGCGGACTACCTATGACCATAGCTCCAGGGCCCACTGACTGTGCTCCTGAGCTGACTTGCTGTGCTCCTGAAACGACTGACTGGGTTACAGGCCTGACTGACGTTTTGCCTGACTATGGGGCGCCAGACTCCACGCCTGACTCTAAGCTCCGAGGTTCCTCTACTCGGCGTGGCCGACCTCCTGCCCGAGGGTCCTCTACTCGGCGTGGCCGACCTCCTGATCCACCTGCAGGTTCCCGCTGCCGTCGGCGGCCGCCCAGGTCTCTACCGGTCTCTAGGTCTTCGCCGCCGTCGCCGGCTGATCAGGTCTCTGAGTAGAGGGTCGTGGACTCCTCATGAACTTTGTGCCTGCTCGGGACGACCTCCTGGTCGCCCTGCCGAGGCCCCCACCGCCCACCCTGCTTGGGTGGTTTTTGTTTCACCTGGTCACACTCCATAAATACACACCTGTTTTGTCATTTGGCGCGGAAACATTTTCTGGATCATGCTCATGTCTTGTTTTTCAGATCATGCCATGCCTGTCTTGCTTTCCCCGAGTGCCTGTTTTGTTCCTGCCTCTTCTGTAGTGAGTTTTTTGTTAATTAAATCATTTTTTACTTACTGTCATGCTGCCTGCTTGTCTGCATTCTGGGTTCCTCCGTTGCACTGAGAATAGCAGAGGGACCTCGTCAGCCGATACAGTTCACATTGGAAATTCTTTCTTCTTCGGAAATATGCATCATAATATTTGCACCCGTAGTTACAAATAGACTGGGAGTGTTTTTGAAGCATAGACCACCACAACTTGTTTAAAACATTCTACCCTGAGAGGTCCTTAATCCCAAAGCAGCATTTTCATGATTCATTTTGAAAGAATGGTTGTAAAGTTTGGACCTCTTGTCATGTTGGGATGCATGAGGTTTGAAAGTAAACACTGTCCTTTGAAACTTAAAGCCCATGTAGTCTGTAACATTAAGAACATATCCAAAACACTGCCTTACAAGAATAGAATGCCGAGCATGAACAGCTGGAAACATTAATCCAATTGGCAAAATAAAAAAAAAGTTATAAATGCCTTTCCAGGCATAGTGGGTTATTTAGAACACAGCAAGTTGCTCATTGAAAAGCTGCAATCACTACCTTCATTTTGACTGAGTTTGGTGTTCCATGTCTCTTTTAGTTGTGGAAAAGAAAATAAACACATCAAAAGCAATTGCAGATAAAACAAGTTGTAAAAAGTTGTAAAAAGAATGCAACATGTATTCTTCAAAAACAAAACAACAAATTTAAATAAGCTGAATGTATTTCACAGTTGCAGTGTCAGTTATGTTCTGCCCAGTAGTCTAAATTTCCTTCATGGATGCATGCAAGCATCATAATTACAGTACCTTTTATTAGACAGAGCGGTTTCCAGATGGTTATATTTCTACTTGAGATATGAATTTATCACACAATTGTACTCACCTATACATCATAATGAATAAAGGTTGGGTGCACTATGGGAGGAAAAGAAGGACACCTTAATGAAAGAATAAAATACAGGTCAGAGACAAACGAGTAAAGACTCCAGTATTAAAAGGTGTACATGTGCATAGATTCACGGGTAATAGAGGAGTAGGAGGTAAATGTGAAAAATGCTGTTGTGCTACAGGCCACCAACAGCATGTGGAGCAGAGAACCTTAATTAGCATCGACTTCAAGGATAAAAACGAGAAGCATTCCCCACTGAAGTCCAATGAATCATTATGAACTTCAGAGCTGCCAAGTTCTTATCAAGTTATACATGTACATCCATACTGCCTAATGCCTCATCCTATCAGAGAGATGTGTGCATGAAAACAACATCCAGATATATGGTATGAATGAACAAGAACACACTTATTACAGACTAAAGCAGGCTGCCTGCCTCATGGCACATATATTCTATGCACCTTTGTGTTATAAGTTTTTGGTGTCAGCTCATTTCCTCCTTGCCTTCACTGCCTCTCCAGGAAATATTCTGTGCCACCTTTAATCTCCACTTCCTGCCACTCACAGGAAATGTATTTATCCAGAGGCAGAATAAGAAGTCTGTGTTTATAATGAAGTTTTGGCAATAGAGACAATACAAAATTGTTTAAAAGAAGATGCACAACAAGCAAATAAATCCTTCTACAGAGATAAATATATTGAGGTGCACCGATTTATCCTGTAAAAAGCAAGCAAAACAAAAAAGCAGCTCACTGAGCCATTAACACAGAGAGCAGAATTAGACACAGTGAGGAGAGGTGTCACCCAGCGTCGCAGGGAGCCATACAGGGACGACAGTGGTAAGATAAAAATTTCATCTACACCCCCATCTCCAAAAATAATGCTGTACACATTCACTGGCCCACAGAGACATCTAATCTCAACACAGAACACTGCAGCACAGCTCACACCTGAGCAGATCCCATGTCCTTGGGTGCACTCTGCAAGACATGCTGTCTCACTTCAGCATTCATCAAGTCCAGACAAGCATGCAGTCAGTCAGGGGACCCAGGGACACGAAGTATTATGTTCACATCAGCTGTGAATAATATATATATATATACGCACACAGGGGTTGGACAATGAAACTGAAACACCTGATTTTAGACCACAATAATTTATTAGTATGGTGTAGGGCCTCCTTTTGTGGCCAATACAACGTCAATTCATCTTGGGTATGACATATACAAGTCCTGCACAGTGGTCAGAGGGATTTTAAGCCATTCTTCTTGCAGGATAGTCGCCAGGTCACTACGTGATACTGGTGGAGGAAAACGTTTCCTGACTCGCTCCTCCAAAACACCCCAAAATGGCTCAATAATATTTAGATCTGGTGACTGTGCAGGCCATGGGAGATGTTCAACTTCACTTTCATGTTCATCAAACCAATCTTTCACCAGTCTTGCTGTGTGTATTGGTGCATTGTCATCCTGATACATGGCACCGCCTTCAGGATACAATGTTTGAATCATTGGATACACATGGTCCTCAAGAATGGTTCCGTAGTCCTTGGCAGTGACGCGCCCATCTAGCACAAGTATTGGGCCAAGGGAATACCATGATATGGCAGCCCAAACCATCACTGATCCACCCCCATGCTTCACTCTGGGCATGCAACAGTCTGGGTGGTACGCTTCTTTGGGGCTTCTCCACACCGTAACTCTCCCGGATGTGGGGAAAACAGTAAAGGTGGACTCATCAGAGAACAATACATGTTTCACATTGTCCACACCCCAATATTTGCGCTCCTTGCACCATTGAAACCGACGTTTGGCATTGGCATGAGTGACCAAAGGTTTGGCTATAGCAGCCCGGTCGTGTATATTGACCCTGTGGAGATCCCGACGGACAGTTCTGGTGGAAACAGGAGAGTTGAGGTGCACATTTAATTCTGCCGTGATTTGGGCAGCCGTGGTTTTATATTTTTTGGATACAATCCGGGTTAGCACCCGAACATCCCTTTCAGACAGCTTCCTCTTGCGTCCACAGTTAATCCTGTTGGATGTGGTTCGTCCTTCTTGGTGGTATGCTGACATTACCCTGGATACCGTGGCTCTTGATACATCACAAAGACTTGCTGTCTTGGTCACAGATGCGCCAGCAAGATGTGCACCAACAATTTGTCCTCTTTTGAACTCTGGTATGTCACCCATAATGTTGTGTGCATTTCAATATTTTGAGCAAAACTGTGCTCTTAACCTGCTAATTGAACCTTCACACTCTGCTCTTACTGGTGTAATGTGCAATCAATGAAAACTGGCTACCAGGCTGGTCCAATTTAGCCATGAAACCTCCCACACTAAAATGACAGGTGTTTCAGTTTCATTGTCCAACCCCTGTATATGTATATATATATATATATATATATATATATATATATATATATATATATATATATAATTGTGTAAAGTCCATTGCATTCAGAAACCATGAAGCTGGCAAGTCCACCTATGTGCAATTTAATCTCAATATAAAATAAGTTTTAGAGATTATCGAGAGAACATTAGAGAACAAACATTATGAAGAGCAAGGACACACCAGACTGGCAACAAGAAAACCATTTGTGGGGAAAAAAATGATGAAATGAAAATCAAAACTATGAAAATCAAGTTTGGTTTTTGCCACAAGCCATGTAGGGGATACAATAAACACACAAAAGAAGATGCTCTGGTCAGAGCAAATAATGATCCAGGGGGGCTGAATACATATGCCAGCCACAATTGTCTTATTATTTGTACTGCTAATTGAAGGCCCTTTAGTCCTTCATTTCACTTCACAATTATGGTCCACTTTTTATTGGTGTGTCACACAAAATCCTAATAAAATACACTGAAGCTTGTGGTTTAACAAGGAGAAATGTGTAAAAGTGGTAGATGGGGACTAAATGCTTTTTAAGGGCACTGTGTTCAAAACAAATGAGCGCATGGAAATGCACAAGTCGACATAATATCCTTTTATTCTATCTAAATCGGCCCCATCTGGCTTCTTTCATTAATTTAAGAAATGGGAACAAAGTTGTTGACTTTATGACTTTGACTCAGCCCTCGAGTTTAAAACTATTTTATGCTGTGAAGGTTCACAAATCAGAGTTAAAGCTGCAGTAAATAACTTTTGTAAAAACTTCCTTTTTTACATATTTGTACTATATTCAATTCGATTCAGTTTATTTATACAGCGCAGATTCAAAACAAATGTCATCTTAAGGTACTTTAAAAGATATAAAAGCTCCAGTTTTTATACAGAAATATAAATGAAATTCAATGCAATAATTGAAAATTTTAGGTAAATTCCAGTTTGATCAGAGTTATAAAATATTGTGGTCAAATTCAGTTTATCATGCCAATTAGTAAAATATTTTCAATCTAAGGAAACCCAGCAGAATGCATCGAGTCTGACTCTGCAGCAATCCCTCCAGAATGAATGTATGACAACGGAGGACAGTCGATCCCATTGGGTTATTAACTGAAGGACTTCTAATCCTAGTGTCATAAATCATTAAGTCTCAACAAGCCATACCTAAAACTTATGTTACTTATTTGTTTGTTTTAAAAGGACTTAGTACTAGGGTAGAAATACAAAGTTAACCCCAACGATAACTGGTCATCATTGCATAATGGCTCTTTGAAGAAATCTGTATAATATGAGCTACAACAACATTTATTTTCCTTTGGGATTAATACAACATTTTTATATTTGAATTGAATATATATATATATATATATATATATATATATATATATATATATATATATATATATATATATATATATATTTCTATATATATGTAATGGATTGTGATCTATTTAAAATACATTGCCTAAATAATTTATTTTGTAGACTATTTAAATTAAATAGTTTGAAGTGAATTTTTTAATTAAGAACGTCGCAGATTGTTTATGGATGTTTGTCTGTTTTGATTAGCATTGTTGGTTTATATTTTATAATGTTTTTTTTTTTTTTTTGTATGTACCTCACAGGTTGCTGTAGTTAATGAGGGCAGGCCCTATAAAGACTTATAGAATCATTGTGCCAATGAATGACTTGAACTGGCAAGATGCTTGGCACAAGGAAATGGATGAACACTTAGTGTTCCCCAGTGAAAGCAACGAGGTACGTTTTGTTTTGTTGTTTGTATTGTAAGTTTATATTTGTATTCTAATATTTGTATATGTTTTAGTTTTCACGGTGATTGAAGGACTAAGGTGACAGAGGGAAAATAAAATGCTAAAATCACCCATCGAGACTGGCTGATTAATTTAAGTGCTGGGGAGCTGCTACAGTGAAATCTCGTGGCTTCCATGTGTCGCCTTCTATTGACGGTGAGACGTTTTGAGCGGACATTGGCCAAAGTTTGACGCTGCATCGGAGTCAACGCCACAATGAAGAGCTGTCTTTGTGGTGGATCCAAGTTTGTATCAGAAACTGAATCTGACAGATGACCTCTGGCGCGGTGAGAAATTGACTAATCAATCAACGTGGAAATAACTTGGAAATGATGACCTGCTTGATATTTATGAAATTAAATGAGTTCAGAACCTATGTTTGGTTAAATTGTACGCTGAATTACTTATAAGTTATATATATATAAAAAAGAAAGGTATTAGAATGATGTTCTTTGCAGCTAAATGTTAAGTTTGAATGTGAGTTTAATTTCACTGTAAGGTTTCAGAGTTAAGATGTCACTGCCATGTGAAAAGGGACTTTCTGCTGAAGATGTGTGCACTGAAGAAAAGCCAAAGGGATAAGAGTGGGTTTCAGGTCCTCGCACAAGAAGGTTGACTGAAAAGGGAGAGCAGTATAGAGGAGCAGAGTCTACAAAACAGATAAAAGCATTTCTTAAATCTTATGCATCCTGGAAACAAATTGCCAGAGAATCCAGGAAGAAATTTAAGGGTTTCTGCTCTCAGGAGAATCTGGATGAAATAAATCAGCAAGTCCAAAACAGTCTTGATAAAGTGAAACAGAGTTATGAGTTTCTTCAACGTAATTCTTTAAATACTCCAGATATTGTGCAGAAACTAGATGCCTGCACTATACTAACAAATGAGATTTATGATCTTGTGTGTAAGCGTTTAGAAGGGGGTATTGTTGAAGATAAATTTAATCAAGAAGTTGAAAAGGAAAGGGTGCAAGAAGTCTAAAATAGAGATGAATATCAGTCTGTTTTTGGAGAAACTTCCATTGCAAGTTCTTCATGTACATGTGGTTCATCAACTACCAGCTTCAAGGTTTCTCAAGGGTGTGTAATGGCAGAAAAGGCCAAAAAGGTTCAAGTAAGATCCATGTTGGAGATTGAATCTCAAAAAGTGAAAGTCAGTAAGCTTGAATGTGAATGGAAATGTCATGAGTCCCAGATTATGGCAGAAATGAAGTGGAAGGAAGCAGAAGTGCTAGAGCAGCTTGATGAGGAGAAGAACAAGTTAAAGGTAATGCAAACAGATTTGGAAGTTAAAACGGCTGCAGCTCGGGTTGATGTTTATAGTAGACTTGAAGATGGAGTTGAAGGGGAAAATTTCATTTTAAGCCTGAGGTTAAATCAGTGCAAACTTTGAAACAGCCAAGAAAGTCAGCTGCAAGGGTTGCATCAATTCTACCACCTCAAGTGTGCTCTGAGATTCCTGCAGTAAACTTGGCTGAAGTGTTAACAAGCTCATTGAGTTTAAGTCGCCTTCCTGTTCCTGAACCTGCCATATTCTTAGGTGACTCTTTGAAATTTGTGGACTTTAGGATATCATTTACAACTTTAATTGATTCAAAAGCCATCTCTGCTGGAGAAAAAATGTTGTATCTTAAAAGTTATCTTTCTGGAGAAGCCCGAAAGGCTGTGGAAGGTTTCTTTTACAGAAGCTCTGAGGATGCATATGAAGGTGCTTGGTCAGTTCTACAGGAGAGATATGGAAACCCCTTTGTAATTCAGAAAGCATTTAGCGATAAACTTATGTCATGGCCAAAGATTGCAACAAATGATCCATTGTCTCTAAGAGAATTTGCTGACTTTTTGAAAGGTTGTGAAGAGGCTATGCCTCAAGTAAAGGGACTGTCCATCTTGAATGATTGTGAAGAAAATCATAAGACGTTGAAGAAGTTACCAGACTGGGTTGTACGTAGATGGAGTACAGTTGTAGTTGAAGTACTTGATGCATGTGGAGAATATCCATCCTTTGAATGTTTTTCTAGATTCATACAAAAGGAAGCACGTATAGCATGTAATCCTATTGCTTCTCCATTTTTGTTAAAGTCTGGAACTTCTTCAAATTATCAAACCAGGAAAGCAAAAGCCTTCAATACCAGTACAGAGTTCAAGAAACAAGAAACTGTTCATGTTCTGAAACCTAAACTGCCTAGCTTGGTTTGTACAGACATGTCCCACAGTGTTGCTAAATGTTCTAAATTTGCAGTTAGATCAATGGAAGACAAGAGATCATTTATATATCAAAACCATCTTTGTTTTGGATGCTTAAGTAAAGGCCATTTATTGAAAGATTGTAAAACGCGGCATACTTGTGGACAGTGTAGACGGCATCATCCTACTTGTTTACACAAGGAGAGAGTGAGATTACAGGATGTTGCTCAGCAGTGTTCCATATCTCCAGAAGAAACACCTCAGGTTTCTCACAGTGTTTTATCTCATGTACTCACCCGAAACATTTCCACTACATCAAGTAATGTTCCAGTGTTTTTGTCCTCTGTGAAGGATCCTGGGAAGGAAATACTTACTTATGCACTCCTTGATACTCAGAGTGACTCCTCCTTTGTTTTAGAAGATCTTGTGAGAAACTTGATTGTTGAAACCAAATCAGTACAGCTAAAACTTAGTACCATGGTTTCTGTTGATACACCCGTTTCAAGTCAAAATGTGTGTGACTTGCAGGTTCGGAGTTTTTTCTCTGATAATTATATACGGTTGCGGCAAGCATACACATGTGACTTCATTCCTGTTGATACATCTTGCATACCAAGTAGAAGTACAGCCTTACAGTGGCCTCACCTTAAACATTTGGCTGGCAAAATGCCTGCTTTGCAAGATTGTGAAGTAGGTTTACTCATTGGTTTTGACTGTCCTTCTGCTTTGGCTCCCTTGGATGTTGTTTTTGGTGGGGAAAATGAACCTTTTGCTCAGAAGACTGATCTTGGTTGGAGTATTATCAGGGCAGCTAATCCACATTTACATCAGCAAGGTAACCAAAGATTTGTACTTGGAGTAATGGTGAAAGAAATGCCCGCTCCATTAGCTTCTGATGTTTTAAGAGCTTTTGAGTTGGATTTCAATGAAAGGGGTCCAGAAGGAAATTGTGTTTCCCAAGATGACATTCGGTTTATACAACTTCTGAGTAAAAATATTACACAGAAAGATGATGGCCATTTGGAGATGCCCCTTCCATTTAAAACACCTTGCCTTCCTGTGTTGCCAAATAATGAAAGGCTGGCTACTATTCGTTTACAACATCTGAAAAGGAGATTAAAGAGAAATGATCAATTCTATAATCATTATAAAATATTTATGGAGTCTATTATTAGCTGTGGTGATGCTGAACTAGATCCTGAGGCAAATGCCAATGATGGTATGATGGTTGTGTGTGGTACTTACCGCACCATGGGGTGTATCATTCAAAGAAACCAGATAAGTTAAGAGTAGTGTTTGACTGCTCAGCTAGATTTCATGGTATCTCTTTGAATGATACTTTATTGACTGGTCCAGATTTGATTAACTCTTTAATTGGAATCCTTCTGCATTTCAGAAAAGAAACTGTTGCTATTATTTGTGACATTGAAAGGATGTTTCACTTTTATCTTGCATCAAAACATCGTTGTTACCTCAGGTTTCTATGGTGGGAGCAAGGAGATTTGGAGAGCGAGCCTAAAGAATATCAGATGAAAGTTCACCTTTTTGGTGCTGCCTCCTCTCCAGGCTGTGCTAATTTTGGGCTGAAATACTTGGCACAACAGCAGAGATTGAAGTTTCCAGCTGCAGCAGCATTTGTGGAGAATAATTTTTATGTTGATGATGGTTTAATAAGTAATGGTAAATGGACTGAACTTATATAGCGCTTTTCCAGTCATACAGACCGCTCAAAGCGCTTTATACTAGAGCCACATTCACCCAATTGCACTCACTAACGCTCACATTCATACACCGATACACAGATCGGTAGGCAACTTGAGGTTAAGTGCCTTGCCCAGGGGCACATCAACCTATGGCAGGAGGAAGCTGAAATCGAACCCACAACCTTCTGATTGCAAGACGACTACTCTTCCTACTGAGCCACAGTCGCCTCCATAAGTGTCCCTACAGCTAATGATGCCACCATATTAATAACTGAAGCGCAGAAACTGTGCAGAGAAGGTGGTTTGAGACTCCAAAAAATTGAATTCCAATAGGTCTCAAGTCCTAGACTGTGTGAATCCATCTGAGAGCCACAAGTGTGGTTTCTGCTGATCTCAAGCCAGATTTGACACTTACTGAACATACCCTAGGCATGCGATGGCATGTCAAAGATGACTGTTTGGGTTTTCACATTGATCTGAGGGACAAACTTAATACACTCCGTGGTATTTTGTCAGTAATAGCCTCTCTATATGATCTGCTGGGATTTATTTCACCATTCATTATGAATGGGAAATACATTTTACAAGATCTGTGCCGCAGAAGTATTGGATGGGATGATCCTCTGCCTGAAGACTTACTCGTACGGTGGGAGAAGTGGAAGTTTAGTCTTCAGGATGTGGAGAGGTTATTGATACAAAGATGTTATCATCCCGAAGGATATGGAAAGATTGTTAAAACAGAACTACATCACTTCTCAGATGCTGGCAGCCTAGCATATGATGCATGCTCTTACCTCAGATTTGAGAATGACGAAGGTGAAATTCATTGTGTTTTGATCATGGCTAAAGCCAGAGTTTCTCCTTTGAAAATTACAACCATTCCTCGTCTCGAGCTTTCAGCTGCAGTGGTTGCTGCTAGGTTGAGTGTTATGTTTAAATCAGAACTTGATATGAGGATAGACGCAGAGTTTTTCTGGACAGATTCACAAGTAGTACTGTCATATATTAATAATGAAGCACGCCGGTTTCATGTACTCGTGGCAAATTGGGTTCAAATAATCAGAGAGAACACAAATCCAAATCAATGGAATCATGTTGACACTACTGAAAATCCAGCGGATCATGTGTCAAGAGGGCTATTTGCCTCTGAGATTTTAACAGCTAATTGGCTGACAGGTCCTGAATTTTTGTGGGAAAAGGAGATGAACAGGGAATTTAAATCTTACCCTGATCTGTTAGTTGGTGACCCAGAGGTTAAAGCTGTTCAGACATTTGTGACAACAGCAAATGAGACTGCAGATTTTCTGGAATGTTTCATTGTTCATGGTTTTCATCTTGGTCAACACTGATTAAAGTAGTTGCCAGAATCAAAAGACTTGGATGTCGGAACAAATGTTATTCAAATGTGGTGTGCTAAAGAACGTGAAGATGCTGTTAAATCAGTGGTGAAACTTGTACAAGAACAGGCCTTTGGCTCAGAGATGAAGCTGTTAAAAAGAGGAGACATCCTTCCACATTCTAGCCCTTTGTTCCATTTAAATCCATTTGTAGAAGATGGTCTGCTATGGGTCGGTGGAAGATTAAAACATTCATCTCTTAGTGAAGATTTTAGATATCCACTGATTTTGCCAAAAAACAGCCATATCACTCATCTTATTTTGTCCTATTGTCACACTCAGGTAGGTCATCAAGGCAGAGGTCAAACCCAAATGCAGCTCACGATTAATGGGTTTTGGATAATTGGCTCCAGCAGGTTGGTGGCTCAGATAATTCATAAATGTGTGCAGTGCAGGAAGCTCAGACGACCAGCAGAAGAACAGCTTATGGCTGAGCTTCCAAAGGAACGCTTGGAAGCATCTGCACCATTTACTTATTGTGGAATGGACTGTTTTGGTCCTTTTGTTGTCAAAGGAATCGTAAGGAACACAAAAGGTATGGGTTGGTGTTCACCTGCCTTTATTCGAGAGCTGTTCACATTGAAATGTTGGATGATTTGTCCACAGATTCCTTTATTAATGGCCTGCGTTGTTTCATTAGTTTGAGGGGAGCTGTTTGCCAGATATATTGCGATCAAGGAAGAAATGTTGTAGGAGCCCAAAATAAGTTGAAACAATGTGATCCTAAACATCTGGAGTCTTTCCTAGCAGAGAACCAATGTGAGTTCATCTTTAATGCTCCATCAGCAAGTCATGCTGGTGGTGTTTGGGAGCGTCAGATACGCACCATTCGAAATGTGTTAGCCTTTACTCTCTCTCAAAATTTGGGAAAACTTGATGCTTCATTAAGAACTTTCCTTTATGAAGCTATGGCCATAGTTAATAGTCGTCCTTTAACACTAAAGGGAATAAATGACCCTGGTTCTCTTGAACCTTTAACTCCTAATCATTTGCTTCAAATAAAGTCTGAGTCTGCCCTGCCTCTTGCAGGAAAATTTGTAAGGGAGGATATCTAGTCCTCAAAACATTGGCACCGTGTGCAGTTTTTGGTTGAACAGATTTGGAGTCGATGGAAGAGAGAATACCTCCAGAATATTTCCATTAGACAAAGGTGGCATGTAATTCGGCACAATCTAAAGGTAAATGATGTTGTAATTGTAAAAGAGGATTTTCTCCCAAGAAATAGGTGGCAGTTGGGTCGTGTCGTAGAAACAATGGTTGGTAGTGATGGCTTGGTCCGAAAGGTGAAGTTGAGAACAGGAGAACAAAGATCAGGGAGGGATATTATCTCTAAGAGTTCAGTAACAGAAAGACCACCTCAAAAATTGGTGGTGTTATTAGGAAGTGACTCGTAAACTGAATGTACACAGACAAGCATGTTTTAAGCAATCTGAATGGTTTTAAGGGAAACTTTGAAATAATGCATGATTTTGGTAGTTCATGCATTATTGGTGGGAGTGTAATGGATTGTGATCTATTTAAAATAAATTGCCTAAAGAATTTATTTTGTAGACTCAGTCAGTCATTTTCTACTGCTTATTCCATAGTGGTTCGCGAGGGGAGCTGGTGCCTAACTCCAGCAGTCTATGGGCGAGAGGCAGGGTACACCCTGGACAGGTCGCCAGTCCATCGCAGGGCAACACACAAACAACCATGCACACACTCATTCATACATCTAAGGGCAATTTAGAGTGACCAATTAACCTAACAGGCATGTCTTTGGACTGTGGGAGGAAGCCGGAGTACCCGGTGAGAACCCATGCATGCATGGGGAGAACATGCAAACTCCATGCAGAAAAACCCCCGGTCAGGAATTGAACCCAGGACCTTCTTGCTGCAAGGCAACAGTGCTACCAACTGCGCCACCGTGCGGCCTATTTTGTAGACTATTTAAATGAAATTGTTCAAAGTAAATTTTCTGAATTAAGAACGTCGCATATTGTTTATGGATGTTTGTCTGTTTTGATTAGCATTGTTGGTTTATATTTTATAATGTTTTGGGGGTTTTTGTATGTACCTCACGGGTTGCTGTAGTTAATGAGGGCAGGCCCTATAAAGACTTGTAGAATCATTGTGCCAATGAATGACTTGAACTGACAAGATGCTTGGCACAAGGAAATGAATGAACACTGAAAAGCAGCGAGGTACATTTTGTTTTGTTGTTTGTATTGTAAGTTTATATTTGTATTCTAATATTTGTATATGTTTTAGTTTTCACGTTGATTGCAGGACTGAGGTGACTGAGGGAAAATAAAATGCTAAAATCACCCGTTAAGACTGGCTGATTAATTTAAGTGCTGGGGAGCTGCTACAATATGTATATTATTATTTTGGATATTGAACATGGAATAGAGAATGGTACATGAAATATATTACATATATCTTGCATTGTGATTTAACTCTTAAAAAAGCCAAAGGTTTCCTACTAGACTCACTGTTCAAATGTTTGGATGACACAAAAGCCTGCATGGCTTTGAAAGCTCTACAATTGAACGAGCAAAAAACAAAAGTGATGGTTTTTGGTGGCACATCTAAGACCTCCACCATAGATTTTGGTACTTTGGCTTAGTATGTTAGGCTGATCATCACAAATCGGAGAGTTAAGATGGATGCACATCTTAAATTTGAAAGCCTGAATTGGGCTGGTGCAAGATCCAGCTTTTTTCATTTGAGGCACTTAGCCTAAATAAAGCCCCATTCTATAAGGGCAGCTTTTCAAAGTAATCCATGCATTTATTTAATCTAGGATGGATTATTGTAACGCGCTCTATTTTGGGGATAGTGATGCATCCATCAGGCTCATTCAGGATGTGCAAATGCTTTTAACTGGAACAAGAAAGTCTGAGTAATCACATTATCCCCATTTGAACTTTATTTGTAACCTGTACCTTTTAGGATCAGTTTTAAAGCCCCCAGCTCTCGTAGCTGCTACAGCCACATATCCGCCATTCGCTTAGGTCTGCCAACAAGCAGCTCCTTAATATGCCTAAAACTAAGCATAAAGTTTGAGGCAACCATGATTGTGCTTTACTTGCCCCAAAGTTATGGCATTATTTGCCCTTGCATGTCAGACAGGCCTCTTCTTCTAAATTTAGGGATCTCATTTAAATCGTTTATTTGCTTAAGCGTTTTGCACATCCTGAGAGGTTGAGAGCTCTCTATTTTTATTGTTTTAACTTATCTATTTCTAACTCCATTTTAAACTTGTCTAATTTTGTTTTTTAATTCTTTCTGTCATTTGTGCACAACAGTTTGTGGACCTTGGTTTATTTTAAAGTGCTTTAAATGTAAAGGTGGTATGGTATGGAATATTTGTGTTATCAATGAATACAGAAAGCCATAAAGCTTAAAGGCAATTATGACAAAAAGAATGCCTGACGAGGCACATTCTGAGGAACTGACCTAAAATACATTTTCAAAAATGGTCAGCAATCCAACACACACTGCTAGGACAATATGAACAGATATAGGTTTTAGATCATTACCTCATTGTTTAATGTTACAGAGGTCATTGTATTTTTAACATCTTTACCTGCCAACACTTTTAAGGGAGTACCTAATTATATACACTGCTCAAAAAATAAAGGGAACACTCAAATAACACATCCTAGATCTGAATGAATGAAATATTCTCATTGAATATTTTGTTCTGTACAAAGTTGAATGTGCTGACAACAAAATCACACAAAAATCATCAATGGAAATCAAATTTATTAACCAATCGAGGCCTGGATTTGGAGTTACACAAAAAATTAAGTGGGAATAAACACTCAGGCTGATCCAACTTTGATGTAATGTCCTTAAAACAGGTCAAAATGAGGCTCAGTGTTGTGTGTGGCCTCCACGTGTCTGTATGACCTCCCTACAACACCTGGACATGCTCCTGATGAGACGGCGGATGGTCTCCTGATGGATCTCCTCCCAGACCTGGACAGTCTGTGGTGCAACGTGATGTTGGTGGATGGAGCGAGACATGATGTCCCAGATGTGCTCAATCGGATTCAGGTCTGGGGAACGGGCAGGCCAGTCCATAGCTTCAATGTCTTCATCTTGCAGGAACTGCTGACACACTCCAGCCACATGAGGTCTAGCATTGTCCTGCATTAGGAGGAACCTAGGGCCAACCGCACCAGCATATGGTCTCACAAGGGGTCTGAGGATATCATCTCGGTACCTAATGGCAGTCAGGCTACCTCTGGCGAGTACATGGAGGGCCATGCAGCCCTCCAAAGAAATGCCACCCCACACCATTACTGACCCACTGCCAAACCGGTCATGCTGAAGGATGTTGCAGGCAGCAGATCGCTCTCCACGGTGTCTCCAGACTCTGTCACGTCTGTCACATGTGCTCAGTGTGAACCTGCTTTCATCTGTGAAGACCACAGGGCGCCAGTGGTGAATTTACCAATCCTGGTGTTCTCTGGCAAATGCCAAGCGTCCTGCACAGTGTTGGGCTGTGAGCACAACCCCCATTTGTGGACGTCGGGCCCTCATAACATCCTCATGGAGTCGGTTCCTAACCGTTTGTGCAGACACATGCACATTTGTGGCCTGCTGAGCTGCCCTACCTGAGCCACTTGTGTGAGTTGTAGAGTCCGTCTCATGCTACCACGAGTGTGAAAGCACCACCAACATTAAAAAGTGGCCAAAACATCAGCCAGAAAGCATAGGTACTGAGAAGTGGTCTGTGGTCCCCACCTGCAGAACCACTCCTTTATTGAGTGTGTCTTGCTAATCGCCAAAGATTTCCCCCTGTTGTCTATTCCATTTGCACAACAGCATGTGAAATCGATTGTCAATCAGTATAGCTTCCTAAGTGGACAGTTTGATTTCACAGACGTTTGATTTACTTGGTTATATTGTGTTGTTTAAGTGTTCCCTTTATTTTTTTGAGCAGTGTAGGTTTGCAGAAGCACAAGAGGAAGGCAAAGGGACCCCGACATTACATATGTATTCTACTTCCCTTACTTTATGTGACAATGTGCACAAAGAAAAATGTTCTGTCATGTAGTTCTGAATGTATTACAGACCCATGTTTGTGCTTACAGTTGGAGAACAGCAATTGGTTCAGATTGTTTTTGAAGGGTGTTAAAAAGCAGAACACCAATAACTCTAGAATCAACCCTCAGGGGATGGTCAAATTTCCCTGCTCTAGCATACTGTCCCTGTAAGAGTGTCCCTGTGACTAACTATGTGCTCTCTTTCAGACTCTAACCTTGAAAACTGGCTCAGAGTTTATCTGTTCTTTCTTTCTAGGTGAAACGACTAAAGGAGCTACATCGATTAACATTTACTTTTCCTTCCCATAGAAAGGACTCCTGGATCAGTGCTTCTTTGTTCTCTTTGTGTGTCGGCTCTGTTCTCTCAAACACCCAGTTGGTCGTGGCAGATGGCTGCTCACACTGAGCCTGGTTCTGCTGGAGGTTTCTTCCTGTTGCTACATGCATGCTCAGTATGAGGGATTGCTGCAAAGTCAACGCCAGTGACTGTTCAGTCTCTACATGCTTATCCAGGAGGAGTGAATGCTAAAAATCTCTGGCTAGATACAATCTCCTGGGTTTCCTTAGATAGAAAAATGTTTTATCCAATTTGAATAAATAACTGAATCTGGCTGCACTGTTCAATGATTACGATTAATTGGAATGTATGTGCCTGACTTTTGTGAAGTGCCTTGAGACGACATGTGTTGTGAATTGGCGCTATATAAACTGAATTGAATTGAATATTTGGACAGCTCAGCCCCTCTCTTCACCCGAGTGTCCAAAACATCCAACCGAAGGTCTAATGATATGACAACAAAGTCGATGACTGACCTCCTGCCTAGGGTGTCCTGGTGCCAAGTGCACTGATGGACACCCTTATGTTTGAACATGGTGTTCATTATGGACAAGCCATGACTAGCACAGAAGTACAATAACAAAGCACCGCTCGGATTCAGATCGGGGAGGCCATTCCTCCCGATCACGCCTCTCCAGGTGTCACTGTCGTTTCCCAAGTGGGCGTTGAAGTCCCCCAGCAGAATAATGGAGTCCCCGGGAGGGGCACTATCCAGCAAGAAGGCCAGGTACTCCGCACTACCGCCCGGCCCGTAGGCCAAAACGACAGTCAGAAACCTGTCCCCAACCCGAAGGCGCAGGAATGCGACCCTCTCATCCACTGGGGTAAACCCCAACACGAGACGGCTGAGCTGGGAGGTAACAAGCAAACCCACTCCAGCCTGCCGCCTCTCCCCGTGGGCCACTCCAGAGTAGGAGAGTCCAGCCCCACTCGAGGAGATGGGTCCCAGAGCCCACGCTGTGTGTGGAGGTGAGTCCAACTATTTCTAATCGATATCTCTCAACCTCCCGCACAAGCTCAGACTCCTTTGCCTCCAGTGAGGTGACGTTCCACATCCCTAGAGCCAGCCTAAGCATCGGGGGATCGGGACACCGAGGTCTCCACCTTCGTCCGCCGACCAATCCTCTTTGCGCCGGTCCCTCACAGTTCACCCTGCAGGTGGTGGACCCACTGGGGCGATGGCCTAGCGTCTCTCCTTCTGGCTTGGCCCGGCCGGGTCCCGCGAGTAGCAACCCAGCCACCAGGTGCTCTCCGACGGGTCCCGACCCCAGGCCTGGCTCCAGGGTGGGGCCCCGACTCTGCCGTACTGGGCGACCTCACGTGTCTCGTTTGTGTAGTCCTCATGAGGGTGTCTTGAATCGCTCTTTGTCTGACCCGTCACCTAGAGCCTGTTTGCCATGGGAGGCCCTACCAGGGGCATTTAAGCCCCAGACAACATAGCCTCTAAGATCATTCAGGGACTCAAACCCCTCCACCACGTTAAGGTGGCGGTTCAAGCAGGATATCATACATCCTAATTCTGTTTATTTTGTTTTCTTGTAGCAAACCACACACCTACATATTCATACAAAGTCCTCCAGATATACCTGGCCCATGCCAACTGTACTGTGCCTTTACTGTAGAGTTCATTAAAGACTTTCTGAAACCTCTCGATCCGCTGCTGTCTTTCTGACCAAAGACTTGGACCAGACTGATGTAAACCAAGTACACATATAATAACTTAACAGGTATATCTTTACAAAAAGGACTGGATAAATTCACTTCGTAGATGCTCAATCATTTTTCACTCACATGTGAAAAGAGGGATTTTCTGTCAAGCTGTTCTATAGGAAATGGACAATCTGACCTGTTGAGATTTTACATCTATAAACAACCAACATTGACTCAATAAACAGGTATTGTAGAGTTTGTTTTAAATGAAAATTAACTTTCTTATATTCAAAATATGTATAAAAACTTTCCAAAAAACTCAATATTTTTCTGATACTGTCAGCTACTTGTTTCGTTTTTATTTCATGGTTTACGACTGCAGATACTGTCAGATTTCAAGCTATTAGGTATATCCTCCTTTTTTTTACTTCCTTACCCTCTATTCCTCCTTTCTAACCCCAGACCTGCTCATAACACCCCAAAGCCTGTTAGTGTTTTCATATTGGGTGCTTCCAATAATTTAACATATGCCCAGAGCAGCGAAGAGAAAGAGAAGAAAATGCAAGTTTCATTACACCAGTGCTGAGCTGTAGGCTAGTAATTACATTCATATTTCAGCATATTTCATTCCCTCTTGTGGACGGCAGAGGTGACTGACCCGAGTTCCACCAACTCAGTCACAACTTTTTCTGCACACCATCATAAGTATTTCAAAGGCCACTATTATAAAAGGGCGTATACATAACTTACAGCATTGATTTTTTTATATTCGCATGATAGGAAGTGCTCCCTTCACCCTTTACTGAGGTCAATTTGTGGTCAAACCGTTCAGTAAGGTACATCTGTCCATGGTTTCCCCACAGGATGTAATGCTAAGAGACAGGCTGCTGCAGACTGTGCCTCACTGAGCAGAGCACAGAGGTTAGAATGGTCATGGTTTGAGTGAGTGGGTCAGTGCAGAAGTCAGATCCAGAAATCAGAGCAAAGAGTGAATGAAAGAGGACTGAGCAACATCATCTGCAACCAGTGGTATAAAGGTGAGAGGGGTCACTTGTCACTCAAGCCTGCATGTCTTTTAGGTTAGGTGACCTCTTCACTACTGGCAGAAGGTTTTATACATCATTCATTTGTTTTTCTCTGAAAATTAATACCTCCTATTAATCCATTTATATAGTTAACATCTCTTATTAATCATTTTGTATAGTTTTTAAGGGTGTTTGTCATTTCCTTCTTTTTGCTTAAGCTTTATCTGACTGTCTCTCCTGATCTCCTGCTGAATGTTGCTATATTTCCACATTGGTGGAGACTGGCTCATACTCTATTACCTCAGTTGCCTCTCATCAGTCCAAACAGGCTCACTAGTGTACAGATGTAAATGAATTTGATAGCAGTATGCGTTTTTGAAAGTTTCAAAGTAAATTAATTGATCCGGAGCCATATTTACTTTGCCACCATTCAAAGTGAGAAGGATGACAAAGGAGGTTAAACAAATCTTCACGGCTCACTGATAGAACTGCAGTAGCTCTTCATGCCCATGGTTAAGTATAGCAGATGATATGTGTTGCTGTTGGCCTGTTTCTCCTACAAAGGTCCTGGGAACTTTGCATGCCTGGCGTCAAAAAAAACTTGGCCCAACAAAGACTCCGGATCCTGATGATACTTAGAAGGAACCAACTAGGGGGTCCGGTAATGGCAGCTTGCTGAGAGGAAGTGCTTGCCTCAGCTCCGCTACCTTTCTGTAAAATTCTGAAAATACTCGTTACAAGTGATACTGAACACGTTTAAAACAGCTGTGATGCCTCTCTCACAAAGGAAGCCCAGCAAAAACTCCAGCAAACCGACTCAATCGAAGTTATCCAACTTCACTTCTAAGGTGAGCTCTGAAGCTAGCTGTGAAAATATCGAGACTAATATCACTACATCCGAGTCAATGGAGGAGGAAAACTGCGAGTGGAATGAGAAGAATAAGAAGGTTGAAGGTGGTTCAGAGGCAATACTGGCTGCAATTGCAAATTTGAAATCAGATTTCTCCTCCAGATTTGATGGTATTCTGTCAGCAATAGAAAAAGTAAAAAAAAGATGTTAACGAGTGCGCCGAACGGGTTGGAGAGGCGGAAGTGCGGATATCTGCAGCAGAGGATAACATCACCAGTCTACAAGCTAGGGTCCAGGACCTCGAAAATAAAAATAAAGAGCTCGAAGGGAAAATGTTGGACTTGGAGACCAGATCGTGACGTTCTAACCCGAGACTGGTTAACCTTCCCGAGGGCGCGGAGGGAGAGGACGCCTGCGCCTTTCTGGAAAAGTGGCTACCGGAGGCTCTGAACCTGGCACCGCTACGCACCACTTTGACACTGGAGAGAGCGCACCGGCTTGGCCAGAAAACCACATCAAACACCGCTGCACCAAGGACTCTTATTATGGAGTTCTTAAACTACAGGGATAAAGCAACTGTGATAAGAGCCGCCAGGACGAAGGGACAAATCCTATTCAAGAACCATCTGGTGAGATTTAATGAGGACCTCGCAGCCGGTGTGCACAAAAAACAAAAAGAGTTTGATGCCGTGAGACAACTCTGTGCCATGGGGATACGATACGGCATGATTCCCCCTGCTCGACTGCTAGTGGCACACATCAGTCATCTTTAACCAACCAGCTGAAGCAGAGAACTTTGTAAGGACTCTGGAAGCAGAAAGTTGACCTGGGTGAGACAATGACAACATCTTTACATCGCAACGTATTAACAGGGATGGACAATTACAGTACCTAAAATAAGAATTAAAAATTAGCTTATTATATTTTATGTTGGCAGGAGGTGGCCGGGCAGCAAATATTCAGCACCCTTTACTTCCCAAGCAAGAGAGGTTATGATTTTGATTCATAAATCTATACTATTCCATGTGACAAGGGTTATTAAAGACAGGGCTGGGAGATACATTATTCTACAGGGCACACTTATCGCAGAAAAAATAAATCTAATAAATATTTACACCCCAAATGTTGATGACCCAAAGTTTTTTCAAAATTTCTTTCTTACAATTTCTTCTTTCTCTGGCAGCTACATTATAGCTGGAGATCTTAACTGCACAATGAACCCAGAATTGGACAGAAGCTCAGGTACTGACAACTCTCATTCTGAAAGTAGACAAACAATCCAACACTTTATGAAGGAACTGAACTTGATGGATATTTGGAGGGACACGAATGCCAAGAGTTTAGAATACTCGTGTTATTCAAATAAACAAATCATATTCACCTATCGATTACTTTTTAATTTCTGCCATTTTGAGACATAAAATAAGAGACTGTCAATATGATAGCATCTTAATTTCTAACCATGCACCCAATTCACTTATCTATGAGGATTTAAGACTAAGGAGAGACCCTCCTAGGTTGAGATTTAAACAAAAATGGCTCATAGACTCAGAATTTATATTTTTCATAGATTAGCAAATTAATATCTATTTTGAAATAAATACAGATGAAACACCACCCTCTTCAAGGTGGGAAGCCTTTAAGGCATATATGTGAAATAATTTGTTTTACGAGTAATAAGGCAAAAGAAACTCATCAAAAAACAAAAGAGTTGGCAGCAGAGATTGAGCTGCTTGAAAGGGATTACTATCAAACGCTATGCCCAAACACCCATAAAAAACTTCTGATACTAAGAACACAGTATAATGAACTTTCTGCCTCAAAAGCTGCCTCACAACTTTTGCGTCTTAAGCAGTCGTTCTATGATCAAGGGGAAAAGCCTAGGAAATTATTAGCCTGGCGACTCCGACAATTACAAAATGAGAAAAATATGACTTCACTCGAAAATAATGAGGGACAGATTACTACCGACCCATTAGAAATCAATGACATTTTTAAGGTCTTTTTTGAAAAATTATATAGCTCAGACATAACGCATAAGGAACAAGAGCAAAATGTTGTCTTAAAAACCCTCCAAATGACCAATATCTCAGAATTAATGAGTACAGATCTCAGTGCAGCCATAACTAAAGAAGAAATATCTACACCAATAGATCTCTTGAAAACAGGTAAAGCCCCAGGCCCAGATGGGATGCCGACAGAATTTTATAAGAAATGTAAAGCTAAACTGTTAACCCCCCCTTTTGACATGTATTTAGACTCATTTGAAAAGGGAATTCTTCCTGCCTCACTAAGAGGAGTCCTGATTACTTTACTGCCCAAACCTGGCAAACCTTCTAACAAATGTGAAAATCTAAGACCATTAAGTTTTCTCAATGTCGATTTAAAGATTCTTTGTAAAATTTTGGCTCGAAGATTGGAGAGCATATTGCCTAAAATAATTACTTGTGACCAAAATGAGTTTATCGTAGAAGGACAGGGATTTCATAATGTGAGACGAGTGCTGGATATAATTCATAATATGGAAGAGAAAACAGATACTGCTTTGCTATCATTGGATGCTGAAAAGGCCTTTGATAGAGTTGAATGGCCTTATTTATTTGAGATATTGAAAAGATTTGGCTGTGGGGACAACTTCTGTCGATGGGTTAAACCTTTATACAATGAGCCTTATGTTGAAATAGTAACAAATGGACTTCTTTCTAAATCATTTAAAATTAAACGAGGTTGTAGACAAGGGTGCCCTGTGTCCCCTTTATAATATATTCTAGCAATAGAACCGTTTGCCATTGAGGTGCAGTCTCATAAAAACATAACTGGTTTGACAATAGGCCAACAGGAACATAGAATTGCTTTATTTGCTGATGATGTCATTCTTGTTTTGGGAAAACTGAAAGACTCTTTTCCAGCCTTGTTAGACCTAATAAACACATTTGGAAGAATATATGGATATAAAGTAAATAAAGATAAGTCTTTGTTAATGTTACTTAATTCAGAGGAAAGAAACAGTGTCGGGAAACCTTTCCAATTCAAAAAGGTAGATTGTTTTACATATTTGGGGATTAGGATAGTACCACGTATAAATGACATTGTTGCGGTTAACTATATCCCCATGATGGATTCAATTGCTGCCTCTCTGGATAGATGGAACTACCTGCCCTTGTCACTTGTAGCACGAATCAATGTCCTTAAATCCAATATAATGCCCAAACGTCTGTATTTGTTTCAGAACATCCCATTGCCACCTCCTGCCAACTTATTTTCATCCCTAAAAAACTTTTTCAAACGCTTTCTGTGGAATAATAGACGACCAAGGCTTCGTTTAACACTTCTGTACCTACCGTATGATAGAGGAGGCCTCAGGTGCCCCAATCCACTTTGGTACTATTGGGCAGCTCAGTTGAGGACTATGATGCATTATTTTACAGATAAATGCCTCTTGCCTTGGGTGAATATTGAAAATTGTTCTGTACCTCTCCCTCTACCTTAGTACATTTACTCAGCAAAAATCAGAATGCTGAAAAAAAAGACAAAAAACCCTATAGTCAGAAATATGATCTTGGTTTGGTAACAGGTTAAGAAATATTTAGGTGACTCCTCCTTCCTATCATGCTTCAGTCCAATATGGGGTAACCAGTCTTTCCCTCCGGGCAGGGCAGACCCTGGCTTTAGGATATGGGCTGAAAAAGGTTTAAAGACAATAGGAGATGTTGTGGAATCAGAGGATGAGGTTTTGATGTCATTTGAAAAGTTGAAGGCCAGGTATAATATCCCAAATAAAGATTATTTTAAATATCTACAGGTGAGAAATTTTATTAGATCCTCTCAAAATCAATGTGAATCCATCCCTCTGCTGTCCACCTTGGAAATCCACATTAAGAATGATTGCTTCAGAAAAGGAATTATCTCCAAACTATATAGCATGGTAGTGGAGGGATCCTCTGAGTGTTCTTTATGGAACCTCAATGACTGAGGGAGGATATACAGGAGATCTTGCCTTCAGAGGACTGGGAGAGGGCATGTGCTGAAGCACAAACACAAACTATCAATACACGCCTCAAAGTACTGCAATACAATTGGTTAATGAGAACATAAGTGATGCCAGAAAAGCTTAATAAGGAAAATTGTGCCATCCCAGACCTGTGTATCAGATGTGGAGAGGAGAAGGGAACATTCTTCCACTGTATGTGGAAATGTAAGAAGGTTCAACAATTCTGGAGGGAGATTAAACAAGCTCTAGTGACTATACTAGGTATAAAACTAGTTTTTGACGCCAAATTGTTCATTCTAGGTTTATACTCTCACAGACATCATATGTCCAAAAAGGTTTTTACTGCCATGGATTTATGTTTACTACTTGCAAAAAGAGTCATAGCACTCTCATGGAAGAGTACCAGTAAACCAAAATTCATTAACTGGATTAATGAAATATCCATAACATTACCAATGGAAAAGATTACTTTCATTATAAAAGGCAAACTATCGTTATTTAAAAATATTTGGGGTCCTTTTATGGAATATATAGAAAACCTGGATATGAGGGTTGTCGGTGGTGGATTATAGTTGCGGTGGGTCCCCTGCAGTGTCCTGAGATAATCTTCTGTTTTTATATACTTGACTACTTTACTTTGAATTATACCTTCGAGTTTGTATTTTATGAACCACGTACAATACTAAAATAATTTGGGCTAAATCCTGGAAAATAGAGAAACCGTTATTGTTGTAATTGTTTCTTCTCAGGGGGGTTTGGGGTTGGGGGCATTATTTTTCTTTTCTCATATATATTCTGTATGTAACAAGTGCTGCTCTAAAATATCTCATAAAGTGCTGGTTTGCAAGGAAAGACAAGTTGAATGCTGGAGAATAATTTAACCACCCTGGACTTTTCTTTTGATGTGAGAGCACACTTGAGGACTATATTATTGAAAACGTTGTTGAAAAACCAATAAAGATAATGTTGGAAAAAAAGAAGGAACCAACTAAGGGAAAAAAGCTTAATGGTCTTTTACTGCAGCACCATTGAGAGTGTGCTAACGTAGTACATTAGATTTTGATATGCCAACTGCACTCTGGCAGAAAGGAAGAACCTGCAGAAGGTAATAAACACATAACATCTTACTGGCAGCTCCATGCCCTCGCTAGAAGATATTGCCAGCACGCGGTGTCCCAGGAAAGTGTGTGTTCAAACACTGCCGATCTCTCTCACCTGAGACAGCACCTGTTTACCCTCATGCCCTCTGACAAGAGGTACAGGTGCCTCAAAAGCAGGACTACCAGATTCAAAAACGATTTCTTCCCCTGGGTCATTAGGTCCCTGTACACATAAGGAGTGTGTGTTTAGTGTGAATTATGTGAATATAGAAATACAGGGGTTGGAGAATGAAACTGAAACACAAAGAACACAAAGAAGGATTCTTAGTTTTGATTTTCAAGGTGTTTGAAAATACGAGGAATTTGTTTTTCATGTTTTCAGGGAATCAATTTAAAAGGTCTGCAGTTGCCTCTTGAAAGCTGAGATGAGAACCATAACCTTGCCCTGAAAAGCACTTTGAAATGTGTTAAACTGGCAGAAATGAAGCTTCATGCAAGACACCTTTTACTAGGAGCAAGTTGGGTTTCTGTGCGTGACCCAAGGACACAGAATGTGAAGAGGCTAGAAACAGAAACCTCACATTACCACTTTTTTTTATCACCGCCACAAGCAGGGATGAAATTTTTCAAAGTTGCAGTCAATCAAGGTTTATTTATATTTTACAACAATCCAACTAGTGCTCAATGTGTTTACATGTTTAAGGTGTTAGATGATAAAATGCACAACAATACAATTTATATTTATATATATATATATATATATATATATATACACACACACACACACACAGGGGTTGGACAATGAAAATGAAACACCTGTCATTTTAGTGTGGGAGGTTTCATGGCTAAATTGGACCAGCCTGGTAGCCAGTCTTCATTGATTGCACATTACACCAGTAAGAGCAGAGTGTGAAGGTTCAATTAGCAGGGTAAGAGCACAGTTTTGCTCAAAATATTGAAATGCACACAACATTGTGGGTGATATACCAGAGTTCAAAAGAGGACAAATTGTTGGTGCACGTCTTGCTGGCGCATCTGTGACCAAGACAGCAAGTCTTTGTGATGTATCAAGAGCCACGGTATCCAGGGTAATGTCAGCATACCACCAAGAAGGACGAACCACATCCAACAGGATTAACTGTGGACGCAAGAGGAAGCTGTCTGAAAGGGATGTTCGGGTGCTAACCCAGATTGTATCCAAAAAACATAAAACCACGGCTGCCCAAATCATGGTGGAATTAAATGTGCACCTCAACTCTCCTGTTTCCACCAGAACTGTCCGTCGGGAGCTCCACAGGGTCAATATACACGGCCGGGCTGCTATAGCCAAACTTTTGGTCACTCATGCCAATGCCAAACGTCGGTTTCAATGGTGCAAGGAGCACAAATCTTGGGCTGTGGACAATGTGAAACATGTATTGTTCTCTGATGAGTCCACCTTTGCTGTTCAAACATTGTATCGTGAAGGTGGTGCCGTGTATCAGGATGACAATGCACCAATACACACAGCAAGACTGGTGAAAGATTGGTTTGATGAATATGAAAGTGAAGTTGAACATCTCCCATGGCCTGCACAGTCACCAGATCTAAATATTATTGAGCAACTTTGGGGTGTTTTGGAGGAGCGAATCAGGAAACGTTTTCCTCCATCAGTATCACGTAGTGACCTGGCCACTATCCTGCAAGAAGAATGGCTTAAAATCCCTCTGACCACTGTGCAGGACTTGTATATGTCATTCCCAAGACGAATTGACGCTGTATTGGCCGCAAAAGGAGGCCCTACACCATACTAATAAATTATTGTGGTCTAAAACCACGTGTTTCGGTTTCATTGTCCAACCCCTGTATATTTTAACTTATTATTATTCAACGTTTATTGCTTTTACTGTGTTCTTTATATTACTATACATTGGCTGTAGTGTACACCTGATTGTGCAATGTCAAAGAAATATTCTATTCTATCCCCAGTAAGTCCATATTTGTACAAGGATCAACATAAGCCCATGTTTCTTAATTCTTTTATTTATGCCTAGAGGTTGAGTTTCCTGTACCTTTTAATCTATTTGAATCCAACTTTGGGTGTCTGGATGGTCCAAGATATCCTCCTGACTTTCTGTTCAAGATATTTTGTTTTGACCCTTCAAGTGTATTTAGTATGTGTATTTTGTTTAAATGTACCTAGAATTAAAATTAAACTTTATAAATAGTAGCTACTCAGGGACTTATGAAATATGTACAATGAGAAGCTACCAAAACAACCTGGGCCAAATTACTGGTTTCACATCTTTCTTCAATTGGGCTGTAACCTACAGACACAATTTAGACAGAAGTCTCTCTTGACAGATCCAGCATTCTCGATTTAGCTTACTTTTCACATAGGCACTAGTCAGGTTGAGTTCCGGGAAAATACTCTGATCATTTGTAGGCCATGGGTGCAACAGCATGCAGTGTAATGAGCTAATGCCTTCAGTTGAGACCTATTAAGAAGTTAAAAACAGAGAAAGGAATGAAATGGAGTTATGACTTATTTAATTAGCTTGTTAAACTCTGACACTGAGGTGAGATGTTTATGTTTCTAAGCTGAGAGAATAAAATAGTGAATGAAAACATAGTGGAGTTAGGCAGATGTGCGAGCTGAGGTCAGACAGTGGGTGAGCAACTAATTATTTCAGAGTGATTTGAACTAATAGGATGTGAGCTTCTGCACTAAGGTCATCTCCTGTGAGAGCAGAATGATGATCTGTTCTCAGACCTGACAATACATATCCCTGTAGGCATACCCATGAGTCTAATAACACAATGCTTCTCAATTTGCAGCCCTCACCTTCATCACTCAACTTTGCCTGCTTGTGAAGCTTCGGCCAATTATTCCTTCTCATTTTGTTTCTGTTTGCTTCTGTGTGTTTCTTCCCACACCAATAGTGTTAAATTATTGATGGGATGTTGAGCTGGTGAGACTTCTCTTCCTACAGTCCAGGTTTGTGTTGTTTTTTTGCTGTTTGTTGTCATGCTGTGACAGCATGCAGATGCCAGTATGCATGTGTTTAGCTAATTAGGTCTGCTGGTTTAACACCAGAATACCTCTTAATCAGACAAAACTTGTTTCTGTGTTGCATTAAGAGAGGCAGAAATATGCAAGTAAAGAAAAGAACCATCTCACAATATGTATACATTATCCATTTTTCACGGTAGTTATGTGAGTCATAAAGGTAAAGAAAAGCAGGATAATTTCAGACCCAAATGTCAATGCTTGATGTCCAACTCAAAAACAACTTCAAATAGAAAAATGTCATTCTTTTTTTAACATTTTAAAATGAGAAACCTTTTTTTGAGACCTTGTCAGGAAAACAAAGAAGCCTTTTCCATCTTCTCCCCAGTTCCATTCACTACCAGCATCGAATTAATTCAGTATTTTATTGTTATATTTGTCAGACAGAGTTACAGATTGTGGTGGTAATGGTTGCTCTACGTAGCTGTTCAACCTGAAAATGTACAGTTGTTTTTTACCTTTAACCAAAATCCCCATACACCTATCAGGCATAACATTATGGCCACTGATGTGAAGTGAATCAGAATGATTATTTGTCAATTATGGCACTTGTTAGTGGGTATTATAAATTGGGCAACAAGTAAACGCTTTATCCTAAAAGTTAATGTGTTAGAAGCAGAAAGAATCAGCAGATGAAGAAAGGGTCAGGAAATCTCGAATAACGCAGAACAAATGAAATGTCTAGGAACAAGGGTGAACAATCTTCCAGGTTATCATCCCCTGGGACTGTGAAGCAGGCACTGGCACCATTAACCCAGTGCCAGGGGCACTTATTCTTTATGTGCATAATGTTGCTAATTGTCATCATACATACTCTAAACTGTAAATAAATATCTTATATATTTTGATATAATTCAGGCATTAAGGGGCTAAAGGTACACACATGACTTGTTTATTTTTGAAGTAATACAGACTTTTGTGACTATGTGCAGAGGGGTGGTGTGTGGAATGGGTGAGGGATTGCCACCTGTGTGGTACGTGTCACCACTAGTTAAGCGGCATGATGGACAATATAATTTTGTGTCAAATCAAACCAACATGCAAATGGTGAACAAATAAAGGAATTATTTTGCAGCATGCATTAATGGAAGGATCAGAATACAAATTCTAAAGCTGCTAATTAAACCTGATGTTGAGGATGACTGCTGTCTGTCTGGGAAGTGGCAAAGAATACAGAGTTGCTCTCTATCTGAAGCGTAATACAAAAGTATAATAATCCCAATCAACATAATGTTATTGGTAACGCAATAACATGTAACAATATGAAATAGTGAGGTACAGTATAGTGTTCCTGGGCTAAGCAGCAGCATATAACAGTGTTAGTCTTAGTGTCAGTCTTAACACATTCGATAATCTAAACCTTGTCTTTGTATTTTTTTGCTCACTCTAAATCAGCCTGAAAATGTTTAACTTTATCACTCAGCACTGGTATGCCCTTTATAATTAATTATCTCCCCAGCCCGGATGCATGGATGGTATCCATGGGCTTTTTTTACATTTACCTTTTGCTCTGTATGTGGCACTTTTTAGCTCTTTACTCAAGTTCACAAGTAATGTCCTATTCAGGACAGCATCTGCTCATTGGCACTATTATAATTAATACTTTTATCCTCAAGAAATGACAGTTTTAATAAAAAAATTTGGGAAGAAACTTGTGCCATCAGGAACTGAATTTGAATTGCTTGACTGAATTTGTTCTCGTACTCGTCATCTTCCGCTTATCCGGGACCGGGTCGTGAGGGCATGTTACGACCCCACTCGGTCTAGGGGTAGGGGGAAGTAAACATTCAAACCAGGTGTTGTTGGTTTTATGAAAGAAGGAGTAATTTATTTCTTTTTAGTTCAGTTTCCGTTATTTTTAACAAAACAAACAAAAGGAGGGTACTTAACGTAGTACAAACTGTATGAAAAAAAAAAAATAAGGGGTAAAACCCAAAATACACAACAATCAGTAATTTAACTAAAAATAATCCCCCAAAAGGAGGGACAAACTAATTCAACAGTTTCCTAAATCAAAAGGTCCCTGCTAACAACAAGCAAACAAACAAATCAAGACAAAGCCCAATCAACTTTAAAGAGACTCCTCTGAGCCAAGATGGAGTCATCAAGCAGGTGAGCACACAAAATACCCAAGCTTCAAAGTTTCACAACACCAAAGTCAGAAGTGGCGAGCTGTTCTGTCCAAATCACAGCTGCCTTTAGTTGCAGGTGCAGAGAGTTTATATAGTGTAGTCCCTTCAATGATTGGCGGCGAATTCGGAAGAACCAGGAAATGAATAGTCCAACATGAACTCCCGGAGACGTCCAGCGGAGGAGTGCAGAGCGCGCAGGGAGATCCGAGTCCGTCAGGAACAACGAAGAAAAGTGTATCCAGCGAAGAAGAAATCCGATCCGATCAGAAACAGCGGTACCGATAGCACGGAGGAAAACGGCGTTTTTCAGCAACATCGGCTGGCCAGTCTGTTGATGATGGTACAAAACAAAACACACACATACGGCCACCAGCCGTAACAGGGCAGCAGACTCAGCAGATGCCCAACCCACCTCAACTGGCTCCTCTCGATGTGGAGGAGCAGCGGCTCTACTCCGAGCCCCTCCCGGATGGCCGAACTCCTCACCCTATCTCTAAGGGAGTGCCCGGCCACCCTACGGAGGAAGCTCATTTCAGCCGCTTGTATCTGGGATCTCGTTCTTTCGGTCATGAACAAAGTTCATGGCCATAGGTGAGGGTAGGAACGTAGACCGACCGGTAAATCTAGAGCTTCGCTTTTCGGCTCAGCTCTCTCTCCCCCCCAACCTGAAGAGGACAAGCCACCCTTTTCCGGTCGGGAACCATGGCCTCGGACTTGGAGGAGCTGATCCTCATCCCAGCCGCTTCACACTCGGCTGCGAACCGCCCCAGTGCATGCTGTAGGTCTTGGCTAGAGGGGGCCAGCAGGACCACGTCATCTGCAAAAAGAAGAGACGAAATCCTCTGGTCCCCAAACCAGACCCCCTCCGGCCCTTGGCTGCGTCTAGAAATCCTGTCCATAAAAGTTATGAATAGGAAAGGTGACAAAGGGCAGCCCTGCTGGAGTCCAACATGCGCCGGGAACAGGTCCGACTTATTGCCGGCAATGCGAACCAAACTCGTGCTCCGCTTGTACAGGGACCGGATGGCCCCTAATAAAGGGCCCCCGACTCCATACTCCTGGAGCACCCCCCACAGGGCATCACGAGGGACACAGTCGAATGCTTTCTCCAGGTCCACAAAACACATGCAGACCGGTTGGGCAAACTCCCATGAACCCTCAAGTACCCTGTAGAGGGTATAGAGCTGGTCCGGTGTTCCACGGCCGGGACGAAAACCACACTGCTCCTCCTGAAGCCGAGGTTCGACTATCGGCCGGACTCTCCTCTCCAATATCCTGGCCTAGGCCTAACCAGGGAGGCTGAACCTCCTTGAACCGCCACCTTAACGTGGTGGAGGGGTTTGAGTGCTCAAATGATCCTTTAGGCTATGTTGTCTGGGGCTTAAATGCCCCTGGTAGGGCCTCCCATGGCAAACAGGCTCTAGGTGACGGGTCAGACAAAGAGTGGTTCAAGAATCCTTCATGAGGACTAGTACATCGAGGCACGTGACGTTGCCCGGTACGGTGGAGCCGGGGTCCCACCCAGGAGCCAGGCCTGGGGTCGAGACTTGCCGGAGAGCGCCTGGTGGCTGGGTTGCCACTCGCGGGACCCGACTGGACCAAGTCTGAACGAGAGACGCAAGGCCATCCCCCAGTAGGCCCACCACGTGCAGGGGGAACCGTGAAGGACCATGCAAAGAGGATTGGGCAGCGGACGAAGGTGGAGACCTCAGCGGCCCGATCCCCGGATGCTTAGGCTGGCTCTAGGGACGTGGAACGTCAACTCACTGGAGGCGAAGGAGTCTGAGCTTGTGCGGGAGGTCGAGAGATATCGACTAGAAATAGTTGGACTCACCTCCACACACAACGTGGGCTCTGGGACCCATCTCCTCGAGTGGGGCTGGACTCTCCTACTCTGGAGTGGCCCATGGGGAGAGGCGGCAGGCTGGGGCTGGTTTGCTTGTTGCCTCCCAGCTTAGCCGTCTCGTGTTGTGGTTTACCCCAGTGGATGAGAGGGTCGCATCCCTGCACCTTCGGGTTGGGGACAGGTCTCTGATTCTCGTTTCGGCCAACGAACCGAGAGGTAGTGCGGAGTACCCGGCCTTCTTGGCGTCCCTGTCGGGGGTGCTGGATAGTGCCCCTCCAGGGGACTCCATTATTCTGCTGGGAGACTTCAATGCCAACGTGGGAAACGACAGTGACACCTGGAGAGGCGTGATCAGGAGGAATGGTCTCCCCGAACTGAATCTGAGTGGTGCTTTGTTATTGGACTTCTGTGCTAGTCACGGGTTGTCCATAATGAACACCATGTTCAAACATAAGGGTGTCCATCAGTGCACTTGGCACCAGGACACCCTAGGCAGGAGGTCAATTATCAACTTTGTTGTCGTATCATTAGACCTTCGGCCGCATGTTTTGGACACTCGGGTGAAGAGAGGGGCTGAGCTGTCCACTGATCACCACCTGGTGGTGAGTTGGATCCGCTGGAGTAGGAGAAACCGGACAAACTTGGCAGGCCCAAGCGCATAGTGAGGAACTGCTGGGAACGTCTGGCGGAGCCCCTGGCCAGGGATGTATTCAACTCCCACCTCCGGGAGACCTTTAACCAGATTCTGGGGGATGCTGGAGACAGAGTCCAAGTGGACCATGTTCTCCGCATCTATTATCGATGCTGCTGCCCATAGCTGCGGCCTTAAGGTCTGCGGTGCCTGTTGCGGCGGCAATCCCAAAACCCGGTGGTGGACACCGGCAGTGAGGGATGCTGTCAAGCGGAAGAATGGGTCCTACCAGCTGTGGTTGGCTTGTGGGACTCCTGAGGCGGCTGATGGGTACAGTGAGGCCAAGCGTGCCATGGCTCGGGTTGTGGCAGAAGCAAAAATTAGGGCCTGGGAGGAGTTCGGTGAGGCCATGGAGAAGGACTACCGGTTGGCATCGAAGCGATTCTGGCAAACCGTCCGTCGCCTCAGGAGGGGGAAGCAGTGCTTCGCCAACACTGTTTACAGTGGGGTCGGGAGGCTGCTGAACTCAACTAGGGACATTATCGGGCGGTGGAAGGAGTACTTTGAGGATCTCCTCAATCCTGCCATCACGCATTCCCTGGTGGAAACAGAACCTGGGGACTCGGGGCTGGACTCTTTCGTCACCCAGGCTGAAATCACCGAGGTGGTTAAAAAGCTCTGCGGTGGCAGGGCTTCGGGGGTGGATGAGATCCGCCCTGAGTACCTCAAATCTCTGGATGTTGTGGGGCTGTCACGGTTGACACGCCTCTTCAACATTGCGTAGCGGTCGGGGACAGTGCCGCTGGACTGGCAGACTGGGGTGGTGGTCCCCCTTCATAAGAAGGGTGACCGGAGGGTGTGTTCCAACTACAGGGGGATCACACTCCTCAGCCTCCCTGAATTTCTATTTGTGTAATTTGAAAACGACACTGCTTCAGGGGGAACAGTGTGGTTTTCGTCCCGGCCATTTAGCACTGGACCAGCTCTATACCCTCTACAGGGTACTAGAGGGTTCTTGGGAGTTTGCCCAACCGGTCTACATGTGTTTTGTGGACCTGGAGAAAGCATTCGACTGTGTCCCTCGTGATGCCCTGTGGGGGGTGCTCCAGGAGTATGGAGTCGGGGGCCCTTTATTAGGGGCCATCCGGTCCCTGTACAAGCGGAGCACGAGTTTGGTTCGCATTGCCGGCAATAAGTCGGACCTGTTCCCGGCGCATGTTGGACTCCGGCAGGGCTGCCCTTTGTCACCGGTCCTATTCATAACTTTTATGGACAGGATTTCTAGACGCAGCCAAGGGCCGGAGGGGGTCTGGTTTGGGGACCAGAGGATTTCGTCTCTTCTTTTTGCAGATGACGTGGTCCTGCTGGCCCCCTCTAGCCAAGACCTACAGCATGCGCTGGGGCGGATCGCAGCCGAGTGTGAAGCGGCTGGGATGAGGATCAGCTCCTCCAAGTCCGAGGCCATGGTTCTCGACCGGAAAAGGGTGGCTTGTCCTCTTCAGGTTGGAGGAGAGTTCCTGCCTCAAGTGGAGGAGTTTAAGTATCTCGGGGTCTTGTTCACGAGTGAGGGAAGAATGGAGGGGAGATTGACAGACAGATCGGTGCGGCTGCCACAGTAATGGGGGCACTGTGCCGGTCCGTTGTGGTGAAGAGAGAGCTGAGCCGAAAAGCGAAGCTCTAGATTTACCGGTCGGTCTACGTTCCTACCCTCACCTATGGCCATGAACTTTGGGTCATGACCGAAAGAACGAGATCCCGGATACAAGCGGCTGAAATGAGCTTCCTCTGTAGGTTTGCCGGGCACTCCCTTAGAGAGAGGGTGAGGAGCTCGGCCATCCGGTAGGGGCTTGGAGTAGAGCCGCTGCTCCTCCACATCGAGAGGCGCCAGTTGAGGTGGCTCGGGCATCTATACCGGATGCCTCCTAGACGCCTTCCTCGGGTGGTGTTCCAGGTACGTTCCACCGGGAGGAGGCCCAGGGGACGGCCCAGGACACGCTGGAGGGACTATGTCTCTCGGCTGGCCTGGGAACGTCTTGGTCTCCCCCCGGAGGAGCTGGAGTAGGTGTCTGGGGAGAGGGACGTCTGGATGTCTCTGCTGAGTCTGCTGCCCCCGTGACCCGGTCCCAGATAAGCGGAAGACGACGAGTACGAGCATTTTCTTTCACCAATAGTGTTATTTCCATAAAAATACATTTTAGTGTGTAATAAGAGTGTATGATGCAATTAGGTCCTCACTTAGAATTTGAATGGCATTAAAAATAAAGCAATAAAAACAAGCTTAAATTTCATGATGCAGATAGTACTAAATACATGCAGTTGCAAACATGCCCTGTAAATGCAGAAGTGTTAGAAATTTGCATCTGTTTTTTTGTATCAGGCCATTGTGGACCTTATTTCAGCCGCAAATAGCCAGAAATGATCCAAAAGACAGAAAAATAAATTTCTTCCTTTCAAATTGAAGAACATCAGACCATATGAGAAAGGAGCTGTGTTAAAAAAGGTATTTAATGTTAATCTAATAAAAGCTGATCTGTGAGGTGGATGTATTTAATACACCACTGCAGGTTGTAAAAGGCAACAAAATTATTCATGAGTTTAACTGATTCTTTTTGTTTAATATTGACAAAATAAAAAGAAACGTGATTAGGCTTTTTTATAACATGATGATTTAATTTCAATCAGGCCCATATCAATATTTTAGATCTACACGTCAATCTGGGAGATATAGGATTCTCAAAGTTCTATGGGGCTGCGCGGTGGCGCATTTGGTAGCACTGTTGCATTGCAGCAAGAAGGTCCTGGCATCGACTCCCGGCTGGGGGTATTTCTGCATGAAGTTTGCACTTTCTCCCCGTGCATGCGTGGGTTCTCACCGGATACTCTGGCTTCCTCCCATAGTCCAAAAAACATGATTGTTAGGTTAATTAGTCTCTCTCTAAATTGCCCTTAGGTGTGAATGAGTATGTGCATGGTTGTTTGTCCTGTATGTCTCTGTTTTGCCCTGCAATGGATTGGCGACATGTCCAGGGTGTACCTTGCTTCTCGCCAGTAGACTGCTGGAGGCACCAGCTCTCTTGTGACCCACTATGGAATAAGTGGTATGGAAGATGAATGAATGAAAGTTTTATGGACACAGACCCTTCCTATACACCTTCAGAGAACACACACACTCACACTTCCCATATATATGGCTCCCTCAGCCTGTAACTTCAGACTGTTTCAAACTATGTACCTTGCCTAATTTGGTCCCTCTCAACATATGGATCTAGCTTTTAAATGTGCTGCAAACACATAGTGTATCGTCAGATACTACAAGGGTTTATGGGTTTCATTCTAGGGGCGCTGGCAGTGCACTTGCTAGCTGCCTCCTTCTCGTTTGTCCCCCACCTCCCCTGAGACTGAAATTCTTCCCCATTCTTCCTTGCAAAACAGCTGGAGCTCAGTGAGGTTGGATGGAGAGCGTTCGTGAACAGCAGTCTTCAGCTCTTTCCACAGATTCTCGGTTGGATTCAGGTCTGGACTTTGACTTGGCCATTCCAACACCTGGATACGTTTATTTGTGAACCATTCCATTGTAGGTTTGGCTTTATGTTTTAGATCATTGTCTCGTTGGAAGATAAATCTCCGTCCCAGTCTCAGGTCTCTTGCAGACTCCAACAAGTTTTCTTCCAGAATGGTCCTGTACAGGTCCTTCTCAAAATATTAGCATATTGTGATTAAGTTCATTATTTTCCATAATGTCATGATGAAAATTTAACATTCATATATTTTAGATTCATTGCACACTAAATGAAATATTTCAGGTATTTTATTGTCTTAATACAGATGATTTTGGCATACAGCACATGAAAACCCAAAATTCCTATCTCACAAAATTAGCATATTTCATCCGACCAATAAAAGAAAAGTGTTTTTAATACAAAAAACGTCAACCTTCAAATAATCATGTACAGTTATGCACTCAATACTTGGTCGGGAATCCTTTTGCAGAAATGACTGCTTCAATGCGGCGTGGCATGGAGGCAATTAGCCTGTGGTACTGCTGAGGTCTTATGGAGGCCCAGGATGCTTCGATAGCGGCCTTTAGCTCATCCAGAGTGTTGGGTCTTGAGTCTCTCAACGTTCTCTTCACAATATCCCACAGATTCTCTATGGGGTTCAGGTCAGGAGAGTTGGCAGGCCAATTGAGCACAGTGATACCATGGTCAGTAAACCATTTACCAGTGGTTTTGGCACTGTGAGCAGGTGCCACGTCGTGCTGAAAAATGAAATCTTCATCTCCATAAAGCTTTTCAGCAGATGGAAGCATGAAGTGCTCCAAAATCTCCTGATAGCTAGCTGCATTGACCCTGCCCTTGATAAAACACAGTGGACCAACACCAGCAGCTGACACGGCACCCCAGACCATCACTGACTGTGGGTACTTGACACTGGACTTCTGCCATTTTGGCATTTCCTTCTCCCCAGTCTTCCTCCAGACTCTGGCACCTTGATTTCCGAATGACATGCAGAATTTGCTTTCATCCGAAAAAAGTACTTTGGACCACTGAGCAACAGTCCAGTGCTGCTTCTCTGTAGCCCAGGTCAGGCGCTTCTGCCGCTGTTTCTGGTTCAAAAGTGGCTTGACCTGGGGAATGCGGCACCTGTAGCCCATTTCCTGCACACGCCTGTGCACGGTGGCTCTGGATGTTTCTACTCCAGACTCAGTCCACTGCTTCCGCAGGTCCCCCAAGGTCTGGAATCGGCCCTTCTCCACAATCTTCCTCAGGGTCCGGTTACCTCTTCTCGTTGTGCAGCGTTTTCTGCCACACTTTTTCCTTCCCACAGACTTCCCACTGAGGTGCCTTGATACAGCACTCTGGGAACAGCCTATTCGTTCAGAAATTTATTTCTGTGTCTTACCCTCTTGCTTGAGGGTGTCAATAGTGGCCTTCTGGACAGCAGTCAGGTCGGCAGTCTTACCCATGATTGGGGTTTTGAGTGATGAACCAGGCTGGGAGTTTTAAAGGCCTCAGGAATCTTTTGCAGGTGTTTAGAGTTAACTCGTTGATTCAGATGATTAGGTTCATAGCTCGTTTAGAGACCCTTTTAATGATATGCTAATTTTGTGAGATAGGAATTTTGGGTTTTCATGAGCTGTATGCCAAAATCATCCGTATTAAGACAATAAAAGACCTGAAATATTTCAGTTAGTGTGCAATGAATCTAAAATACATAAATGTTAAATTTTCATCATGACATTATGGAAAATAATGAACTTAATCACAATATGCTAATATTTTGAGAAGGACCTGTATTTGGCCCCATCCACCTTCCCATCAATTATGACCATCTTCCCTGTCCCTGCTGACGAAAAGCAGGCCCAAACCATGATGCTGCCACCACCATGTTTGACAGTGGGGATGGTGTGTTCAGGGTGATGAGCTTTGTTGCTTTTACGCCAAACATATCGTTTTGCATTGTGGCCAAACAGTTTGATTTTGGTTTCATCTGACCAGAGCACCTTCTTCCACATGTTTGGTGTGCCTCCCAGGTGGCTTGTGGCAAACTTTAAACGAGACTTTTTATGGATATCTTTGAGAAATTGCTTTCTTCTTGCCACTCTTCCATAAAGGCCAAATTTGTGCAGTGTACGACTGATTGATGTCCTATAGACAGACTCTCCCACCTCAGCTGTAGATCTCTGCAGTTCATCCAGAGTGATCATGGGCCTCTTGGCTGCATCTCTGATCAGTCTTCTCCTTGTTCGAGATGAAAGTTTAGAGGGACGGCCGGGTCTTGGTAGATTTGCAGTGGTCTGATACTCCTTCCATTTCAATATGATTGCTTGCACAATGCTCCTTGGGATGTTTAAAACTTGGGAAATCTTTTTGTATCTAAATCCGGCTTTAAACCTCTCCACAACAGTATCTCAGACCTGCCTGGTGTGTTCCTTGGTCTTCATGATGCTCTGCGCTTTAAACAGAACCCTGAGACTATCACAGAGCAGGTGCATTTATATGGAGACTTGATTACATAGAGGTGGATTTTATTGATCATCATCAGTCATTTGGGACAACATTGGATCATTCAGAGATCCTCACTGAACTTCTGGAGTGAGTTTGCTGCACTGAAAGTAGAATTTCAGTCTCTCGATGTGCAAAACTGATAGAGACATACCCCAAGCGACTTGCAGCTGTAATTGCAACAAAGGGTGGCGCTATAAAGTATTAACGCAAGGGGGCTGAATAATATTGCACGCCCCACTTTTCAATTTTTTATTTGTTAAAAAAGTTTGACACATCCAATAAATTTCATTCCACTTCACGATTGTGTCCCACTTGTTGGTTCCTCACAAAAAACTTGAATTTTATATCTTTATGTTTGAAGCCTGAAATGTGGCAAGAGGTAGACCTGTTCAAGAGGGCACTGTATATACATCAGTAAGTCAAATTAATCCTTAAAAACAAAAACATAATTTGTACTATATGTAACATGATGAAAAGGGAGAGATGTCAGAGTTTTAACTCCTGCCATAATGGATTTCTCCACAAGAAGATGCTCTCAGAAAGATTTGATGCCATTTGAATAAAACCTGTATTTTCCCTTGGTAGTGCAACAGATTTTGGCTCTTTAATGAAAGTTTTGCTTAGCTAGATATCTTCAGACAGGTTCAACCCTAAGTGGGTGTAGACACCAGCCAGTTGCCTGAGTTACCATAGAGAGCCAATTTTCCCTTCACTTGAATTTGTTTTTTTTTTTTTATTTACAAACGAACAAATATCCAAATACCATACAAAAAAGTGTTTGGTAAACATTAAATTAAATTTCCAGTTCAAAAATAAATTAAATTAACTTAAACACAAATAGCAACCAGTAAAATAAACATAAAATAAACATATTCCAACAAGCAAACTTGTCAGTATATTTAACCTGAGATCTGACATTGATTATTAATTAATATAAATTGTCTGAAAAGGGGTATGAAGAAGTAAAACTTATTTTTAATACCCCTTCTCCCTCTAATTGCACTTAAATTAACTGAGTAACCTTCCTAATTAACATCTATGTTTTTGATCCAGAATTCACAAACCAAAAACTAATAAATAAATATATATACACAATTATCTATATATATACATATACACACATATATATATACACATATATACATACATACACATACACATACATACATGCATATATACACATGCATAAATACCCACACGCATACATACACATACACACATACATATATATATATATACACACATACATACATATACACATGTACACATACAAACAAACATGTACCTCCACATATGTACATGTAACTGCACACATGCATACCTACACTCACAGAAACACACCACACATTAGGCCTAAATCCACATTCACATTCTTGTATATCGGCACTTAGAGACCCCCCCCCAAATCATCAGAGCCACAATCCAACACCACAGCTCCACCACCACCAGCTCCCCCCACCAATCCCAACCCCACACCCCATAGCGCAAGGTGGCAGACAAGATCCCCAGGACCCCCCTGAACTACCAAGCCGTCCACAAGAGTCCCCTGAACCCCGACCTGCCCCCCACCACCACGAGGCACAGACCGAGGAGCAGCGAGAGAAGCCAGGCTGCAACAACTGCAGCGTCAGGCTGCAGCTACAGAGTACCAGAAGCAAAGAAGAGGGCCCAGCACCCCCATGCACCCCATGCAAACACACAGCAGAAACACAGACACGCACACACACACACACATACATACCGTGCTCAGATGAGATACCATTCACCTCGCCTCTTCATCCCAATACATGTTGAAAAACATCAGTTTTAGTCTTTTTTTAAACAGACTCATGCTTGGACATTGCTTCAGCTCTTTTTGGAGTTTATTCCAGACCTTCACACCACTGACTGAAATGCACATTCTCTTCATGGTGGTTCGAACCCTCAAGGTTCTGAAATTGAGATTTTCCCTATAGTCATAACCCCCCACTCTATCAGTGAACAGCTTTTGAATATTTTCTGGTAGTTGTTTATTTCTAGCTTTATACATCAGCTGAGCTGTTTGAAATTCTACCAGATCTGGGAGTTTGAGGAGGCAGGACTCTATAAATAGTATGTTAGTATGGTCGTGGAATCCTGCCTTATGAACCATTCTGATGGCCCTTTTTTGTAATGTGCATAACGGTCGCAGTGAGGTTTTATAGGTGTTGCCCCATATTTCCACACAATAGCTCAAGTAAGGTAATATAAGTGAACAATACATAATATGAAGAGCATCATGATTTAGAAAATATTTAGCTTTGCTGAGAACAGCAATATTTCTGGATATTTTTGTTTGAATGTATTTTATATGAGGTCTCCAGCAAATCTTATTGTCTATCATTAATCCCAAAAACTTAATTTCCTTAACTCTCTCTACTGCTATATTATCTATTAGGATCTGAACATCTGTTCTTCTTCCGCAGTTTCCAAACAACATAAACTTGGTTTTATCCAAATTTAATGATAATTTGTTCATATCAAACCATATCTTAAGTTGACATAACTCTAAGTTGATTTCAGCCATAAGCTGATCCAAATTATCACCTGTACAAAAAATATTAGTATCATCTGCAAACAAAACAAATTTAAGTACTTTAGAAACGTTACAGATGTCATTAATGTAAATAATAAACAATCTTGGCCCCAGTACTGACCCCTGGGGAACACCACAAACAATGTCCAAGCATGGTGACCGGCAGTCACCCATTTGCACAAATTGTTGCCTGTTGCTTAGATAACTTTCCATCCAGTGCAGGACTACTCCCCGGATGCCATAGCGCTCCAATTTCTTAATTAATATTTCATGATTTATTGTGTCAAAAGCTTTTTTGAGATCAATAAATACACCAACTGCCGATTTCTTATTATCTAAGGCGCCAGTGACTTCCTCTATCAATTCCATGACTGCCATTGCTGTAGATCTGTGTGATCTGAATCCATACTGACTTTCAGAAAGCAGATTATGTTTATTAATGAATGTATCTAGTCTACTCACAAATAATTTCTCCAAAATTTTGGAAAACTGTGGAAGTAGAGAAACAGGCCTATAATTTGTGAAATGGTGTCTGTCCCCATTTTTATAGAGTGGAATAACTTTGGCAATTTTCATCTTTTCTGGAAATTTACCCGATTGAAGTGACAGATTACAGATATAAGTCAGAGGCTGGATAATTTCCTCAATTACCTTCTTGATTATTGTCATATCAATACCATCACAATCAGTTGACCTTTTGCTTTTACATTTATTGACGATATCTATAATTTCTTTTCCTCCCACAGCAGTGAGAAACATAGAAAAAGGATTTCTACTGATTAATGTTTCATTCAGAGCTCCAGTTGTTGTAGGATCAGGGATTTTTTCTGCCAGTTTGGGTCCCACAGTCACAAAAAATTTGTTGAAATTATGAACAACGTCATTACTCTCCTCCAATTTGCCATCATTATCTATAAAAAACTGCGGAAAATTAATTTTTCCCGAGTTTTTCTTGATAATATTATTTAATACATTCCAAATCCCTTTGATGTTTATCTTATTTCTATCTAATATTTTACTGTAGTAATCCTGTTTAGCTAATCGTAGAATAGCAGTTAATTTATTCTTATATTTCTTATATTTATTCTCCACCTCTAAAGATCTATACTTTATGAAATCTCTATAAAGTTTGTTCTTTTTTTTGCAGGCATTTTGTAAACCCTTTGTCATCCATGGAGCTTCTGAGTATTTGTTTTTGTGAGAGTACATTATTAATGGACAGTTTTTATCATATAATACTTTAAAGGTACTTAGAAAATGTTCATATGCTATATCAACATTACCTTCTTGCAAAACAGACTCCCAGTTGTGTTTCAGTAAATCATCTTTGAAAGATATGAGTGATTCCTCTGTTCTTACTCTTTTAAAGTGTGGATTACTTTTATTCTTATTTTTTATATAGAAATTGTCACTAACAACAAAGACTGGAAGATGATCACTAATATGCTGAATAATTAATCCACTTATTGTATTATTATCTAAGATATTAGTAAATATATTATCTATTAATGTGGCACTGTTCAGTGTGATCCTGCTGGGTCTAGTGATTTTGGGAAAAAGGCTCAAACTGTACATGGTGTTAATGAACTCTTCAGTAGGTTTATGATTAGTTGAGTTAAGTAGATCAATATTAAAGTCCCCACAGATGAAAAAGACCTTCTGAGATGTAGCTGTGTATGTTTGCTCAAACCATTCTCTATATATTTCCATATTGGAACCAGGAGCTCTGTAAACACAACTGACAATGACATTTTTTGACTTTTCCATATATATTTCAACGGTTATACACTCAAATACATCTTTAGTCACTCTGGTCATGTTTTCTACTATTTTATACTTTAAGTTTTTATCAACATACACAGCTACTCCTCCTCCAGGTTTCCCTTTTCTGTTGATATAATTAAACTCATAACCTTCCAGCTCAAAGTCAGCCTCCTTCTCATGACTGATCCAGGTTTCAGAGATCGCTATGATGCTGAATGGTTGTTTAAACTGACTCAGACAGTCTTTGATGCTGTTAAAGTTTGCATATAAACTTCTGCTATTGAAATGTATGATTGAAAGCTTATTATCTACTTTAACTTCCCTGTTGTATTGATCCGTTGTGTAGTAGCAGCAGTTATCAACCATATCATTAAAGAAATTGTTATCTGGATCCACATCCACTTCCATGTCCTGACTTTTATAATCCGTATAACTGAATGTCTTCAGCTCCAAGTTATCGGCACTAACAGTTGTAGGTGTTAGTGTTGTGTTCATAAGTGAAGAAGAAAGAGTTCCTGTAACTTGTGACATGCTGAAGTGAGTCGTGCGTGATATCACCTGTGCTCAAACGCTCCTCAGATAGTTCAGTCATATTTATCCAACTCCGTGATGTCCCGAACGACCAGAACCTTCGCCTCCTCCGGTGTTCCGATCAGCTTAATGAAGACTTTACAGTTCGTGGTCCACGTGGACTGGATCTTCTTCTGTCTCCTCAGGAACCGGGCCTTCCTTGCGATGTCGGCGTTTTTCTTGGTCAGGTGCTCGTTAATGAACACGTCTGACCCCTTCAGCAACCTGCCCTGTTTCAGCAGAGCAGATTTGTGATTCCGGTTGCTGAACCTCATGATGATTGCCGGTCTGTCGTTGTTACCTCGTCTCGGGAGAGGGTGGCATGCTTCCACGGAGTCACAGTCCAGCTTTATTCCCTTGGACAAGAGGAAAGAGGCCACCTGTTCCTCCGTGGACTCCGTCACGCGAGGTGACGGCTCACCAGCCGGACAGGGCCCTGCCACCGCTCCGGCGTAAGAGTGGGGCCTGACACGCAGTCCGGTGATGATCACTTCGTTCATCCTGGTGTACTGTTCCAAATCTGCCACGCGATTCTCCAGAACGGCGATCCGCTTATCCTTTTGTTCATTAAGAAATCGCAAAGTTTTCACCTCTTCAACCAAGTCCAGGATGTACTTTTGCTGGAGTCGGATGGCCGCGGTTTCTCCAGAAAGAAATTCCAACGCTTTCCTTTTCTCCTCAAAATCCTCCCACGCTGGATTCTTCTTCGGGCTCATGTTCGGGATCAGTTCCAAATTGGAAAATTTTTAAATTTAAACTTTTGTATATTAAAACACAAATCATGTAACCACTTCTTCTTTTCTTGGTATTCATTAATGGTTTCTGATAAGAAAATCCAGCTACCAAAAAAAACTGACTGCAAATTATTTTTTTCAAATGTTTCTCCCTTTCTATTTGTTTAACTTATCTTCTTTTACTCATTAATATTTCTGCAAGGAGATTTCTGCCTTCAGAACATTTAAAAGATGATGACTTTATTTAATAATTTATTCTTTTAAAATAAAGCAGAACATCAAGATGAATTAAAAATCAAACCACATACAGTTGGAGACTACACACAGACATGTAGAGCAAAAAGTACTTTTGAAGCGCTATCCTTGAAAGCTGATGGGACCAAATACATGACTGACTATCCATCTAACTTTTCCATTAAATCGCTCTCAGTGATGGTGGACATGTAAAAGGTTTTTGTGTCTAAAAATCTTGTTTGTCAAGTCTGCACAGATAAACCAAAACAAGGTTTTTTTTTGTTGTTTTTTTCTCTCCATATCCTCTGTTGACAACAGGTGCAAACACAGCAGAAAAGCAATCACGGCTGCAGATCTTGTACAGCAATTCTCTACCATCTGCACACAATTGTTTTAATGTCATAAACTAATTTTTTCCCCATTGTTCTTTGCAAAATAGCTTACACACTGTAGGATTGGAAGGATAGCCTCTTAGCCCAGAGAGGTGTCGGGACTTTGACTGGGCCATTTCCAATACTTGAATATTCTTTGATCTACACCACACCATTGTAGCTCTGGCTGTATGTTTAAAAAGTTTTATTTTTGCTGAAAGTTGAACTTCAGCCCCTTATTCTGCAGGCTCAACTGATTTATTCCAGGGTTGCCCTGCTTTAACTCTATCTATTTTCCCCATGGCCTGACCAGATTCCTTTTACCTGATGAAGAAAGAATCCTAAGAGCACAGTTCTGCTATCACTATGTTTAACATTAACAATGGTGTGTCCACACTGCGTTTTGCATGTAGGCTAAAAACTTGTGGTCACATCTGAATAGGGCATTTTCTTGCACATTTAGCAAAATTGCTATGGTTTTCTTCTCTTCCAAAGAAGCTCCTCCAGAGTTACCAGGGGCCTTTTGACTGCTTCTCTGAATAATCTTCACCCAACCCAACCTTTCGGTCTAGGTAAACAGCCATGTTTTGGTAGCTGTGAGGCTGTACCAAACTTTTTCCATTTTCAGTGGATGGAAGAAACAGTTTTTTATAACCCAATCTTGCTTTACAATTGTCTACTATTCAGTCATTTTAATGCAGATCACTTGTGTGGGCTTCTCAAAATTCAAAATGCAAAAAAAAACTTTATTCATCCTAAAGGGAAATAATATTTACATCTAGATTCTACATCTTGTGCTTAAACCAAAGTGTGTAGAAACAGTAGATTAGGAACAGCAAGTGATTAACTTTTGGACAATTCATAAATCACAAAAAAATTCATACTAACCGGTTTAAATGGTAAATGGACTGAATTTATACAGCGCTTTTCTAGTCATCATGACCACTCAAAGTGATTTACACCATAGCCACACTCACCCAATCACACCCACTAATTTAAACACAATCATAAACCAATATAAAGATCAGTAGGAAACGTAGGGTTAAGTGCCTTGCCCAGGGGCTCGTCGACATGTGATAGGAGGAAGCTGGAATTAAACACACAACTTTCGGATTGCAAGATAGCCACAGTCACCCTTCTGTTGACCCACAGTCATTTAAATATTTAGCTAAAACTAAAATAAAAACGAAGCACATGTTTCGTCTTCTACTTCATGGCCATTTTACTCTCACTCACTTTGTTACAAACAAACACACAAACTGTAAGAACTGCCTGTTTGTCTTCGATCCTCATTAGTAGGCAAGGCCCCCAATCTTGTTTGCACACTCCACTGTTCAGACTAAATGAGAAAATTAATGAGCTGAGATGAGCTGTGGGGAACGCCACAACCTTCAGTGCCTCTGACTCCTCTGTTCGCCTGTTGTCTTCCTCACCTAACATTTATGTCTCATGCCTCTAATTCTCCTACTTTTATTGCAGCTGCTCCTGCTATCTGTCTCAACCTGCTCCCCATCTTTGGTAAACAACAGCAGATGTTGTAAAACCTGACCCTCCCCTTCTGCTTTGTGATCATCCCTTTTACCTTTTAATTTTTTTGGGACAGTAAACTCCAAGATTCCGGGAAGGATATAAGAATACATCATATTTGTGCAGCTGCAGGACTTTGAATGAAAGTTTCTAAATAAAAAAGCTGTCCTTAAACAGAAATGGAGGTCTGCTTTGGGACAACCTTATCAAACATGCAGATAATCAGATGAGAACGCATCTATTTTCTAAAACACTGATGGAAGCAAAGCAATATTTGAGCTACCATGAACATCATGGACAATATTGCAAATCTATAGCAAAGGCTTCAATCTAAACTAAAATAGAAAGTGTCTTTAACATGTTTTTAGATTGCTCAAACAGCTGGGCGTCTCTCATTAAACCCTTGTGTTAGTTAGTGTTGTCTCTTCATTTGGTGCACCTCTAAATGTCTCTTCCTTGGCAGTATAAGAGAAGTAGTTTCAGGCTAGATATACCTAGAAACTGAAATTACCAAATGAGTGAAAATCAAACAAAGGTTGAGCCGAGCCATCACCATACAGTGATATAAATATATTGCCAGAAAAACACCTTAAGATGGAAACAAACCCATGTGCAGCAGCACACAATACACATTATGTTTTATAAAATGTGTTGTTTGCAAGGTTTGACAGTCAAACAGTTTAAAATATAAACCAGGGCTGTTCCCTGATTTGTCCTGGATACCAATCATATATATCAATCCACCGGGAGGAGGCCCAGTGGAAAACCCAGGACAACCTGGAGGGACTATGTTTCTCGGCTGGCCTGGGAACTCCTTGGGATTCCCTCGGATGAGCTGGCCCAACTAGCTGAAGAGAGGGAAGTCTGGGTCTCTCTGCTTAGGCTGCTGCCCCCTCAACCAGACCCCGGATATACGGAAGACAATGGATGGATGGATGGATGGATGGGTGGACCAATCATATATGATTTGTGAGACACCAAGTCCAATAACTCAATTCCTAAAATCAATCCCATCTACAGGTGCATCTGAATGAATTTGAACCCAAAATTAAATTTCAATTACCACTCAACGTGGAGCATCAGGCAAAGAATACTTGTCCTGCAGCTCCTTAAAAACGCTCCAGCCAAAATTGGATACAGGTGTCTGCACACCACGCCCACCAGCAAAGCCGCTCCGAGAAGACAGGTAGACACACACACAGTAGCACAACACAGATTGTGACATCGAGGTCCCAGCGACTGAAGGAAGAATGGAGACATATAGAATCCAAGTTGCTTAAGGTTTTGCAGTCAGTGATAATTTGGACAGCTATGTCAACTGCTGGTGTGGATCACAATACCAAGTAATGCAGATGAGCTGAATGCAGCTTTTAAAGCAACCAGGGCTTATTTAAAACCTCAGCAGTGCCACAGGCTGATCACCTCCATACAGGTAAGTACATGGAAATACTTTACAGTAGGCTGAGATTTCTGTATTTTAATTAGTCTTATGTAATATTTAAATTTTGTAAGAAACTGAATGTTTGTGGTTTCATCAGCTGTAGACCATAATCATCAAAATGGACAGATATAAATTATTGAAATATAGCGCTCTGATTGTAATATATCTGAGTTTCATATTTGATTAGCATTTCAGGACAAAGACCTGTTAATGTTACTGTAATTACAGAAGCATCTATGTATGACACAAAAAAACATGGCTTCAAAGTGAAGTAATATAACACACCACATTTCATCAGTATTGCTGTTCACTTGCCAATTATGTTCTGGAAGCTGCAGTCTCCTTAGTTTTTCTTGACAGCAGATATTTTTTCTTCACTGGGAGTTTCTGCAGGTCTGCCTCAGCGTGGTTCTTCAGCTCAAGGTTGATGCTGTACTGAAAACATCTATAACTGGGCACAGCTTTATTATTTGTGTCTAATGATATGTAGGAACCTAAAGCTCCAGTTACAGTCTTCAGTAAATGATGACATGAAGTGGAGCAGTTTGTTAAAGTGCTACGGACTGACAGTTTTTAATTCAGCTCATAATATAATTCAGTGCGGGTCCAGTTATTTTGTGCAACAAAGCTTAGCTAAACTTATTCTGCTTTATAAACTCTGCTCTTTGCAAAAAAAAGTTTCTCTCGCCTATTTTTTCACCACAACACAAATACAACAGGAACAAAAAAATGTTTATGTATATCAAAAAAACTTTTTGGAAATTACATGGGAAAAACACTCACCTCCACCTTACATGGAAAATTACGCTACTAGAGACCAAAACCTACTTTACCAGCGCAAGGCAATATGTAGAGGGGTTGTGATTTTCCTTCTATTTAGCATTCCTGAAAACCATGTTGTTTTTTTTTTTTTTTTGCTTGCCTTTTTTTTAGTTTTTAGTCCAGAAATATGAAAAACTGGGATGGCATGCATGAACACGAACCAGGGAGCCTCTGTCCTGATGACAATGCAGCACCCCTCTATTTTCATAGATGCACCACAAATACATGTTACACAGATACACATGTGTAGAGCATCAGGAATTCATCTTGTTATCCTAAAATATGAACATTAAGTAGGGAGAAATGAGGGGGTTGAACTGATCCAGAGCCATTAAAGTAGAAAGAAGTATTGCTTCAGTTTTTCTTTACTCAAAGAGACAAAACAACTTTGTTATTCAGTAGATTGTTTAAGGTCACTCCATTCAGTCTTGTTATTGAGCTAATCAACTAATGATAATCATCTTCAGCCTGTTCTTATTGGATTCATGGTGAGAAAGGTCAGTGTTTAGAAACCTGGCATAGAAGCTACCACTATGATGGTCACTTCATGCACTTTTCATGCAGTTTCTTTACTTAAGCATGTGTCACTAAATGCAAACGGGGCCAAAATGTGTTCCAAAGCCACCACAGAAAGTATATTTTTCTGCTCAACACTCACAAGTAGTAATCCAAATTAATATTATACCCAAAGTTACAATGAATACGGGGCTGCACGGTGCCGCAGTTGGTAGCACTGTTGCCTTGCAGCAAGAAGGTCCTGGGTTCGACTCCTGGCATGTAGTTTGCATGTTCTCTCCGTGCATGCGTGGGTTCTAACCAGGTACTCTGGTTTCCTCCCACAGTCCAAAAACATGACTGTTAGATTAATTGGTCTCTCTAAATTACCCTTAGGTGTGAATGAGTGTGTCCTGTATGTCGCTGTGTTGCCCTGCGATGGATTGGCGACCTGTCCAGGGTGTACCCTGCCTCTCGCCTATAGACGGCTTGAGATAGGCACCAGCTCTCCCGTGACCTACTATGGAGTAAGCGGTATAGATACTCAACATACCAGTCTTGGCTGCCTGAATGTATCAGCAAGATGTAAATAATGATGTAAAATAATGTAAAAAATGTGGTTAATCAATTAATTCATGATTTACCAAGAGGCCCTTATACTTTCAGATAAGGCCTAGCTGGTCTGGACAGCCTTTTTCCTTTTAATAATTTAAATCATAATTTAAAAGCACTGTATACAGCACTGTGTACTCTGTAGAATGTAATAAGACTTTAGCAGCAGCAGTATCATATCGTGCATATTCAATGAATGAGAGTAATGTTTGTTTTTAGCATTTAGTATGCTTTTATGAAACATTCATGTGAGAAGCCCTCTGCTTGTTAAGTCTCGCGCACTGTTAGTTTGCAAGCTTTGACTCTACAAAAGCGATGCAATCAAACATTTAATTAAAAAAAATGTTTTTTATACCAGTCCCACATCCTAATGTTATCCTTGAAGAGATGGAAATGAAAGCAGGAAGACAAGCAGCAGAATTATAATGCTGCTCTTATGTTGATTCTGATAAGTGAATAGATCCAGAAAGCTGACCCAAGGTCTTTGAAAATTATCATAATAAAAAACAAACCATGTTTGCATCCCATGCTGCGTCTTTCTGCGCTAAATAATTTTCTTTTTTTCTGTCTCTGTAACTTATTAACAGCAGAACCTGAATCCATATTCTAGCAGGGTTTTACACACAGCCTTGGGGAAGGAACCTGAGGATGCTCAGAGTTTGTGAATTATAGATGTAGTTTGAATCAGGCACAGACACACAGTAAATGTGTCAGACACAAAAGAAAAAATGAAAAGATAGTTGGATCAATGAGAAAGAGCTGAATAAACCTCACGTTTCATTTGGGATGCTCTTTTATTTTCTTTCTTTTAATCCTCTTACTTTTATTCCAAAAATCTGAACATGAAATCATCTCATATTATGCACTTTTGTTCAGGGATCTCATGAGGAGAATCTTCAAAAAACAGAAGAATGGAGTTATTAGAAAAGACCCTCAGTGCTGGGTCAGACTTCATAAAATTGAACTTTTTCTCCCTGGGATACAGAGATGTTGATGATTTTCTTTTGTCAAAGTAAACTGATCTTTTTCACCTCTCAGTGATTAACCAAATCCCAGAAGAACTTTTACAATTGACTGTAGGAAAGAAATTATGCAGCTAATGGCAAAAACAAAACATTCATCCTTGTGTTAATATTGTACCCAAAGAAGTTAGATGGCAAGCAAGAATGTAGTTATAAAGAATGTAGAACAACCTCGATAGTCAAAAACCCTTATTAAGAAAAAGAAAGAAAAGTTTTATTTTTCAAAGATAGAAGCATAATATCAAAACTGACAGAATAAGTGGAATATTTTCTAGAAACATTTGCTCAATGTCACTCCTAACAATGTGATGCTTTTTCAAAGTAAGAAGATCAAAAATAAGAGAATAAGTTGAAAATAAGAGAATAACATTGAAAATTGAGAATAAGAGAAAAACATTTAACAGCAAACCAAACTGAATGGGCAAAAATGAAGGTCTGGTGAATGGATGGGAATCACATTAGAGGTTGACAGGGGATTACCCAGGGCCTGCACTCAAGTGTGGCTCGCTCCCTCTGCAGTCAGCCTTGGATCGATTCTTGGAGAGAAGCAAAGATGAGACTGTGATGGGGAAGCCATCCAGCCAGCCTCTACATCCTGTTCTCCATCAATACTATGTGTCATCTGTCAAGGCCTTGCCCCTGCTCACACTCCGCCTTGGTCTGTACCCGTTATTCGCATGCTGCCATTCTAGGTAATAACCTTGCCTGTAAGAACAACTACCCAACCTAAGTGTGTGATTGACAAATTGTTTAGTAACAAAAAGCCCTCAGATTTGAACATTGTTCCAATTAATTTGAAAAATTATTAATATGAGGAAGCCATGTGTCTCAAATCAACAAGAAATAAACAAGTTTATATCAGCAAGAATTTCTCTTTATAGCCATTTGCAAACTTTCTCAACACTGTGGACTATCATTGCTAAGTTATAATATTGATTAAACCTGTTTTTAAATAAGTAAAAAAAAAAAACACCTTAAACCTTGAAAGTCTACATTAGAATTCATTTTCTTTAATGAAAATGGAATATCCAGCAATAATGCAATAGTAAAAGTGCAAACAAAAAAGACAGGCTCAGTAATTCCAGCTTTTTAAAAATATATGCATTTATATCATCTGATGTAAAAAACTTTTATAAAACAGAGGTCAATAAAATGATCTGGGAGAGATGGACAGTACCTGTGTTTCCATTACATTTTGCGATATGCTGCTAATGTCAAATTTTTTTTTCGCAATTGCGGTGTTTCCATTAAATAAGAATTGCAATTAAAATCACACGTTAATAAGGTTATTCACATGATAACATTATCCTCCTGCTACTTCCTGACATCTTAGTCTTTTTCGCCAGTAGTAACATCCGACTGTTGATCCCGTGACTCGTATGATGCGAAAAAAGTGCTTCCATTGCACTTTTGCAAAATACAACAACTTCGATTTCAAAAAACCAATTTAGCCTAACGCAAAAACCTTTTATCAAAAAATTGTAGTTTTTAAAATAGTCGTGTTTCCGTTAAGCACATTTACTTTAGAAATTATGATCTGCGCAATTTGATGGTCAATGGAAACGCAGCAATCCCTTTATTGCCTGAATTTATATCCAACTGTACAAAAAAATTTATTTCATGTGTTTTTGCTGTTAATCAGATGTTAAATTAGGATCATTAATTTGAACATTGCACCAACCATTAGTGTAAATGTAGGTATCATGTTACGTACTTGGCAATAAAGCTTTTCTGATTCTGATTCTGATTAGTGTCACTGGCAATTCAGGAATGAAACTAACTTTTGAATCTCATTGTACCAGTTATTTTATAAATACTGCTAATGCGAAAACAAGAGTTTGAAATTGAGTTACATCAGAATTTTTTTAACAACCTTTGGTTTTTCATCATTAGTGTTTTACATTTAGCTAAACACTGCAAAAGTCCTGTGCTACACAATCCCATGAGCTCCTATAGCTTTTTTGCAATAAGAAACTAGTATTACAGATTAAAGTTCAACATATGTTTTTAAACAAAAAAAAATATTTATCTCCTTTTTTTTCATGCAATGTTATAAATACAGCTAAATACTGGAAAATCCTTTTACTAAGCTGTCCAGGAAGCTTTAATTAAATTTTACGATAAACAAATAATGTATTAGGATGTGTATTTATGTAATTAATGATTAATTCATTATTTATACATTTTTTCCATACTCTAAAGTAATCTTTTGGTTCAATGTTGCATAATGGAAATACATGAACAGAATTTTAAATGTATACAATTATAGCCAAATTAAACATATTACTAATTAATACTAGTATTATTAATTTATCTTCCCTTGTTGCCTAGTGTTTCTAAAAAGCTTAAAACCCAAAATTAGAAATAACTTAGACATGTCTATTCCAATATATCGGAGCGCTGCGTGATTAGAACAAAAAGTTGCATCTTTCGAAACTTCACAACGGGGAAGCAAATCTTGACGGAGGACCTCAGAGAGACAGAACATTGTTATTAGGTTGTCCTTGTCTGTGAGGCTAATATTTAAACAGATAACATTTGCTTGTGTTTTTCGGGATGTTTACGACCTCAATGTTGCAGATACAGGAGCTTTACTGAGCTTTTTAAATTGCTCTAAAACAGTGTCATCACATTTACCTTGTAGCCTGTGGCATAATTCAGCATTTCGTTTTTGTATATGCTCTCATAAATAATGAAATATTTATTCTGTATATAGTATAGGTGTTTTTTTGACAGAAACCAAAGCAATTATTATATCAAAATATCGATTCTAAAAACCTTGTGATGTAATGTCCTTAAAACAAGTCAAAATGAGGCTCAGTATTGTGTGTGACCTCAACGTGTCTGTATGACCTCCCTACAACGCCTGGACATGCTCCTGATGAGACGGCGGATGGTCTCCTGAGGGATCTCCTCCCAGACCTGGACTAAAACATCCGCCAACTCCTGGACTGTCTGTGGTGCAACGTGATGTTGGTGGATGGAGCAAGACATGATGTCCCAGATGTGCTCAATCGGATTCAGGTCTGGGGAACGGGCGGACCAGTCCATAGCTTCAATGTCTTCATCTTGCAGGAACTCCAGCCACATGAGGTCTAGCATTGTCCTGCATTAGGAGGAACCCAGGGCCAATCGCACCAGCATATGGTCTCACAAGGGGTCTGAGGATCTCATCTCGGTACCTAATGGCAGTCAGGCTACCTCTGGCGAGTACATGGAGGGCCATGCAGCCCTCCAAAGAAATGCCACCCCACACCATTACTGACCCACTGCCAAACCCGTCATGCTGAAGGATGTTGCAGGCAGCAGATCGCTCTCCACAATGTCTCCAGACTCTGTCACGTCTGTCACATGTGCTCAGTGTGAACCTGCTTTCATCTGTGAAGAGCACAGGGTGCCAGTAGTGAATTTACCAATCCTGGTGTGCTCTGGCAAATGCCAAGCGTCCTGCATGGTGTTGGGCTGTGAGCACAACCCCCATTTGTGGACGTCGGGCCCTCATACCATCCTCATGGAGTCGGTTCCTAACCGTTTGTGCAGACACATGCACATTTGTGGCCTGCTGAGCTGCACTACCTGAGCCACTTGTGTGGGTTGTAGAGTCCATCTCATGCTACCACGAGTGTGAAAGCACCACCAACATTCAAAAGTGACCAAAACATCAGCCAGAAAGCATAGGTACTGAGAAGTGGTCTGTGGTCACCTGCAGAACCACTCCTTTATTGAGTGTGTCTTGCTAATCACCAAAGATTTCCCCCTGTTGTCTTTTCCATTTGAACAACATCATGTGAAATTGATTGTCAATCAGTGTTGCTTCCTAAGTGGACAGTTTGATTTCACATAAGTTTGATTTACTGGGAGTTATATTGTGTTAAGTGTTCCCTTTATTTTTTTTAGCAGTGTATATTTTCCATCAATGTCTCCATGTCGCAAAGGTTAAATGAAGGTTTTTGCTTTGGGGTACTAAACATCTCCAATAAGTCTAAGGGAAAGTTTGGAAGAGTGCAAAAATCAGAATTCAAACAAAAGGAGGCCTTTGAGGTTTGGCAAGTTCTGACACCATAAAACAGTCTTAAATAAAGCCGGACAGAAGTACCAACAGTCGAGTCATATGGTTGTTTATTTTCTCTGAACAAACATGGGCTTTTACTCTGTGTCAGCTCTTGCCACTTCTTTATCAGGTACATCTTGCTAGTACTGCGTTAGACCCCATTTTACCCTCAGAATGTCCATTCTCCTTCTTGGCATTTTCCTTCCATGACAGGAGACATGTTAACTCTAATGTTTGCAAGTAAAAAGATAAGCTTCATCATTAAAATATAGCTGTATGATCTTAAAACAGTGAAAACCAACCCAAAGTAAGAAAATAAGGCCTTTCTTTGGTTCTAAACAACTAAAAAGTTTATTAAACCTTAAATTAGTCTGTATCAATGGTCGTATTCTTGCCATTTTATTGCTTAAGAGCAGATTTTCTCCTAAAACGACGGTTATACAGGTCCTTCTCAAAACATTAGCATATTGTGATAAAGTTCATTATTTTCCATAATGTCATGATGAAAATTTAACATTCATATATTTTAGATTCATTGCACACTAACTGAAATATTTCAGGTCTTTTATTGTCTTAATACGGATGATTTTGGCATACAGCTCATGAAAACCCAAAATTCCTATCTCACAAAATTAGCATATCATCAAAAGGGTCTCTAAACGAGCTATGAACCTAATCATCTGAATCAACGAGTTAACTCTAAACACCTGCAAAAGATTCCTGAGGCTTTTAAAACTCCCAGCCTGGTTCATCACTCAAAACCCCAATCATGGGTAAGACTGCCGACCTGACTGCTGTCCAGAAGGCCACTATTGACACCCTCAAGCAAGAGAGTAAGACACAGAAATAAATTTCTGAACGAATAGGCTGTTCCCAGAGTGCTGTATCAAGGCACCTCAGTGGGAAGTCTGTGGGAAGGAAAAAGTGTGGCAGAAAACGCTGCACAACGAGAAGAGGTGACCGGACCCTGAGGAAGATTGTGGAAAAGGGCCGATTCCAAACCTTGGGGGACCTGCGGAAGCAGTGGACTGAGTCTGGAGTAGAAACATCCAGAGCCACCGTGCACAGGCGTGTGCAGGAAATGGGCTACAGGTGCCGCATTCCCCAGGTCAAGCCACTTTTGAACCAGAAACAGCGGCAGAAGCGCCTGACCTGGGCTACAGAGAAGCAGCACTGGACTGTTGCTCAGTGGTCCAAAGTACTTTTTTCGGATGAAAGCAAATTCTGCATGTCATTCGGAAATCAAGGTGCCAGAGTCTGGAGGAAGACTGGGGAGAAGGAAATGCCAAAATGCCAGAAGTCCAGTGTCAAGTACCCACAGTCAGTGATGGTCTGGGATGCCGTGTCAGCTGCTGGTGTTGGTCCACTGTGTTTTATCAAGGGCAGGGTCAATGCAGCTAGCTATCAGGAGATTTTGGAGCACTTCATGCTTCCATCTGCTGAAAAGCTTTATGGAGATGAAGATTTCATTTTTCAGCACGACCTGGTACCTGCTCACAGTGCCAAAACCACTGGTTTACCATGGTTTACTGACCATGGTATCACTGTGCTTAATTGGCCTGCCACCTTTCCTGACCTGAACCCCATAGAGAATCTGTGGGATATTGTGAAGAGAACGTTGAGAGACTCAAGACCCAACACTCTGGATGAGCTAAAGGCCGCTATCGAAGCATCCTTGGCCTCCATAAGACCTCAGCAGTGCCACAGGCTGATTGCCTCCATGCCACGCCGCATTGAAGCAGTCATTTCTGCCAAAGGATTCCCGACCAAGTATTGAGTGCATAACTGTACATGATTATTTGAAGGTTGACGTTTTTTGTATTAAAAACACTTTTCTTTTATTGGTTGGATGAAATATGCTAATTTTGTGAGATAGGAATTTTGGGTTTTCATGAGCTGTATGCCAAAATCATCCGTATTAAGACAATAAAAGACCTGAAATATTTCAGTTAGTGTGCAATGAATCTAAAATATATGAATGTTAAATTTTCATCATGACATTATGGAAAATAATGAACTTTATCACAATATGCTAATATTTTGAGAAGGACCTGTATTTTGGGTTTGACATTGTCAGTACATCTGCAATTGTGGATAGGAGCAAAAAAAAAATAACAGCAACACTGCATTAAAACCAGGAGTGTCTACACACAACTACTTACTATCATTTAATAAAACACCCTATGGCATCAACATCTTGTAAACAACTTGAAGAGCTTTGAATTTTTTATCCACAGAACATCAATAACAGAAGGATTCTTAGTTTTGATTTTCAAGGTGTTTGAAAATACGAGGAATTTGTTTTTTATGTTTTCAGGGAATCAATTTAAAAGGTCTGCGGTTGCCTCTTGAAAGCTGAGATGAGAACCATAACCTTGCCCTGAAAAGCACTTTGAAATGTGTTAAACTGGCAGAAATGAAGCTTCATGCAAGACACTTTTTACTAGGAGCAAGTTGGGTTTCTGTGCGTGACCCAAGGACACAGAATGTGAAGAGGCTGGAAACAGAAACCTCGCATTACCACTTTGTTTTTATCACCGCCACAAACAGGGATGATATTTTTCAAAGTTGCAGTCAATCAAGGTTTATTTATATTTTACAACAATCCAACTAGTGCTCAATGTGTTTACATGTTTAAGGTGTTAGATGATAAAATGCATAACAATACAATTTATATATATATATGTATATATATATATATATATATATATACATACACACACACACACACAGGGGTTGGACAATGAAAATGAAACACCTGTCATTTTAGTGTGGGATGTTTCATGGCTAAATTGGACCAGCCTGGTAGCCAGTCTTCATTGATTGCACATTGCACCAGTAAGAGCAGAGTGTGAAGGTTCAATTAGCAGGGTAAGAGCACAGTTTAGCTCAAAATATTGAAATGCACACAACATTATGGGTGACATACCAGAGTTCAAAAGAGGACAAATTGTTGGTGCACGTCTTGCTGGCGCATCTGTGACCAAGACAGCAAGTCTTTGTGATGTATCAAGAGCCACGGTATCCAGGGTAATGTCAGCATACCACCAAGAAGGACGAACCACATCCAACAGGATTAACTGTGGACGCAAGAGGAAGCTGTCTGAAAGGGATGTTCGGGTGCTAACCCGGATTGTATCCAAAAAACATAAAACCACGGCTGCCCAAATCACAGCAGAATTAAATGTGCACCTCAACTCTCCTGTTTCCACCAGAACTGTCCGTCGGGAGCTCCACAGGGTCAATATACACGGCCGGGCTGCTATAGTCAAACCTTTGGTCACTCATGCCAATGCCAAACGTCGGTTTCAATGGTGCAAGGAGCGCAAATATTGGGCTGTGGACAATGTGAAACATGTATTGTTCTCTGATGAGTCCACCTTTACTGTTTTCCCCACATCCAAGAGAGACTAAAGGTCCAAGTCTGGGAGAAGATCCCTCAGGAGACCATCCGCCGTCTCATCAGGAGCATGTCCAGGCATTGTAGGGAGGTCATACAGGCATGTGGAGGCCACACACAATGCTGAGCCTCATTTGGACTTGTTTTAAGGACATTACATCAAAGTTGGATCAGCCTGTAGTGTGTTTTTCCACTTTAATTTTGTGTGTGACTCCAAATCCAGGTCTCCATTGGGTCATAAATTTGATTTCCATTGATGATTTTTATGTGATTTTATTGTCAGCACATTCAACTTTGTACAGAACAAAGTATTCAATGAGAATATTTCATTCATTCAGATCTAGGAGGTGTTATTTGAGTGCTTCCTTTATTTTTTTTTAGCTATATATATATATATATATATAGCTATATATATAGCTATATATATATATATATATATATAGCTATATATAGCTATATATATATATATATATATATATATATATATATATATATATATATATATATATATAGCAAGGTTAACCTGGAGCTAACGTTGCTCCAGGTTAACTAGCAGAGCTTTTAACTGTTTGTCACCATATCAAGATTTTGCCCTAATTTGAGCATTTATATCTACAAGGACCAAGGACAAGATACGTAAAATGAGGGCGACTGCTTGTTTGCTGTTTTGGCTCTTAATCTCTGGAACTCTTTACCATCAGAGCTAGGATCCATCTCTGAGCTGGGAGCATTTCATTCAAAGCTAAAAACACATTTTAATTTTCTAATTAAGATTTTACAAGACAAGCTAATTGCCTCAAAAAAGGATCCTAATAGAGAAACACTGTGTTCTGACAAAATTATAAATCAATGAGGCCCAATACAATTATGTATTTTCACACCTTTCAAATCAGAACCAGGGTTATATTTGTTTTATTTAAAATGTGAAAATTACCTTACTGAAATCCAGATAAATCTTCAAAATAGAAGAAAGAAAATGTGTTGAAAATTAACTTGGTAGCAAGCTGCACAGTTTACCACTAATATTTGAAGAGACAGAATTGATGGTTATGCACTGAGAAATCAGCTTGAGGCTGGAATTGGCCTAGAATGGTGACCCAAAATCTGACCTCTTTCTAAAAAGTGAACACATAATATCAGGCACTACCAGGTAGAGCTGAAAACACTCTTTGCCAAAGAGACTACCTACCTAGGCATTTAAAAATAAATCAGCTGATACACAAATGTAAGAAGAAACATGTCTGCGGTCCACTAATGCTGCCAGAAAGCGTGAAGGGGCAAGGGTTAAACCAGATATCAGGAAGCCTCTACAGAATACAGCAGAGTTGCTGTGGTTTATCTTTTTTAAACTTTCACTCTCCATTTGTCATAGAACATGCTGGATTTGGAAATGTTGGAAGCCTTTTAGAAATCTCAAAGTTAAAGTAAAGTCCTAACACAAAGCGGCTGCTGTTGTTATACTGCTAACTGTGCTGTTCACTAAAATAACATGCTAAATCCAGTTCAATTTGTTTATTTTCTCTTTGTATAAAAAGTAAAATAGAGTGATTGCTTTCTAAGACTGATTATACCCTGTAACCTGATTTGAATTAATAGCTGCTCATGGTAGGAAAGCTAGAAAAAGTATTTTGCATTCTGTTTTCATATCTTCCTGTGTAATGGTTCATTGAAATCAAACTAGCTAATAATCATCGGCAGGTCAGAATTCTGAAATGTCAATGATAATTAATGAGGGCAAGTAGGGATGGACTAATATTGCAACAACAAGAAACAAATTATAATGTTTGCAAACCACAAGAACTGCTAGTGCATCACCTTTGCTGTTCATTTAGTTTTTCCACTATTGGTTCCCTGAGAGCAAAAATAAATGCCTTATGTTTCAAAATATGACTGAATGCAATTATTTTGTACCGTTTAGCAGCAAAATTGCATTACCAAATGTACCTGTTTTAGTGATATAACCTATAAGATCATGGACACATTTTCTGAGGAGCAGTATTTGTTTTTATGGGGCTCTGACTTTGTGCAATAATAGATTAACAGCCAAAAACACTGTTCTAATTGTTTAAGTACTTTGTCACATTTGTCGAAACAAAAACAAATAACACAAAATATTGTAATAAATTCTTAAATCTGCAGTGTTCATCTCCTCTGTGGTGATTAGGAGAAGGTGGATATACAGGTCCTTCTCAAAAAATTAGCATATTGTGATAAAGTTCATTATTTTCTATAATGTCATGATGAAAATTTAACATTCATATATTTTAGATTCATTGCACACTAACTGAAATATTTCAGGTCTTTTATTGTCTTAATACGGATGATTTTGGCATACAGCTCATGAAAACCCAAAATTCCTATCTCACAAAATTAGCATATTTCATCCGACCAATAAAAGAAAAGTGTTTTTAATACTTGCCCTGCGATGGACTGGTTGCCCTGCGATGGACTGGCGACTTGTCCAGGGCGTACCCTGCCTTTCGCCCATAGACTGCTGGAGATAGGCACCAGCTCCCCCGCGACCCACTATGGAATAAGCGGTAGAAAATGACTGACTGACTGACTGACTGTTTTTAATACAAAAAACGTCAACCTTCAAATAATCATGTACAGTTATGCACTCAATACTTGATCGGGAATCCTTTTGCAGAAATGACTGCTTCAATGCGGCGTGGCATGGAGGCAATCAGCCTGTGGCACTGCTGAAGTCTTATGGAGGCACAGGATGCGTCGATAGCGGCCTTTAGCTCATCCAGAGTGTTGGGTCTTGAGTCTCTCAACGTTCTCTTCACAATATCCCACAGAGTCTCTATGGGGTTCAGGTCAGGAGAGTTGGCAGGCCAATTGAGCACAGTGATACCATGGTACCTTGATAAAACACAGTGGACCAACACCAGCAGCTGACACGGCACCCCAGACCATCACTGACCGTGGGTACTTGACACTGGACTTCTGGCATTTTGGCATTTCCTTCTCCCCAGTCTTCCTCTAGACTCTGGCACCTTGATTTCCGAATGACATGCAGAATTGGCTTTCATCTGAAAAAAGTACTTTGGACCACTGAGCAACAGTCCAGCGCTGCTTCTCTGTAGCCCAGGTCTGGGGAATGCGGCACCTGTAGCCCATTTCCTGCACACGCCTGTGCACGGTGGCTCTGGATGTTTCTACTCCAGACTCAGTCCACTGCTTCCGCAGGTCCCCCAAGGTCTGGAATCGGCCCTTCTCCACAATCTTCCTCAGGGTCCGGTCACCTCTTCTCGTTGTGCAGCGTTTTCTGCCACACTTTTTCCTTTCCACAGACTTCCCACTGAGGTGCCTTGATACAGCACTCTGGGAACAGCCTATTTGTTCAGAAATTTATTTCTGTGTCTTACCCTCTTGCTTGAGGGTGTCAATAGTGGCCTTCTGGACAGCAGTCAGGTCGGCAGTCTTACCCATGATTGAGGTTTTGAGTGATAAACCAGGCTGGGAGTTTTAAAGGCCTCAGGAATCTTTTGCAGGTGTTTAGAGTTAACTCGTTGATTCAGATGATTAGGTTCATAGCTCGTTTAGATACCCTTTTAATAATATGCTAATTTTGTGAGATAGGAATTTTGGGTTTTCATGAGCTGTATGCCAAAATAATCTGTATTAAGACAATAAAAGACCTGAAATATTTCAGTTAGTGTGCAATGAATCTAAAATATATGAATGTTAAATTTTCATCATGACATTATGGAAAATAATGAACTTTATCACAATATGCTAATTTTTTGAGAAGGACCTGTAGGGTGAAAAATAACTGCAGCCTATGTTACACAGTCGGTCTAATTAGAAGATTTATTGCAACAACTTTAACAATGTGCCTATTTTTCTGCGACAGATCTCATTGTTAATGCACTGGTCCTGCACATAGGTATGTAAAACAACGTAAACCAGGCACATCCCACACACAGTCCTTCCTTTTTTGTTTCACGTGGTTTTCTGTGCACAATTCAGGCCTTTAGCCCTCCAGAGCTGAGTGTGATGGGATCAGACATCAGCACGCCTGCTTCTCACAGCGCAGACACACACAAAGAGCCAAGATTCACAGACCATCACACACACACACACACACACATACAGAAGATATGAGCGAAAGCAAAAGAAGACAAAAAAAACACTTGGATTCTGAGGTTTTTTGCCATCTGGCATGACCCGTGGTATTTCAGATTTAAAAAATAAAAAATCTACATTTCATCTTTATATCTTGAAGTCAGTACGGGTGAGCATCAAAGCACCAAAACAAAAACAGCCACAGTAAGAAAACCCTGAAGCAGCAAGTTTAACGCTGCATTACAGAAATTCTTTGGTCCCTTATTTACTTTGAGTGTTCACAAACATTTCAGTGACACATAGAATAGTACGTCTTTAATTTCTTGTTAAATTATTTGCATTATAAACATGAAGGGGTCAGTTCAAAGTTATGAGTCCAGTGGCATCTTTTGTTCAGACCCGTTTGAACCCATTTGCACTTCATCCGACAGTCTAGGCGTTGGTTTAATCAGAGTAGCTAGCCGCTGTGTTTCTAATGTAATCACTTCCTACCACTTGACAGCTTGTAGCCTTAAGCTGTTCTTCATCTGACTCTGAGTGATTACCTGTGGTCCCTGTGTGTTCTGTATCCAGGTATCTGGTGGTTACTGGCTTTAAATTTTGATCTGTTGTTCTCAAGAACTCAAAGTGCTGCCTGGAAACTGGGCCAGAATTAGTCCTCCCAGTTTCTAACTCAAGAAGAGTTATTTTCTGCAACTGGCACCAAAGGTGCGGCTGTTTCTCTGTGAATCCTTGTTTGGGCACGGAGTTTGTTTTTGTTTGTAGTTTTGCACAAAGGAGGAAGTCTTCTAACGTCTTGATTTTATTTATTTCTTTGATGCTGTATAACCCACAGGTCCCATTTTCCTTTTTGTTGTTCCTCCAGAAAAGTCATAATTCCCATTTCACCTCTACAGAGCTGCAGTGCCTTATCCATATTAAAGTAGAAAGATCCTTGATGAACATAGCTTTGCTCCTTATTTTAATTTAAAGTCATTGGTGCATCTTTCTAAAGCAGTAGTTTGGAAATGTGCTTCCAGGACAGAGTGGTTCTATCGCCGATGCTCAACTGTACTGAGAAACGGACAGGTTCCATCACAAATTTACATACATTCATCATAGGTATACATGTAACTAATTTAGGGTTTTTAATAATTTATTTCAACTGATCATTTTCATTGGTGGAATGAGTTTACATTAAACAACTTTTTAAAAAGTAGTGGGCATGTAACCTCTACTAAAAATTTGTTCATTTAAGGCCCAGCTTTTAAGCATTGCCTACAAACTATAAATAGGGAAAGGAGAATCCTGGAAAGGGGTCAGTGGGAATAGTGCTCCAGCAGTTTCCACTTAATAGCAAGCTTGAGGGTTGGTGGGTTGTTTCAGAATATTTTCTGCTAATTTCTGTTCACCTGAGTGTCATGGTTTGAGAGTCTCTTTCAGTCCATGGCAAAGTGTGGACACATCCAGAAAAGCTTGAACTGGTCATTTTAGAACTGGCAGTTGTTGAGAAATGGTTCCAAAGGACTTTGTTAAGTAAATCTACAGTTGTCCTTCTAAAACCTTCAGAATGCTTCTCTGTTCTGCTTAAGAGTCAGTCCTATGAGCGATGCCAAAACAAACCTACCAGCTACAATCATGATCTCTAACTAAAACTTTATAGACCTCAATCTTGTCAAGACATTCTAGAGCTTTCAGCAAAGGATTTGTAAGTAAATATTTTATACCTTATGTATAATTCTGACCATAAAAAAGCCACAACACATTTGAACTCGTCCCTCCAGGTTTTTAAATTTTTATTCATCTTATTTGCATGTTGTATAATTCTTCCATCATTGGAAAATAAATACTCAAATAAATAAAGGACCATGTTGATGTGACACAAACACATACCCACACAAACTTTCAGGTCATGGAAGCCTCTGACCACAACTTAAGCTATACTGTTCAGAAAAAAATGTTTAGTTTCAAATAAATCATCATGTTCTGAATGTCTGCAGTCTGTACCATGTTAATATTTTATTAGAACTGTGCCAACGTATGTCTGAAAGAAGTTTTAAACCCATTCACTAAATGAGTCGTGTCCCCGCTCTTCAAACAAAATGCAAAAATAAATTGGCAAAATTCAAACTAGACGTAATGTTTGCAGACTCTAATCTGCAGGATGATTGCTTAAACAAAGTGCAGTTCTATCTGCAAATAGAGATAAAAAATTTATAAAACTCGATAAGAAGAATAACTAAACAAGGTCTAAGACATTGCGAATGCTGGTAAATCATTTGTTTAATACAAAAACTAAAAAAAGAGATATTGGACAATGATATAAAAAGTGACCACTAATTGCTGAAGAAAAATTAAGAAAAACATTCAGAAACCCACTGAAATGGATGACTCCAGTAAAAAAACACATTTATTTATTTGTTCCTTCACAGCAAATAAAGAACTTCAGCTTTTAAAGGTTTTCAAAGACATACTGTAGGTGTGTGGCAAAAAGAATGGGTGAAAATTAAGACATGATGTGTTTTCAGAATTACTGCCACATCTTAACTGTCAGTTTATTTAGAAAATATGGGAAGTAGCATTTTTCTCAATATATAACTTAAGTGATCATATGGTATACAGAAAAAAATAATTTACATTTAAAACCACCTCTTGCAATGGATACTGAATTCAGTTTCAGCAGGTTATACAAAATGTAATTTAGTCTAGAAGTGTAATTTGGCTGCAGCCTTTTTCAATAATAAACATACCCACACACATGCACAAAAAAAACTAACATACCGAGTCGGCCTCCGACAAATGCCTCCAACTGATACATTTGCAACAAAACTATTTTTAGAATTTAAAGTCAACCACCACCCAAGTATTTCTAGGTTCTGTTTGCATAATCTCTTATTTACAGGTAAAGTCATATAAAACACAGTACAAATATTTGATTCTTAGATTCTATCTTCAGAACATCAACTTGATTAAAGTATTAAAAATGTATGCTTCAAAGCATACATTTTTCCCTCCTCACCAACACCTCTACATAGAAAATGAGATTCTGTGACTGCACTGCAGCTTGCACAGCTTGCCTTAGGCATTCTGCATAAGGAAAAATGCTAAAATATCATTGTTACATAAAAGCTACGGGTGGAAAATACTCACCTATGAGCCACAATTTAGCAGCATAATTAATTCCCCCTCAGATGAGCCGATTTGTATCTCTATGAATAAAAAACACTCGTTCAATTTAAACAAAGTCAGGAATGTAGATGGATAGTAAGAAATAAAACAAAATAAAAAGGACATAGGATATGTATGTGGCATTTCACTCAGTTTAAGATCCGGCTGAGGCCTGAGAGAGGGACCAGCGGTGTGTCTGTCATCTCACTATTATCTTGCTGCCACCTTGGTGTATGTATAATTCATTGGTCAACCCACGCCTTGTAGCATGTACGGCCCTGCTGCTGCTGTATATTGGCACATTATGTGATTGTAATTCTACCTTCTCACCTTTATGAGTTCAAGGCAGCAGCAACTCTGTATGAAACCATTCAGGGCACTACCTTAAACAAAATCAGTCTATGCAAATGTGATTTTGTGTGGGGTTAACACTGTGTGATATGTTGATGTTACTTTGAAAATATCCTGTCAGTCTCTTGTCAAAAATGAAATATATCTTGGTTTTTTATCTCCATCTACAGTCTACTAGAACTTCCCAGGAGCTGAATATTTTCATTTCCTATCAGCTTGATGTGTATGTGGTCTGCAAGAACAAACTGATATGGGAGAAGTGATGTGACACTCCATGAAATTGACGGTGCAAGTTGATTCATTTATAAAACTGAAGATTAAGGTGGGGTTTTTTTACACAGGAAAAGCAGGGAATTGTTTTATTTTGCTACATTGTTGTGCAACAGAGTAATTTCAGCCTGAAAAAGACATGCAAAATCAGCTACAGGTCATTGTTAGAAGTACAAACACAGTTATTGCATAGATTTGTAAATAACTAGAGAAGAGCGTTACAAACAAAAATAGTTCTTAAATAGCTGTAGTCATTATGCAGTTTTTTCCAGGATTGCTAGCCCATATCCTACAACCACCTCAATGCACACAGAAACAAAACGCACATAAAAAAGACAGCATGCCCGCAATTCAAGCCTTTGAGGTTTTGTGACATGGATTTTTACTCATACAGTAATTGGTGATGGGGCTCAGAAAGACGTTTTCAATATATCTGAAATTAAGCATAATAGCAGTAGATATGGATATCAGCCTAACTTTTATCAACACCATCTTAAACCAGAATGAATTACTTTTAAAAAAAAATTTATAGAAATGCTCTAGGTGCATAGGCATTTAAGTTATGCCTTAACTAATTCCTTTAATTTCAACCAGTCCAATGGATCAAAGTGGAGGAATTGACATGTCTTTTGGCAGTAACAGTAACAAACCTTAGGCCACTTTTTTATTTTTCACCAAATGGTTCTATCAAAGTCAGAAAGACACGCTTTTTTCTAAGTAGCCTCTGGCTGTTCATCAAATAACTCAGCCTTGTCCTGCACACACACACACACACATACACACATACACACATACAAGTATTCAGAAGCTGAGCCACAATCCCAGAAACAAATGGGGATTGGAGTGAAACTCACCAGATTGATATAGAGTCTTACATATAAAAGTAAAATGTCAGTGACTTAGACATATTAGTAGCATATGATGGCTGATCAGTTTTATTGGCCAATTGGTCACAGAGACCACCTAAATCAATACATCGAACCCTGCAGCCGTACAGCTGGCTCACCTCGACATAATAGAGTCGGCTGTGAGTACTTTGCTTGAAGGCTCAGAAGCTAGTCCCAAAGGTTGACCAGCCCCCATTCTGCCTTGGTTTATTTAGAAAACAAAGGCTACAAAAATGTGTCTAAATCCAAGCTTTAAAAGTTTTATAGGAAAGGATTTTGTAGTATTTTTCCAAAAATGCAAAAAGATGATGAGGGTTTGTTTGGTAGATACGTTGTATGTTTTCTCTAGAGTCTACTCCACTGATTACAATTTTTTCTTCTTAGTTTCCTGTTTAAGTAATATAACATACACAAACTCGTTGGTGGGAATATTAACAATAAAAAAACATATGCTGCAAATTACTTGGTATCTGTTTGCCTCTAACATAAAATTAAGAAAGAATTTCCCCCTATAATGCATCAATTTTGTCCCGATCTTTTATCTTATTGATACTGAACACACAACAAGAAAGCACATCAGAGAGCATGCTGAGTGATGATGCATTTAAAGATAAAAAGAAGTGGGCGTTTTCAGTTCAGCGGGATTTAAAGAGCAGGACATTTTTAAAGTCCATTTGTCAGAGCAGGTCAAGGACAAATTTCCATCACTGGCCAATTGATTGGTGCATCCTTATAGCCTTTAGGAGCATCATGCCTGTACATAGTGTTAGGACCAAGTTGCCACAAGCACCACTTAAAAGATAAAAAAAAATAATTGTCTGCTTCTTAAGAAACTGCAATGGTCAAATTTATGCACTTCAATGAGATTTTGCAAATTCAAAAATCAATGCCTACTCCTAGTGTCATATTGAGAACTACTTCAGAGATATACCGAAGGCATTAGGCTTTGGATACAGAAACGATGCTTATTATCCAGTTTATTTTATTTTTAAACATGTACATACGTTTTTTAAAGGGATCTTTCTGTTAAACGTTTTACTATTATCTGACAGACAAATCTATAAAGTGTCCCACTGTCACTCAAGAGGGAGAAAAAGATAAACAGTAATAAAAATAATACTGATCCAGAACCTTATTGGTGTTAATGTGAGCAAGTCTTTCACAGACATGCTCTTTTGGGGCAGCTGAGTGGAAGCGGTTTAGCTCCTCTACGCTGAATGCTGTGATTAGTGGGGATATGACAACATCACAAGAAGGAAGATGTAATTTTTTTGGGCACTAAACATTAATTGCATCAACTTTACTTTGTATGTATTTGTGTTTTGGCACTTTCAAGGCAGAGTTCCAAAAATAGACCCTTGTATGACACTCAAGAGACCAGGACAGTTATTAATCTTTAAGAGGGATACAAGAGGGACAGGCTGTTTTTGGTAATAGGCCATCATCACTTGTCATGAAGGTTTTTACTGCAGGATTTCTTCTGGGATGGCTATTTTTGAGGTCATATCCCTGACCTAGATCTGAAGTGCACACATCTTAGTTTTGAACTTGTAAAACCAAAGATGTTGACTTCCAAGTTCCAAGTTCCTAAAAGAATAATGATGGAATACTGAATGCATAGATAAGGGAACTATGACAGCAGTACAGGTGGTGAGAAAAGAGACATGAATACCATAAAAATGTCACCCTTGAGTTATTTTAGCTCCAACCAAATATATAAATATTTGTATTAAATACTTTAAAACAGCATAAACAAGTTGAAAACGTTTTATAAACACTCCAAAACCGTCCAGCAAAACACATTTACACACCCTGCCAGTGGCATTCACTGGGATGCATAAATTAGGGACCTGGTGAGTTTAAGCTAATATTTTCTCTCTTAGCTCAGGTTCCTGATGTCAACACTGCTCATTAATTCATCCCCAAGTGGGAGTGTCTGTCACTTTAAGTTCAGCTAATGCTGTAGTGCGAAGCATGAACTTTATCCAAATGAAGGAAAATGCATTATATATAATTCTTTACATACGAACTATAAAGCATTTTTCCCAACACCCATCATTCCCAACCCATCAGTGCCTTAGATAAAACTTCACAATTCAATGGGATTCACAGCAAAACACAACAAGGACCTTTCCTTTCCAAACACAGCTGGCCTGGCCCCGTTTTAAACACAAAAGAGATTAAACCACATACAGGGAGAGGAAAAATGGACACTAAAGAAATGGTTAAGCAGTCTTTGGGAAACCTTTGATTTCCTGGTTGGCTTCTGAGTCAACTGAGCAGATATAAAACTAAAGACTCGTGACAAGAAGGGAAAAAAAGTAAGAACAGCAGCAATAGATGGTTGTTGGTACTCGTCAGCCAAGTGGAACAAGCTAACCATTGTGGAGCCGTCATCTCCATCTCTCACATCTGTTCTTTCCCTTGTGACTTCTTCACCCATTTACACACCATTTATGCTCACTGGTATCATTATTTTATCATTTAGGAAACCAACAAAAGACGGTTTATTTCACATTAAAAGCTTTATAGCCCCCACAAATCAGATTAATATCAGTCCTTTAAGGAGTTCACAGTAACTCTGCAGACTGTAAGGCAAAGAAAAAGCACATCAGGTAGAAGGTTTATTTTACAGTAATAAATGTCTGGTTAGTAGGAAAGCTACTTGACCAAATGTATTATCTCCTGACGGTAGATTTCTTTTTTTTTTTTTTTTTTTAACATGTCCTGTCCAGCACAGTAACACTCTGCTGGACACGCCTGGGAATTGTTGTCCCCACAGGGCCAACCCCAACTAGGACACAGATATTAAACACTTACTCTACCTTAGCCAATCATCATCACTTATGCGATTGTCTCGCCCCTCGCTCCTCCCTTCACCAAAGAAAGAATGCTTAGCTCCTGTGGCTGTGAGCCAAGACGGAGGACAAGAGCTTCAATGAGTAGTTTTAGTTTTTAACATACCCCATTTAATTGTCGGGAACGGTAACAACATTGTATCGCTGAAAAAAGTAATTTCTTTGATTATGCGTTACTGAAAAATGTAACGCCGTTAGTACTGCTGTTTATGTTAAAGCTGTTATTCCCATCACTGCCCACAAGAGAACTCCGCCACAGAAAAGCTGATGAAGACACATCCATACAGCACAAGCCCTGCATAAAGTGCGCTGCGACGGCAAGGCAACACCCCTGCAAGACCCTACCACAGCTACAGCACACGAGCGCAATAGAGCAGAAACCACTGAGCCCCATACCAACACCACACACCCCTGGACCCACACAAACACACAACATCACTGCCACTGCAACATCAGCCCAGGGAGAACCCCCAACTAGCTCAGCTCCTCCGTCATCGCCCAGCCAATCTAAATGCCGGCGACTCCCCCTCGGAAAAGTAATCATGATTAAAACTGTGCGTTACATCTCATGATCATTTGTGTGATACCACATGTGCATCAGTTGGAGGGACACAACCCCCCCCACACACACTGCAAACCCTCCGTGGCAGCCCCAACCAACCAAACCGAAATACATCCCACCACCCCACTTGCACCCGGGCCGACCAACCGCCCCAGGCCCAGCACAACCCGCCAGCCACCCCAGTGAAGGCATAAGATGCACTCCATTGCCCCACCCACCCAACTGCAACCACTGACCGGGGGTCAGAGCCACAGGAAAGAGCAGCAAAGGAAGGCTGCCTCAGCGCACGAAAGCCCGAGTACCCTAACAACCTAAGAAAAGACCCCAAACTTACCTCCGTCTGCTCAAATGTGGTGTTGATGCGTGTTGTTGTACAGTGCATTTAAGATGCTCTTGTTTTAAATGGAAGAGCTTTGACCTCCACCTCAATTTATGCACATTATCACACAAAAGATAATAAGATGTAATGCAAAATTGTATTCATGATTATTTTTATAAGTAACATATTTTCCACCATAACTAACAAATTACAGTTTATTTTTGTAATTAAATTATGAATTGCCGTTATATGCAACTAGTTAGTCCCCAACTCTGCTAGGTTGTCTGAAAACACCGATTAGAAATTAATCAGAAATTTAAGAAATTTCAGAAATCTCAGTATGAGATATCTATTTCTATTTTCTGACCAATTTTTGTTTTTTTTTTGAGGAAATTTGACCGTTTTATTCAAGTGTACATTTAATGCTACAACCATCATCTGTTCTTGTACTTCACATATAGATTTTATCTGTAAAGCAGTACTTTTACTGCTTCTGGGGGAGTGGTGGCCTAGTGGGTAGAGAGCAGGACATTTGTGTCCTAAGTACCCTGGTTCGAATCCCACAGCATGCCACTCTGGGTCCCTGAGCAAGACCCTTAGCCCCGAAATGCTCCCCGGGCGCCGCACAATGGCAGCCCACTGCTCGCTCAGGGATGGGGGAGTTTTGTGTTATGATGAATGCAGAGGACAATTTCTTCATTGTGAGATCAATAAAGTCTATATTAATTATTAATTAATTAATTAATTAAAAAGTCAGGCATTCAACGGAAGTTACTTTCATTGTTAAATGTCAGTAAAATTACATCTCTAAAGTCTGGTATTTATGTCATATCTATTTGAAGGACAAGCTCTGTCAACAAAACAATATTTCACCACAGATTCTTTTTAGAGTCACCAAAGGCTAAACAGCTTTATTGATTAATGTGGCAAAACACAAAACACACCTAAAAAGAGAAGCTACTTCTCTTTGTTGACGAACACAAAGAAAATCATAGAACCTGGCTTTTTCACTAGGGTGTAATGTTGCACACTCCAAAGAACAAGTAAACATGGACTAACAATCACTGCTTCTAAAAGGACAAATAATCATGCTGATGTAGGGAATCAGACAAACTGAGGGTTTAGTTTTGCTCTGTTTTTACTCCCAGCTTCATATGGAACCAAAATATACAAGATTTCTAAGCAAGGTCATGCCCTTCTTGCAATGAATAAGTAAGCATGAGCAGAATACTAATTTTCTGAATATTTAATCTTTATGCAGTTGCAATGAATCAGGAGAGAAATCACAGACAACACGCACCATCAGGGAACATTTGAGAAAAATATATACGCCAGGGGCAGATGTACTAGTTTTACATTCAATGCAGCAAGCTGAATACAAATTTACCAAGGATGCATTGATTAGATGATAAACAAAGCCACTATGAAACTATGGAAGCAAATCGTTACCATATTTCAAATGAAAAAGCATTTTCAGAAATGCTTTTTCATTTTAAGAATGTGGCTGCATTGTTTGACTCATAAATGTAATTAGCTATCAATAATCTTATTTGCATTTTAATTTTCTTCTTCACGACTGCACATTTTATGCCATAATCAAAAAGAAAACAAAGCAGACATTGCTTTTTCGTTTTCGTGGTCTGCCCGCAAAGTACTGCCCAGAACTCGAAAATGAAAAAGCATTCCGAGCTGCGGGCGCAGAAGAGTGACGTCAGCAGCCGCTCTTCCTCAGCTCCCTGCTGACCGAGCTACCCACCTTATTCGGTGGGAGGCGCTGTGCACGTCTGCATTGCATTACATTGCAAACGTGCCGAGAAATTGATTGAATTGCAGCAGAGCCGAGCTCAATTTGTGGCAGTGGCAGGCAGAACTGGTAGTTCCGGTGGCAGGCTGTGGCAGTTCCGCCACAGCCTGCCACCGAAGCCGCCACTGAAGCTGCCACCGGAACTGCCACAGCTTGCCGCAGGGTGGCACGGGATTCCGCGAGGATGCCAGAAGGTGCCAGACCGGCCGTAAAAGCTTGCCATTGCAGTTGCCGCTGTTTTTGTGGAAGCTGATGCTGATTATCAGCAAATGGGTTGTCATTGTTGTTATAGCCTGTTACCTTTAAATAATGATTTCATTATTGATTATTATTTAATAAACAGCTTTAGACCCATAACATAAGGTGATTGTATTTACTTGACATGGAAAATAAATAGCACTATGTCTATGTGTGACGTGTTGAAAGGATGAAGATTTATTGCACAAACAGCCGGTTTATTATAGAGCACGAGCGGCTATTCTGAATCGTCACTCACAGAAAAATATAAATAAATGCTTAAAAACACGCTGGATGTCCCAGGCCATAAGGCTGCCACAGTCTGCCACCGGAACTACCAGTTCTGCCTGCCACTGCCACAAATTGAGCTCGGCCCTGCTGCAATTCAATCAATTTCAATTCAATTAAATTCAATTCAAAAATACTTTATTAATCCCAAAGGGATGCTCAGGGTTCTCCATAATGTTCTTCATTTTATGATCTCCAGAGGAGTCCCCAGAACAGAACCAGCCTTTTTTATCAGCTTGTTGAGCTTTTTTAAGTCCCTGGCTCTGATGTTGCTACCTCAGCAGATGATGGCAGAAGAGATCACACTTTCCACAATTTCTCGGCACATTTGCAATGTAATGCAATGCAGACGTGCACAGCGCCCCCTACCAGACAAGATGGGTAGCTCGGTCAGCAGGGAGCTGAGGAAGAGCAGCTGCTGACGTCACTCTGCTGCGCCCGCAGCTCGGAATGCTTTTTCGAGTTCTGGGCAGTACTTTGCGGGCAGACCACGAAAACGAAAAAGCAATGTCTACTTGGTTTTCTTTTTGATTATGGCATAAAATGTGCAGTCGTGAAGAAGAAACTGCAAATGCAAATAGGATGATTGATTACTAATTGTGTGTATGGGTCAAATAATGCAGCCACATTGGTAACGATTTGCTTCCATATGAAACAGCAATATAATACTGTGCGTTTAAAATTAAGTATTGAGGTTTCAGAAATAATTACTTTGATAAACATCTACAATGCTGCAAGTGTCAGAAGAAACTCTCCAAAAGTAATACCTGAGGACTGAAGACTAAACTATTACTGGTTTAACTCTCCTTTCATCTCCTTTCTTTAGGCATAACTAGTTTCTCCCTCGGTACATTCTCTGCAGCTTATCTTTTATTACAACCATGAACTTTCTGAGGCTCTGTCTTTTCCTCATCCTCTAATTCTCACATCCTTTGTCCAATCTCTCCCCTGCACATGTCCAAACCATCTCAGCTTGCCTCTGTAACAGTCTTGAAACAAGTCAGCTCTTCTTCAATCTTTTACTCTCTTTTCTAATCTTCTCTATTTGATCTGCCCCCCATCTTTTTGCTTTTGCCACTGTCTCTAAACCAGTCATCATAACGTGTCAATTCGAGCTTTTAAACCTTCCTTTTCACTATTGCAGCTATCCTTTCTTTACAACTCATCTGAGACAAATTCTCTTTTTAACTCTTCAGTTGTGCACTGCCTGTTGCTTTAGATGTTTGATCCTAGGCATTGTAACTCATCCAGCTTCATCTATTACTCCTACCACACACCTCACCACTGTCCAACTCTCCTTGTACAAGCACTATAAAGAGCACTGTTGCAACTTGTCATTCAAATTAATGACAAGAAATTAAGATCTTCCAAACCAGTGGGTCAGACTGTAAAAAGTGGACTGATGAGTCAAAAGCTGATGGTTCAGGCCTGCTTTGACTGCACAGATTGGACTGTTTTTTAAACTTCAGCCACTGATTTAAACCAACTTTACTGAGCTGGTGACATCATAAATCAGTTTATGTGAGGACATGTGTGTGCAGACCAAGCCCTTTTGCACATACAATAACAATAAACCTTGGTTCACTTCTCACCTGAGGCAGCCGCGCGGGGATAAGGAAGAAGCTCACAGCAGTGTGGACCAGGCCCTGTATATGCAGCCCAGGAACAAACTGGCCAAGGAGATCAAAGCAGCAAAGGGAAACTGCAGCGAGAAGCTAAAAATCATGCCAAAAAGCCTGCGCTGCCCTGGCACCTGTCTTCTTTGAGATCTTCAACAAGTCACTGGAGCTGTGTGAGGTTCCCTTCTGCTTCAAACGCTCCACCATCATCCCAGTACCCAGGAAAGCCGATATTACAGGATTAAATGACTACAGGCCTGTCGCCCCGACGTCTGTGGTCATTAAATCCTTTAAGCGACTAGTGTTGAAGTACCTGAAGGACATCACAAGCCCCCTGCTGGACCCCTGCACTTTGCCTAACAGACAAACAGGTCAGCAGATGATGCAGTCAACTTGGGACTACACTTCATCCCGCAACACCTCGACCACCCAGGGATGTATGCCAGGTTTGTGGACTTCAGCTCGGCCTTCAACACTATCAACCCAGACATCCTGCACCAGAAGCTCATCAAGCACAAAGTCACAGCCTCCCCCTGTCAGTAGATCACCAGCTTCCTGAAGGACCAACAGCAGCAGGTTGGACTGGGGAGCATCTTCACCCGCACAAAAACCATCAGCACCAGTGCCCCCCAGGGGAGTGTTCTCTCCCCACTGCTCTTCTTCTGCACAAATGACCACACCTCAGCGGGACCCGTCTTTGAAACTTCGAAACACGTGGTATATGTGCAGATGACACCACTGTTACTGGTCTGATCCAGGACAGTGATGAGTCTGCATACATACAGGAGGTGGATCGGCTGGTACACGGTGTTGTGAGAACTACCTGGAACTTAACCCACTCAAGACTGTGGAGATGATGGTGGACGTTCGGAGAACACCACCCCAACAAACCCCCCTCACCGTCCTCAACAACACTGTCTGATGCGGACCACTTCTGGTTCCTAGGAGCCACCATTTCTCGCAACCTGAGATGATCCTTTCACATATACAATGTTTGGAAGAAGACCCAAAAGAGATTGGACTTCCTGAGGCAACTCAAGAAGTTCAACCTTCCACAGGAGCTGCAGGTCATCTTCTCCACTGCCATCATACAGTCTGTCCTGTCTTCGTCTATCTCAGTGTGGTTTGGCTCATCCACAAAACAGGACAGGTCCAGACTGCAACGAATAATCAGGTCTGCAGAGAGAATCATCAGGGCTGACCTGCCCTCTATCCAGAACTTATACAGGTCAAGGGTCAGGAAAAGGGCAAATCTCTGCAGACCCCACACACCCTGCACACAAACTGTTTAGGCATTTACCTTCAGGTGGCGCTACAGAACTGTCTGCTAAAACCAGCCGCCACAGAGACAGTTTCTTCCCCCAGGCTGTTTCTCCGATGAACACTTGACAGTCAGTTCTAGAACAACCTCATTCATACAGTGCCTATTCGGCCCCCTTGAACTTTTCAACCTTTTGCCACATTTCAGGCTTCAAACATAAAGATATAAAATAAAAATGTTTTGTGAAGAATCAACAACAAGTGGGACACAATCGTGAAGTGGAATGAAATTTACTGGATGTGTCAAACTTTTTTAACAAATACAAAAATTTTAAGTGGGGCGTGCAATATTATTCAGCCCCTTTACTTTCAGTGCAGCAAACTCACTCCAGAAGTTCAGTGAGGATCTCTGAATAATCCAATGTTGTCCCAAATGACTGATGATGATAAATAGAATCCACCTGTGTTTAATCAAGTCTCTGTATAAATGCACCTGCTCTGTGATAGTCTCATGGTTCTGTTTAAAGCGCAGAGAGCATCATGAAGACCAAGGAACACACCAGGCAGGTCCAAGATACTGTTGTGGAGAAGTTTAAAGCCGGATTTGGATACAAAAAGATTTCCAAAGCTTTAAACATCCCAAGGAGCACTGTGCAAGCAATCATATTGAAATGGAAGGAGTATCAGACCACTGCAAATCTACCAAGACCCGGCCGTCCCTCTAAACTTTCATCTCGAACAAGGAGAAGACTGATCAGAGATGCAGCCAAGAGGCCCATGATCACTCTGGATGAACTGCAGAGATCTACAGCTGAGGTGGGAGAGTCTGTCCATAGGACAACAATCAGTCGTACACTGCACAAATTTGGCCTTTATGGAAGAGTGGCAAGAAGAAAGACATTTCTCAAAGATATCCATAAAAAGTCTCGTTTAAAGTTTGCCACAAGCCACCTGGGAGACACACCAAACATGTGGAAGAAGGTTCTCTGGTCAGATGAAACCAAAATCAAACTGTTTGGCCACAATGCAAAACGATATATTTGGCGTAAAAGCAACAAAGCTCATCACCCTGAACACACCATCCCCACTGTCAAACATGGTGGTGGCAGCATCATGGTTTGGGCCTGCTTTTCGTCAGCAGGGACAGGGAAGATGGTCAAAATTGATGGGAAGATGGATGGGGCCAAATACAGGACCATTCTGGAAGAAAACCTGTTGGAGTCTGCAAGAGACCTGAGACTGGGATGGAGATTTATCTTCCAACAAGACAATGATCCAAAACATAAAGCCAAATCTACAATGAAATGGTTCACAAATAAACGTATCCAAGTGTTGGAATGGCCAAGTCAAAGCCCAGACCTGAATCCAATCGAGAATCTGTGGAAAGAGCTGAAGACTGCTGTTCACGAACGCTCTCCATCCAACCTCACTGAGCTCGAGCTGTTTTGCAAGGAAGAATGGGCAAGAATTTCAGTCTCTCGATGTGCAAAACTGATAGAGACAAACCCCAAGCAACTTGCAGCTGTAATTGCAGCAAAGGGTGGCGCTACAAAGTATTAACGCAAGGGGCCGAATAATATTGCACGCCCCACTTTTCAGTTTTTTATTTGTTAAAAAAGTTTGACACATCCAATAAATTTCATTCCACTTCATGATTGTGTCCCACTTGTTGTTGATTCTTCATAAAAAAAATTAATTTTACATCTTTATGTTTGAAGCCTGAAATGTGGCAAGAGGTTGAAAAGTTCAAGGGGGCTGAGTACTTTCGCAAGGCACTGTACTTGGACTGATCTCACGTTATATTCCAATGTAAAGTCAATTGTGAATATATGTACATTTAAAAAGACATTCTTTATTATTGAGAGCAAAGTATACCGGAGTCAAATTCCTTGTTTGTCTGTACAAACTTGTCAATAAAGCTGATTCTGATTCTGAAGTGGAATTAAGGAATATAATAATGATTCTCAAATGATGGACCATTAAATATACTAATAGAAAAATCACTATAATTATATTTATGTATAAAAAATCTGATTAGTTTCATTAATAAAATATATATGTATCTAATCAGTCTCGGGTATACAAATAATGAACCTTAGCAGGTAAATTCCTTCACACTCCAAATAAAAGTTAATGATTGTACTGAAAGTAGTCACTTGTAGAATCAATAATAAACACAGTCACTAAAATATCTTAATGAATAATTAAGTAAAGAAATAAAGTAAACATGAAATCTAACTACTAAACAAGGAAACTCATAATGGAAATGAGAATGAACGTGCAGAGTATTGTTAAATGATTAAAGGTCAACCTTACAAAAAGTTTTGTTTCTGTAAAAACTTACTGAGTTATAAACTAGCAGAAAATAATCATTCACTTTAAAGATGATTATTCTATCCAGTTTCAATTCAGTTTATTTATATAGCGCCAATTCACAACACATGTTGTCTCAAGGCACTTCAGAAAAGTCAGGTACATACATTCCAATTAATCCTAACCATTGAACAGTGCAGTCAGATTCAGTTATTTATTCAAATTGGATAAAAGGTTTTTCTATCCAAGGAAACCCAGCAGATTGCATCCAGTCAGTGACTTGCAGCATTCACTCCTCCTGGATGAGCATGTAGAGACAGTGGACAGCCACTGGCGTTGACTTTGCAGCAATCCCTCATACTGAGCATGCATGTATTCTTTGTATGCATACGTATACATTTCAGCATTCTGAAATGTATACGTATGTACCTAAATTAGAATCAGAAAAGCTTTATTGCCAAGTACGTTTTTGGACATACAAGGAATTTGTTTTGGCGTGGTCGGTGCAATACAATACAAATTAAACAGTATAAACATATCTACAATATAATATAAATATATGTGCACAGTTTTAAGTGAGTGAGAGTAAATATAGAGCAGTATTGGGTGCGAGAGCAATACAACAGTGCAGGTGATCAGTGTGCAAGTATGGCAGTGCAAGTAAAGCAGGAGTCCAAGCTGAGCGTTAATGTAACACATAGAATTGCATGTATACGCATGTACCTAAATTAACAGTGACACTGAATTAATTACTTCAGGGTCAAACATACTGTATGTAGACAGGCGTTTTAGCATAAACAGACACACAAATGTTACAAGACTCCTTTGCCGGCCACTTCATGGGATTTAATAAAATTCCACTTTTTTCGTCCCACTGGACCAAGTAAGTAAAAGCTTTCCTGTGTACTTGTCCTGAAGACGTACCAATGTCGTCATGACTTTTACCTCCGGCTGCCCTCTCACCATTTTCCTGTTGCTGTTTTACAAACAGTACTTGCCGTGGTATTGTCAGAAGAAACTGCTGTGTCCATCGTCGAGATGTACCGACTTCCCATACACATTTCTCTGCTCTTACTTGGAATCCCAAGGCTTTGGATTTAAAGTTTTAGTTACACAATTTTTTGGCAAGATGCAATAGTGACTAGTTTTGTCAATGAAGACAGTTTTTTTGTCCATTGTAAAGTAAATCTTGCTTTAAGGACTATGGGGATGATCTAATACATTTGCATACCCTTTCACTGTCCACACAAACAGCCATATCACAGAATAGAAAAGCATATCCTGAAACTTAAACTTCATCATAGTTTCCAACATGCCAAGTCTTTCAGAACTTCTATGGCCTTAGAGTAAGAATACTATTTTGGACTTTGCTGCATTGGAGTTGCAATAATGTTCCTTCTCATAGATTTCTGGGCTCCGGAAATGAAAGTGAAAACAATGTGCCGGGATAGTTTTAGTTTAAAAAAGGCACAGAAATAATTCAAAACTGATATTTGTATATGAAAATGACTCAAGTTCTTTCTAAAATTACACAGACATAAAAAATGTGCATTGCTTGAAATTTTACCTCTATAAAGGTTTGCTATTGGGAAGGAAAACAGCACTTTCCAACAACGGCTACAAATGATCATAATTTTGTTGTTCCTAATAAGCTTTTCCATCTTTTTCTGATTTCCAGGTAGCTAAAAATATATATTTTACAAGGCAAAAAAGTAAAACAAAGAGAAAGCCTGAAATGATCATTAAAGTATATCCAAGGTTTCCCGGTCCCATTGTGCAAATGAACACAACTTTCGCTAGTTCTACATAAATGAGCTTCACTCACCAGTATGCAAACACAAAAGCACATCTGCATATGCATGAAAGCAGTTTAAGTGCTTAACATAATAATTTCCATTTGAACAGCAACATTATCTTGCATCGCATTTCATTTTCTACACCCACCTAAATTCTCAGTAGTCCTGCTTCTGAGAACGGTATAATGAGTAACAGTGGTTTGGACCGACGGGATAATTTCTGTTTTAATTTTACCTGCATGAGTGCATGTGCAGTGAAGGTGAGGATGAGGAGGAAGGACAGGTTGATAAGTTCTTCAGCACCTCAATCACCCAGAATAGGCCCCTTGAGTTGCAGCACAGGAAGGTATGACAGGAATTTTCCACCTACCCCTGACCGTCAACTCCCTCATCAATGCTTTGGTTCACTTGAATATTGTAAAAGTTGCTCTCTGATATTGTGCCTGCACCTCTTCCCCTTCACTTCTCCACACCTTTCCTCATGTTCTCAGTCATCTATCTGCTGCATCTTTTCCAGTATTGACGGCTTCTAGCAGTTTCACTTAGATCCATACTGCAATCACGTCCTTCAATCTTTCTTTCACGCAATTTCTCAAAGTCTGGGTGTCAGTCTTACTGTCATTCTTAATGACAGTCTCTCATTTTGAAGTTTTCTAATGAAAGTTATGAGGCCCAGTCAAAAAGATACAGCATGGACTAGCTAGAAACAAAGTTATTTCTTAATATCTGGATGCTAATTCTCTCTTAATGTACAAATTTTTATTTTATTTTTACTGCTGCCTAAAGCTGGATGATTATTACACCCACTCAAATTTATTTAGAGTGAGTGCAGATGGAATTTAGGGAATAATTATTTGCAGAATTTGCATGAGAATGCCACTGCTTTCAGTATTCACTTCATATACTGCAGTTCCATATTTTCATTTTTAGTCACACTGATTGTGTCTGATAAGAGTCTGTGCACAGTAAGAGTATTAATCTGCTAGACTTTCAGCGGGATTTAAGATCTCTTAAATTCCCAAGAGAGAAAATTTATATTCTTTTCTCACCATAATTTACTGAAATATATCAATACCTCGAGGAGAAGGTACTAGAACCAGTGATGGTATATTGCAGGCACCCCAAATTTCCTGCTAAGATTGCTCCTTTTGCCCCTTTTTCCCTGTCCCACGAATTGAGATTATTAAGAGTTTTCAATTAATGTTAATTATATCAGAATGGAGGACCAGATCCAATGGTTTGTGGAGCTACTCAATATAAATTGCAAGTTAAGTGCAACTTTGGTTAGAGCTGTAAGGAACCTAAAAAGTTTTCAACTTCTTAATATTTCTGATTAGTTTTAAAGTCAATTGATATTGAGCCAACACAATTTAGAAATTAGTCCGCATGGTTTGGAGTGTGTGTATAGGGGTTAGGTCTAGGCAGTGATCATGCAAGAACTGGCCCTACTGAAACATACATGGCAAAAACTGTGCCCAAACTACATCAACAGAAAGCAGGAGGGTAAATACTTGTCAAACTTCTGCTTATTAACTAAACTTTAAAATCAGCAAGTTTAGATAAAAAATTTCATAAATGTCATAAGCTACAGCTCCATTTACAAAAACTTCATGTACAGTTATAAGGCTGCATATACCAATTTCTCCTCTTTCAGCCTGCAGCTCTTTATATACTTTTGTATTAATGAAGCTTTAATATATTATGCACAGGACAAGGTTTTGGCACTCGATGCAGGTGAACAGATTGAATATAGTATTAGTATAAAATGTCTCAGAAAGACTGCCATAGTCCCGGGAAGTGACGATTACCCTTGTAGCAGAGAAAAGTAATAAATATTGGATTTTAAATGCAAAGCAGACAGCATCCAGTACCCACTCCATTTTTATAACAGCTCTGACACTGGAGGCTGGAAGATATATATATGCCAGCTGCTTCCTGGTTCCAGCAATCCCTGACCTCAAGGCTCCATTTTAGCTGCTATCATAGCTTCAGGGCTCACAGAGAAGCAGACGGAGCAAGAAATTGTGTTCTGAAAAAGAGCGGTCAAGACCTTTGCTACAGTTGAAAACAAAAAAGTTATTAAAATATGAAGAACAAAGAGAAAAGGCAAACAGAGAGGGCCCAAATGTGAGGTGCAAGCAGCAGAGAAAATTGTTGATGGGGTGGAATAACGCTGGCTTTCAATATGTGTGGCTCCAAAGACTTGGAGTTCAGGATGAACAGTGGTAAACAGTTTTACAAAAAACTACTAATAACTTACATTGTTTGAAAAATACAAACATTCCCATCAACAATAATCTGCCCACACAGCGTGGGACTACTGAAAACGGACCACATCATACTAAAATTCAGTTGGCAGTGATTAGAAAATAGGCCCTCTAAACAGATGCTAGTTTTCAACAGAGAAAGCACTAATCACAGGCTACTGTTTTAGGTTTAGAATAAATACAGTATCTTGTGGCTGGGAAATCTGTAAAACAAGCAATATGAGTCCTAATGACTTAGATTAAAACAGACAGTCACTGAGTTCAGCATCAAAGTTATTTAACAAAATAGTCAAATTATTTATGCTTTGTTGACGAGATTAACCATGACAAAGTTCATAATCCAATCCGTTGTCCAGTAATAATTTATTCTTTATAAAACTGAAGACCAACTCTGTCCCTTACTTATTACTTCTTCATATACAGCATTCTTCTTGAGTATGTCAGTGTCAGCTGTATGGCAGCCCACAGTCTGTATTTTCAAACTTTTGTTCTTCCTTTTCTTCCCTTATCAGCCAAACCGTAGCATCTCCAAAACCCAAGCAAGTTAGATGGCTACAAGATGACATCTCCTTGCTTCATGATAACTCAGAGATAACAAAAGTCTGGGTTGTTTAAACTCTCTTCCTTATTACCACACCTCGATCCACAATCTTTTTTTCTTCAAAAATACGTCTGTTCATGCAACATTTCTGTAATTTTTGTTGGGCTGTTTAACTAGATCTACTGTCACCATGACGATGCCTCTCAAACAGGCTGCATTCTCAGAATTTTCCAGATGGGCAGGGAGAGAGCGAGCGATGCGTTCAGGAGCATTGTGAAAAACAAAGCTTCAAGCGAATCAGATGCAGGCAGGTAAAGATTACTGTGAACATTTATATTAATATTGGCAGTAGTTTAATTTGTTTCAGGTGTGTTAAATCTTGCTACATCATATAAATTGATATAGTGACTCCAGTACTTATGACCTAAATGCACAACTGACATCAACACCCTTCAAATAGCAAGAAACAAATTAGTGAAAGGGACTAACCCCGGATTTACAAAGCGTCCGTCTCCGCTTCGCCCTTAGCTTCGGTCCTGATTTACATTGGAAGCACTCTGCTCCACTCAGCTGCGAAGCCCAGAGGTGCTCCAAGAAGCATGTGGAGACTGCGCAAAATAAGCCAGTGATGTCCGATCAATGCAACTAATTCTGTGGAAGTTAAAACAGTTAAAACTGCTTCACTTTTTGCTTTGTTCTACAATGGGTATGTACACCAAATAAAGAAAAGCTATATTTTATTGCTTTTTGTGGTGCATTAAATGTTTACCCGTTAGCTTTTGATTACCTAAGTTAATGTGTATCGCCCAGTAATTGATCTAATGTAACTGCTAATATGCGCAAATGTATAGATAAATATACGCATATATTTATTAAAGTAGAGAGGCCTTTAAGAAAATCTAGTCTGTGTTTAGTGAAATATTTTGAAAATACGGATGGTGTGCTCATTCAGTTACCTGTTGGTGCAGTGTAAACTGTGTAGATCGACTCTGACCAGACTCCAGCATCCGGCAAAAATAGAATTGGTGCTGTGCGTCCTGCGCCTGTAAATACTCTCATCAACTACATGCGTAATTACTAGGGTGTTCGTACCATGACACGGCAGAGACGGATACTGTGTAAACTGGGAGTAACTCTTTCTGTGACACTTTTGTCTCAGCGAAAATATGAAGGAGGATAGGAAAACAAAAGTCAATATGTACAACCTACAATGAGAGAAACCAAAAAAAAAAAAACAATGCACAGCTTATAACCAACAGAACACCTGATCACACATATGCACATGTTCAATATTTACTACTGAATTAGATTACCATGCTGAATACAGTTTAATTAAGTTGCAATCAACATTCATCATGCTCCACACTCAATTAACATTTCTGATTAATGCGCACTAAAAAAACAAGAAAAACAAGAAACTTCACTCGAAACCTTATGTGATTTACAGCCAGTATGAGAGGAAAATAATCAGTATTGCAATTTGAAAAAAAAGAAAAAGTTGAATTAATTGCAGAAGGAAGGAACCGCTGGGAGCTGAATCACAATTATTTACTCAAGATAAAGTCCCAAAGACAATTTTGACTTCTTTCATGTTCAGTCATTTAGGTAGTATTGTAAATAATCACTTTGAAACTTTTTTTACTCATAATGACTAAATCACTACAGGCCAGTGTTTGTTGAAATATTTTTAATTTTAAAACAGAACCCTACCATTCAGCCCCCTCACCAGAAAGAGTGGTTTATTTTTCTGTCAATCATTTTATTACTTCTAATAAAATTTAACAATCCCTTTGTAATCACTGACAGTAGTATTATCTTTTACTTTCCCATCTCTGACTTAGAGATTTAAAATCACTCTTAGCCAATCCTTCTCTGTAACACTGATTGTTTTGACAAAACTCTGCTGAGACAAACTCATTAAGCAGTTACTAAGTTACAACTTATTATGGTGCCTAAATGATCATTTTCTCTAATTTTGGATTTAAGATAAGCCGTCTCAGCTCCTTCAAAAACACTGCTTGAAGAACACATTCATTATGTGAAATTAAGCTGATGTTTATAAAGATAAATGGACTGACCAAAGAATATTGAAAGAACAATAATCTTTGGGGTGGCGGGGTTTGACAGAGGTCATACATACACACATACCTACCTACCTACCTACCTACCTACACACACACACACACACACACACACATATACATACATACATACACACACACACACACACTAAAAATACTTCATATAAATATATCTTTGTATGAATGAATGGTCGGGCCATAGTTTTCTCTGTATTTATATATGATTTCAATATCTTTTTCTTTATCTGTTTTAACTGCCTCTCCATCTATCAATTACCAAGCTCACTCTTATGGAGCCAGGGGGATTATTTCACCTCCGACAGCCAAGCCAGGTCAGAACCTTTTATTATGTGGTGACTGGACTTTAGCTGTGTGTCAGGGTCAGGACATAATACACTTGGGCTATTTTGTGTACCTGAAGAGGAAGTGCTGCCATCAAAACAAAATTTGACACTTTTCAAAACCGCAGATATCCTTGCCTGCTTTCAAAGTTTTAGCAGCATGTTTATCGCCGCGCTTTCTGTCCATTGTCTGAAACGTGTTCACCTGCGCTCTAGCGCACGTAACTCAGTAAACCCTGTTGGTTTTGCTTAGGTTTGATAAATTATTATTATTAAATTATAGTTTTCAATAAATATTCAAAATCAAATAATCATAATTGCAACATTCAAAACAAAGAAAGACATTCAAACAAGGTAAATATGTGTACTATGGACATTATTAAGAGCAGATAAATTCTTGAATCTCAGACCTAGGCTATGGGCTTTTTGGTCTCCTATACTTTTAGAAAAAACACAGAGAAAGATGAAAGCAAATGTTTCTTGTCTAATGAAAACTAAAAAAAGCATTGCATTACTTCAGCTTCTTTCTGACTGGCTACAATCATCCCACATTACATCAAATCCTGCGAAACAAGCCTCTACGGGAATCTACATTCAAGAGCTGACTTGAAGAAGGAAAATATTAGCAGCCAAAAATTATAGGCTGCCAAACTAATTCATGTGCAAACACCCCAAATGGCTGAAAATAAAAAGAAGGCATTTGTAGGAATGTGAGCTTGGATTTGATTTAAAAGATTTTCAGATGTTTTGCCAGAGAACCGACGTGAGTTATTTTCTTATTAAATCTGATGAGGTAAGTTGAGGCTTTACTGAGCGTATTACTGCAGCGAAATGAGGACGTCTGAGGTCTGGTCCTTAATGGGGTGCTGTTTTCAGGGCTTTGTATTTATCTCGGTAAAAGCTATTGAGACTGCACAAATATTGCACAAAGACATTTCTTCATGACTTCTTAAAAACAATGTGAAATCTCGCAGTCTTTGACAAAACAGATGGGTACTTTGTTGAACTGTACAGTGTACAGATTACATGTGTGGCAGCTTCTTGCTGTGCAGAAAAGCAGATTAAAGTGATGTGAGTGACTACATATACAACATATGAGCAAGAGTGATAAAAAATGTTGAATTGGTCCAGCTGTAAAGCCTGAACTTAACAGCATGCAAAGGCTCATAGGCAATAACTGGTGAGCTGCCAAGATGGTCAACCTCACAACACTTCCAACACAACAGAGAAAGATCATGAAAATTAACAAAAAACACAATAACCTGTGACCCATACTGAAATAGTTATTTTTTGGCAATGTACAACTGAGAATTGTTCGGAAATATCTTAATATAACCATGACAATGATATGTGACTTGCAGTCTGAGGGGAAATTACAAGGGGACACAGAGGCCAGGAAGGTCCTTTTCTAATATATCACTAAACATAACTGTGGAGTAAAAACTGGGATTTGCTGTTTAGATAGTTGACTCGGTAGTATCAGGACTATCATGTGGATAAACTTGCATGTGCAGTGATATAAACAATTACATACCTTAAAAAGTTGGCGTATTTTTTAGCAATGACAAGCCTCTGTACTGAGGCAGCAAAACAAATAGCAAATGATGAAATTAAATTGACATTAGAATAGTAAACATATGTATAAGAATAATTTACAGCTAATGAAAGAACCAAACAATTACACCTAAGAGGAGCCTTTATTTAGATGCTCTGTTTTTTTATTAACAGCTAGCTGCTCATCAAGACATTTGTCAGAATAGTTGGTGCTTCCATGAAAAGGCACAGTGAATAAAGATGACATATTTGGAAACAACAAGAAAAGTGTTGAGAATGTTTATAGCTCATCTGCCAAAGAGAGCAGTTAGCCCATGGCTGCAGAGGTCAGTAAGGCAAGTTTATTTATATAGCGCTTTTCAGTAACAAGACATTCAAAGCGCTGTACATGAGGAGAAACAATTACAATACAATTACACAGCAAACACACACAAAAAAAGAAAAAAAAATCAAATAACATTAATAATCCTTACTGGTAGAAATTGGTTCCAAGTCACTCTTAATAATAAAGCATTTTCTACTAAAAAAAGATGATAATATTGATAATCTCATCATTCCACTGAATTCTGACAAGGGAAGCTGAGTCACTGGTACAAAACAGCTTTAATCCACATTTTCAGGTGCTAATAATATATTGCTTTTACTGATACTGAAGTTGAACTAAGTAATAACAGTCCATTGTAGTCTAACTAAGAAAGCTGGGTCATTGGTGTAAGAGCAGCTAAAGTCCAAATTTTCAATTACTAATAATACTTGGTTCTCGCTGGTAATCCTGATAAAACAAAAAAAATCTATGAAAAAGTAATGAAATCATGCAATTAGATGCAGGGCTAAGCAACACACAAGAAGAAAAGATTTTGAAAGAGTGCAGTGGAATCCTGGGGGTGCGAATATATAACTGTGAGTGTGTGTGCAAGAATTAGACTGTCAACACAGATAGAGCACCATTGTCCTTGAGGAGAGAGATGGAAGTTTTCTCAATCGGCCTCAAAGTCTTATCTGGGTCACAGCTGTTCGGGGGTGCTGGGAAAGAGCGCCATGATTACATAACATCCAGGAGATAATTTGTCGATAGCCGCTTAGCAGAAGTTGTCATGGCCACGTTGGGGCACCAGATTTAGAAAACAATAAGTGTTCTGGTTCAAGCAGTTGTGTGGATTTCTAACCACTTTAAGAGTTTTTACTGTTATCTCTCAATTGCGAATCCAAATATCCAAATTTCTGGGACTTCCGCAGTTCTGGAGCGAACAACCTTCTCCATGAGTAAATCCTTTCACCTCTGAGCCCAAAAGCCGCTTCCAGGCTACGATTCTGTTCAAGAACCGTATCTAGCTTGCGGCTTATCTCTCTTAACGATTCAGTCTGAGCATTGATCGCTCTGCAGATTCCATCCAGCATCGTAGGCAGCTTTGAGATGCTTTGAACAGATGCCCACGTTTTGCTACTCACTCGATAAGTCAGGTAACCGCCGGCTCCAAAAAGCAGAAATCCTGTTATCAAAAATCCAAATATATAAATGTCTTCTGTGTCCTCAACGACATTGTAGTCAAGCACACAATCTTCCACTGTTGCCAGGAATCCATTGTGTATTAAGAGAAGAATGTACCGGCTGGGCAAGAGGGTTCTCCTTTACCTCGTCTTCCCGTGGAAAAAATTTGATCAATTGCGTTGAGAGACCAGCTGACCAAATCCATAATTTGCAAGTTTGGAAGATATATGTAAAGTGAGGCTCTGAGAAAAACACAGACAAAAGCAGATGCAGAAGCAGGCAAGAGGGAGGGAGAGAAAACGCGTGCGTGCTCCACCGAGAGCAGAGCAAAAAAAAGCTACAGGAAAAATAAGCATCGGTTAGTTTGAAAACTAGCCAGCTCTAATTCTGAATACTAATAAATATTTATAACCAACTTAATTTTCATTGCAATGCACTGTTAGTGACAGGATGTCTTTTGGAATTAACTGTGTATTCTTAAGACTCTTACAGAGGTTTTTAATAATAACAGATACTTGGGGAAAAAAACTAAACGATAGGTTTCCATAATGAAAACATTTAATGAGAATTTTTTGTAGATGACAGGAATAATGAATTTGGATATTATGCTGATTGAATATAAAATATTTTCTGTAACAACTATGATTTATCCTAAAACGTGACAAAATCATCAGAAGAAAAAAAAAATGAAAAAAATCCTAAGTCCTGCAAAAAAAGGGTCCAAATCTTTCCTTAACCTGCAGCTGTTGTTGAAAAAAGTTGTGCTCATGTTTTGCAGTAGCACTCCATGTTGTACAACATACTGCAGTACGATAGTACAGCAGATGAGCCTTAAAAAACAGACCCATGAGGTTGAGGATTTACATTCTAACCATCATAAAGGTTAAATTTAATTTCAATTTTCTTTAAATGTTCCTCTGAGACAACAAATAATTCTCAGTTCAAATCATAACAAATGGTTGCTTAATTCCAAGGTTTCTTTAGAGTAGTTTTCCAATGGTCTTTTAAGATCCACACAGAATGAATAACTGATTATTGAACTGAGGGTATTAATTATTTCAACAGGAACCAAAGCAATCACTTTTTTATTTTTTTATTATTTTGATTTACTCATGATGACTGTAGCAAACTGGCCAACGGTTCTACAGGTGGTCTATGTGAACTATATTTGAACTTGGTAAAAGCATTTCAGTGTCCAGAAAACATTACAATTGTTTAATATTCAATAAATAAAATGTCTGGTCACAGAAATGCATCGTTATGGTGAAAATAAAATAGTTATTTTTTGCAGCAAATAACTGTATATTTTATAACTAGTATAGAAGGAGAAAAATACGCTACCTGAGATGCACAAGTAAAATGCTTCATCATTGCAGTTTTCTCTTTGTGTGACGGAAGAGCTACAAATAATATTTCCCTGGGTACTGGACAAACATTTTTGGAACAACCCATCTAAAAAGAAATACCTTCCTTTATGAGGCATCTCCTTGTTTTTTTTTTTCTTTGGACACTTCAAACCACATCAGTATAAAATATCACAAGAAATCACTGTCTTACATTTCATTAATTTGCTTTATTCTGCCTGTAGAGATGAGGAAATACAGTTTGATAGACAAAAAAAAAACTCTTGCTGTGGGTGAATCTATTTACTTCAGGACCCTTGTTGCAAATTTGAGGTCTTACAATGTAAACTTAAATATGTGTACGCTTGCACATATTGGTAGTGGGTAAATGGAAACCTATAGCCTTAGCTCTAAAAGAATGCTGCATGAAATTTGTCTTGCAAGTTGCAAATGTAAATCTGGCAATGGAATCAAATGTGAATAGAGTTTTAATAAATTACGAAACTGATTCCGACGTATTATGTATTTACTTTAATATTTTTCTACATAGCTTATCAACACTTACCATTAATAGACTTGAACCAAAAAATGACTTTTTGAGCATCAGTCCATTCAAATTGAAGTCCCCAGTGAACTTATTGGAGCATAAACATAAATAAATAACCATAAACCTTTGCGATATCAATGCTGATTAATGACACAATAGACATGTTGGCAATAATTGTGGAGGTCTAGCCGATCTTTTAAGAATACCAAATTTGGCATTGGATCTTTTTCAGACTGCTCATCAAGTTACATTCCTTCAGGCCCACCTGTACGTCTGCCAGACGTATTCATGCTGGTTAATTGTGCATGTAAGATCTCAGATCAAATAGTCCTTTAGCATGTTTTCTGCTGTTAGTACATTTCAAAAAAGGTAAATGCCACAATGGCAAACATTCCCTGATCACAGCTGATGGTGACAAGAAACCAGCATATTCACTTTAGAGGGATGAACTCATCTCATCAGAAAACACCAGCCAGTATCACAGCAAGCAGCGTGGGATATGTTGTTGCCGTTTCATGACATGATATAGACAGTTACTAATGGTGATAGTCACTTTGTAGTGCCACATCTAGTGCCTTAAGATGGAGCTTGTATCCAGATCTGTGGAAATCCAAGCAACTGCTCTCTAAATAATGAATGGGGAGAGAAAGTAAGACAGCAACTGCAAAAGCAGAACTGGGTAGAAATGCCAAAGACAGCAGGTAGAGCAAGCAGTGTTGACAAACTTGGCAGGAGTCCTGTTCTTCTCATTTCTTTCTCCTGAATGCAAGAACTGAGTGAGTAAGAATTCAGAATAAAAGAAAAAGAAAATCTTATGAGGAACTTCAGATCTGCAAGAAGCAATTAGAAGTTTTAACTTATTCTTAGAAATTAGTTCTCAGAGGAACCTCAAATCAATGCAGAAAACATTGCTCAGTCCCTCAGCACATTTTGCAAGAGGTCAGAAGTTAGGAGTTCTGCCTGTCAAAGCCCTTGATAAAGAGAGATGCTTCAAATTTAATCAGTAGAGCTCTAAACTAGTTATCTTTCTGTGTGAAAATGGGATATGTTGCCTGTGCAATCAGGTTGCATTTTCTTGCAGTTGTTTTGTTTAACTCTGGCATTCCCTAAAGCCAAAAGGCTTAATCAATGAGCTTTTTAACGCATTTCATTTGAAGGTAAAGCCAGAAAGAGAATAAAAATTCATTCAACTGTTTGTCATCACATAAGCATTCACTATGATAATAATGGGTAAGGACACTGTTTGTGTAGGCACTACTTTATTTTCTCCACTGCCAACTGAAAAAGCAATGAGGCTGTGAAAGCAGCTCAATTGGGACATTATCAGATCTCAGCAGAACAAAACCTTAATTTTTTAAAACAGCAGTAAACAACTTTTCAGGTCACACACAGAAAACAGAACACGGATGGTGCATTTTTAAAAGAGACAAATGTTTAGAAGAAAAATGTTTTGGTATTTATGACAGCAGAATAGTTAACAGCTTCAGGACATGTTACAAGACCATATAAGGCTAAAAGTCACTGTGGCTTGCAGGTACTTTTAGAAGTAACTGAAGTTAAAGTTAATTTGCTAGAAATAGAAAAAATAAGTTATAAAATTTGGATTGTGACTAGTAACCAACTGTTAATTAAATAATTTAAGTCAAATCACATAAAGTGGCTGCATAAAGCAGTTTCCACTAAATTAAAATAATAATGTGACAATAAGGAAACAAAAATCTCAGTATTTTTAGGATAACAATTTAGAATTTTTCCACTTTTCTTAAAAATAACACTAACACAAAAGAGTAGCCCGTCAATTTGTTACATGGAGCACAGACTACTGTGTGAAGAGAGCCTCAGGTGGTGGCCTGCTACACAAGAGTACGGACATTCCTCCCTTCCTTTTAACATCACACATCAGCTTGTTGTCACCTAAAAAAGTTCAGAAGTTCACTGCTGCTGTTGGGCAGGAGTCACAGGGAGATGACAGTGAATACAAAGAGGTCATGACCTACTTTGTCAGCAGGTTGGGGGGCACCCACTTCACATCAACACAAACAAAACAAAGTAGATGGTGACTGACTGCTGAATGACAGTGATACAGGTCTCTCTGGTGAACATCGAGGGAGTGGACACGATTGTGAATGATTACAAGTCACAACAAGAGACAACAGAAGGTTGTCAGTAGGGCCTTGTCTGCTCTCTGGACTAAAGGTTTTTGTCACACTTAAATGTTTCAGATCAAACAAATTTTAATACCAGACATACACTCACCGGCCACTTTATTAGGTACACCTTGCTAGTTGCTAGTACCGGGTTGGACCCCCTGTTGCCTTCAGAACTGCCTTAATCCTTGGTGGCATAGATTCAACAAGGTACTGGAAAAATTCCTCAGAGAGTTTGGTCCATATTGACATGATAGCATCACACAGAGGCTGCAGATTTGTCAGCTGCACATCCGTGATGCGAATCTCCCGTTCCACCACATCCCAAAGGTGCTCTATTGGATTGAGATCTGGTGACTGTGGAGATCATTTGAGTCCAGTGAACTCATTGTCATGTTCAAGAAACCAGTCTGAGATGATTCGTGCTTTATGACATGGCGTGTTATCCTGCAGGAAGTAACCATCAGAAGATGGGTACACTGTGGTCATAAAGGGATGGACATGGTCAGCAACAATACTCAGGTAGGCTGTGGCATTGACACAATGCTCAATTGATACTAAGGGGCCCAAAGTGTGCCAAGAAAATATTTCCCACACACCATTAAACCACCACCACCAGGCAGAACCATTGATACAAGGCAGGATGGATCCATGCTTTAATCTTGTTGACGCCAAATTCTGACCCTACCATCCGAATGTTGCAGCAGAAATCGAGACTCATCAGACCAGGCAACGTTTTTCCAATCTTCTATTGTCTGATTTTGGTGAGCCTGTGCGAATTGTAACCTCAGTTTCCTGTTCTTAGCTGACAGGAGTGGCACCCGGTGTGGTCTTCTGTTGCTGTAGCCCATCCGCCTCAAGGTTCAACGTGTTGTGTGTTCAGAGATGCTCTTCTGCATGCCTTGGTTGTAACGAGTGGTTATTTGAGTTACTGTGCCCTTTCTATCAGCTCAAACCAGTCTGGCCATTCTCCTCTGACCTCTGGCATCAACAAGGCATTTGCGCCCATAGAACTGCTGCTCACTGGATATTTTCTTTTTTTTGGACCATTCTCTGTAAACCCTAGAGATGGTAGTGCGTGAAAATCCCAGTAGATCAGCAGTGTCTGAAATACTCAGACCAGCCCGTCTGGCACCAACAACCATGCCACGTTCAAAGTCACTTAAATCACCTTTCTTCCCCATTCTGATGCTCAGTTTGAACTGCAGCAGATCGTCTTGACCATGTCTACATACCTGAAAGCATTGAGTTGCTGCCATGTGAGTAACTGATTAGAAATGTGCCTTAACAAGCAGTTGGACAGGTGTACCTAATAAAATGGCCGGTGAGTGTAGATAACCTCAGTAAATACAAACGCAATTTTCAAATGATGATTGCACTTGAAGGAAAGAAAGATTAACTATACAACCTGGCCCTGTGCGAAAAAGGCTTTGTGAAGAATAAACTGATTAACCATGTGTTTTAGACAGCTGAATTCAATTTCCCTAGAAAACATCCACAACATGTAGTAGGCAAAATTATTTAAAAAACCTACACATCATCTGATGAACTTCAATAACACATGAGGAACAAAGTCCCCAAGGTCTCATTCAAGAAAGTGTTACAAAGCAATTTTTAAGGTTTTTGGGGGCCAGCAAACCACAGTGTGAGGTATTATCCAAAAATGGAGCCAACATAGAAGTAGAACAATAATGAATTATGCCAGCACTGGCCAGTCTAGGTCTCAGTTCCGTCAAATAAGGCCATTGGTCATGATTCATCAGTAAGAAAGACCAAGCAAAAATGGCATACATGGAGAGTTCTAAGGCAAAAGACATCCCTGACCAAAAACCAAAACAAAAATAACTAAATAAAGAAATAACACAAGAGCCTGTCTCCCATTTGTCAAAAAAAATCAACATGGTCCCCAAGACTGTGGGGGTCTGTGGTCCCATAAGAGAAAAACTGAGGTTTTAGAAGTTTCCTATTACATCTAGCATAAAATAGAGCAGAATTTCAGTAAATGGTCATAATGCAGTATGATGGTTTGGGGCCACTTTGCTGCCTCAGAACCTAGATGACGTGCCATAAATGATGAGACCATGAATTCCACTCTTAAGCAGTAAACACTGAAGATGGATGGCCAGCCATTAGTTTTTCACCTTATGCTCATTCGAATTAAGCAGCAAAACAATCCAAGGCTTACTATTAAGTCTACATTCAAAGTGCTAAAAAAAAAATCTAATCAAATTAGATCAACAGCTGTTCATTCTCAAAAATCCGTTCTGCACACAAACAAGAAAACATATTTTATAACAAGGGAATACATTTTGTTTCTATAAAAATGTATATATATAGCGTTAATAAAACAGAGATCTGGGCACACTGACTGTTAAGTGTTTATCAGAGGGACAGTCAGGGAAAGAGACTGTCTCTGTTGCAGCTGTTTTTTGCAAAAAGCACTCTGTAGCAGAGACCTGAAGGTAAGGTATCCACAGTGTTGTTGATGATGGTGAGGGGAGGTAGTGTGGGGTATATTCTCCAGATGTCCACCACTGCAGTCACCTCCTTTTGACTTGAGCAGTTTAAGCTCCAGGTGATTCTGACCGCACCAGACGTGCAGCCAATCGACCTCTTGTCTGTATGCAGATTCATCATTATCTTGGATCAGACCAGTAACAGGTGTGAGCTGCAGTCATTTGTGTACAAAGAGGAGTGGGGAGAAAACATACCCCTAGGCAGCGCCGGTGCAAATGGTTTTTGTACAAGGGAGGATGCTCCCCAGTCTCACCTGCTGCTGTCGATCAGTCCGGAAGCTGATGATCCACTGACACTGTGAGTTGGGTGAGCCTCTGATGGAGGATGTCTGGGTTGATGGTGTTGAAGTCCACAAACAGGATCTTGGCGTACGTCCATGGGTGGTTGATGTGATGTAGGATGAAGCGTAGTCCTAAACAGACTGTATCATCTGCTGACCTGTTTGCCCAGTAAGCAAACTGCAGGTGTCTAACAGGCAACCTGTGATGTCCTTCAGATGCTTCAACACCAGTCGCTCAAAGGATTTCATGACCACAGACATCAGGCCTGTAGCCATTTAACCCCGTGGGTGGTGGTGTGTTTCTTGGAGGCCAGAATGATGAGCGTTTAAAGCCGTGGGAACCTCACACAGCTCTAAGAGACTTGAAAAAGATCTTTGTGTAGATGGGGGCCAGTTGGTCTTCACAGACTCTCATGCATTAGGGGGAGACATTGTCAGGTCCATGTTGGGACCTACAGCCATGGATTTCCACATTAAAACTCCGGTACATACTTTTCTGGAACTTTTCAAAATAAAGTGCATTAACCTTCTTCCAGCACAGCCAGGAAAGGGGATAACTGCGGACTTCCTGTGGCGCCATTACCCAAAATAAAGCACAACTCCGAAGGGGGAAGGGGGGTAGCAGAGGACTTCCCAGTGATGCCACTGCCCATATAAGACCCCCACCCTTCCCACATATCGCTCTCTTCCACACCGATGACCATCGGGATAGGAGGGAAACAAAGCGCGCTGATATCTTCTGCTGGCAAAAAGACATAAATTCAACTGGATCCAAAGCCATACGATCATCGATCATATGCAAAATTAAGTAGAATGAAATACTGTCTGTGTATCCGGTATTTTCATTCATGAACGGGGATAATTAAGGTACAAGCATTGCTGACTGTCTCTCCGAAGCCCCGCAGACGAAAACGGTGTTCGAGAAAAGCCCCGGCTTGAAGGAAGACGGCAGAAACCGCAGCGGACTGCGCAAGCCGACCAGCTCTCCGGAGCTAACTCTTTTATTCACGGAGCGAACGCAGAAGTTAGCTACCGAGCCAACCGCTTGTTGACTGGATACTTTCTTCAAACTTCATCGCCCTTGGACAACATTCCCTCGCCATAGGTCAGAGATTAGGTTTGGGCAGATTAACAGATAGGTTTAGGATGAAATGATCTAAACGTTTTCATGTTATGAAGTTTTGTTTTGTGGAACCTGGCTATCTTTAGTGCTAGTAGGCTAGTTACGGCACGCGCCGGTTCTGTGTTCTTTGTATGTTTTAAAGTTAAGATAAACTTTATTTAAAGGGTGGTTTTAACCAGAACATTGCTCATAACGCGCCGTCCGCGCTTATGCATTTTAACCCTTTTATTAATCCTGGTATTTTAAAGGTATGTGTTGATTCTGGTGCTAAGCTTCTTTGTTAGCTTAACTGCTAACGGTAAGGACACGTGTTTGCTAGCATTAAGGCTAGTCAAAAGAAAGGTTGTTGGTTTTCAAGCTAGTGAATAATAGTCCCTGAACATCATTTACTAGAGTTGATAATTAAGTAAACACCATTAAGCCCCATTTCTCCAGAAAGATTTGGCTCTTTTCCAAAATACTCAATAATACTTCTTCAAATTTTATTTCAATAAATAAAGGCAGTTAATTAGACACCGTTGAGAATTAGTCATCCAGGAGGTTGGTTTTATTCAGCAGATCATTATTTAAAACATTATTTTATTAAAATAATATTTACCTGATCTTGCATTGTGAATGGTTGTCTAAACGTTTGCTGATTATTTCCTAAGTTAGTTCCAAGACTAACTTAACTTCACTTCCAGATTCTTCAAGATAATCCTTGGTTCTCAAACATAAACATTGCATGGTAATGTTGCATCACTCTTTTTGGTCATGATTTCCAATCATCTTTAATCAACTTGTTGATATTGTACATAGCCTTATTAGTCTTCGTTATTCTTTAATTCTGCTTGGTAGTTTAGTTGGATTGTTTTAGCATAGTAAAGAGTTTGTTAATTGAAATATGTTTGACTTTGAGTTGACTTATTTTTGTTAATAAATTCTTGTATTTTAAGAAATTGTGTGAATTCATTCCATATATGTGCAGAGTTTATGCTGTTCAATAATGCCAGAGCTCGTCTCACACCTTTCTATTCTGTCCTAATACCATCGCCTTAATGGGGCTGGTATTCACAGGACAATCCTTAACAGACCGAAATATTATTTGATAAAATATAAAAATATTAATATTAAAATATTAGTATTAAATATTAAATAATATTCTCAGATTCATATTTACAACATCCTATAGCTTTCCTGGTTCTCTGATCCTGAAAGAGTCTATTCACATTTTCCTCGGAGACCTTAAATCCAGGTAGGGGCTCTGAGGAGAGGAGAGTGGTTACAGCATGGGGAACTTTTGTGTCAGAGTAAGATGTGGACAAGTTGGTGGGAGGTGTGAATGGCTGGTTTTCAAATGTTTTTCAGTCTGGGCCATTAGCTGAGAAGCTGTTTTATAGCTTATTGCTATAGCTTCTCTTAGCTGCCCTAATCTCCTTGGTCAGTTTGTGTCTGCCCCACATAAACAGGGCCCGGTCCCTGCTGCTGCAGCCCATTGCTTGTTCCTTCACAGTATCCTCAGATGTGAAGTGAACCATGGTTTGTTGTTGTATGTGTGGTCTGCAAACACGTCTTCACAAAACTGATGTGAGAAGTGACAGTTTCAGCAAGCTCATTTTGAACAATCTTAAAACTGTGCAGTCAAAGCGGACCTGTTATATCTGCTTTGACTCCTCTGTCCACTTCCTAACAGTCCGAAGCACAGGCTTAGAAGTTATTAATTTTTGCCTTTAAGTTGCAATGAGATGAAGCAGACAGTCATCAGAAACTCGTAAAGCCGACCTGGTGACAGAGTGATATGCATTTTTTTGAAGCTGTGTAACAGTAATCCACTGTGGGACACTTAAAATGTTGTGTGTAGGTTTGCACTAAAATCCTCAAGAACAATGACGAGAGAGTCTAGGGTTTTATGCCCACATCTGTTATCAGCTTAGCTGTTTTTCAGCCTCAGATGTACACGCTTGTGGTGGGATGTAAACACTGGTCAAAACAAGAGGAGAACTCCATTAGTAATCAAAAAGGTTTGCTGTCTGTACTTCAGGTGAGGACTACATGCCTTCTATAAAACTGTGGTATCAGTACACCAACCAATGTTAAAAGCAGACCCCTCCCCCTCTGCACTGCAGTCCACCTGAAACAGCTGAAAGTCTGGCATCAGTAGTGCGCAGTTGGGGGTGTGCTGATCAGGTTTTGATGAAACACAGGGCGGCAAATCTACTGAAGTCCAGGTTTTTAGAGTTGAAAGGCAGCAGTTTGTCCATTTAGTTAGCCAGGAAGCATAAATTAGGCATGTGTATTGAGGGCAAGGGTGTGCAGAGTTCCAGTTGCCAAAGCTTCAAGAGTGCACCTAAACATTTATCTCATATGTGTCTCCAGTAAATCCCACAGAGTCACTGTGCCATCAACCAAGATCTCAGTGAAGTTGGGGGGTTGATGATAAATGGAGAAAAATGCCTTGATAACTGTCTGGATTTAGTTTGGGGGTTCCTCTCTAGTCAAAATAATCACAGAATGCAGAATAAACACACAAAAGAGTAAAGGCAATATGTCCCACAGTGAAAATGTGAGAACCCAGTAACAGTTGCTGAGAATGATATGGCTAAGATCCTGTGGGACTTCCAGATACACACCGATAAATGGCGGGTGGCCCACCAACCAGACAGTATAGAAATATACATTGCAGAAAAACAGAGCTCTAGTGTTAAACATTGCAATTCCAAATAACAGTAATATTAAAAGGAAGTAATATAAGCCTGAGAAATACCAGGGGATCAAACCAGGAAATAGAGAAGTTGTGGAGAGTCAAGGCCTCAGTGATGAAAATGGTCATTGGTGCACTTTGATCCCCAGACTGGACCAGTGGCTGCAGCAGATTTAAGGAACAACCTCTGTGACATATCATCAGAACAGTGCAATCCTAGGAACAGCTAAGATACTGTTTACTTAATATTTGTATTCTAATACAGGGGTCTTTCAGTCCTCAAGAGCCAGTTTCCTGCCTGTTTTTGATGTTCCTCTGGTTCAACACACGTAAATCAAATAAATGGGTCAGTCCCAAACCTCTATAGAGCTTAATAAAATACTGAGACAATCCAGTCATTGGTTAACCTGTGAAAGGGAATATCTAAACCAGGTAAGACACCAGCTCATGAGAACTTGAGGTGGACACCTCTGTTTTATTTTTGGTGCCACCACAAGATTGCACTTCCTGCAACTACTCAAAATGACCCCTACCCCAACACCCATCCAACCATGCGGGCACCACTCTCACCACTGTGTTTTGTTGGGGTTTTTTTTACCCAAATCTGAGCACCTTTTTAAAGCTTTTTTTAACATGAATCTTTTGCCATCATACTTTTGGTTTCAACATAACTTACACCAAACAAATGTCTTCAGAGATCTTTGAAGAATACAGCCCAATATTTATTTGGAAGAGAAATTGTGAATAAACAAAGAAATGTGGAAGACAGAGAATCAATCCAACATTTGCCTTGTGGGGCCAATGAAAGTGATTTCCAGTCATTCTGTCCTGCACAGAAGCATCATTTTGACAAAAAGGCTGCACATTGTCCTGACACCAATCTGAGATCCTTTCCATCACCACAGCAGTCCTACCTGGAGACAGGGAGGGCAGGCACTGGCGGGAGAGCTGTCAGACAGATATCTTGACAGGTTTTAGCCTGGTATTTATTTCAGCAAAGAGAGAAGTCTCAGTGTGTGATGGAAAATGTGGCAGTAGTTCACAAAGCAACAAACAGAAAACCTGCATCTTTGAAAACAAAAATTTAAGGCATCTGGGAAGTGTTCTGGCAGGTAACAGTTCTGCTTACTCAGCAACAATACACTCCATAATGTGCATTTTTCTTGTATTTTTGTATTTTCATTGTAACACAGGGAAATTATCTGACTTCATAGCCTGATCTTGGAATTCAATTCAGTTGTTTACAATGAAACACAGATGTTTTTATCCAACAATTCAAAAGAGAAAAAAACTTTCATAATGAAGTTGTTACATACCACAAACAAAAACAGTTTAGAAATGGAAGATTTTAGACAGGAAATTATTCTGAATGGTGGAAAAGCCACATTTGTTGTTGTGAGAAGTGCCATGCCTCATAAACGATGAATAATTAACAGTAGCAACTGCTAAGTTTCCAGTACATCTATACTGGATTATGGTGACATATATTTGCATCCTTCCTTTAGGTGTCTGCATGTGATAGACACAGTCTATCATGGCGCTCTTAGGTTTACAACAAATCTCAAAGTTCTTTCTCACCAGATTTTTTATCAGAAGGTGGGCTGGCCGATTGTCTTAGGTCTCCAGGAAGTTTAGAGAACATAACAGTAAATGAAACAAAGCAATTTAACTTTAACTAAGTTGATCCAGGTATGGTTAATCCGTTTGGGCCTAGGTTATTGGTTCTGTGTGGCTAGTCAGTCCATCATTGTTGTCTGTCTATCTTCTTTTATTCTCTTCATATTCACTCAGCACTAACTAGCAAGTCATTTTTTTTTTTGCCATGTCTAAGATTGAATCTACTTTTCCTGATGGCTACTATTTGTAAAATCCTTCACTCACCTTAGAGGATAGTAGGGTTTCAAACGAAATAAGCACAGTCATTTAGGACATCCAGACGTCCTTCATAAGAAGGTGATGGTGGTGCAGGGGGTTAAGCGTGCAACCCATGTACTGAGGCCTGAGTCCTCGACGCAGACTGTCGTGGACTGATGCTTTCTGCAGAATAAAGGCTGGTAGCGCCTAAAAAAAAAAAAAACTGCATCCAAGCACAGTTGCTCTGCCGACGTTCTTTAATGGGGCGTACAAATGCCTGTCAAAACTAAGGCAGTTTCTAGGCAGGTAGAGATTATTACAGATATTTACAAACGCTGTATAAAAAGACACTCAACCATTCTTTCTTCACTGTCCGACATTAAATCACACTAACATTTGGTGGCTTAAGGTTAGTTAGAATTACCAACATTATTTCTCTTTGTTAAAAGCCAGAGTAAGAAGTTGGAAATGGCTTTCATCACTCAGAATTACAAACCCTGCTTCTTTGTGTGACATCAAAAAACAAAACCAAGAAAAACAAATCTGCTAAGATATTAAGAAGAAAACTGTCAACTTCCACCAGGATTCGTGTCCCAGATATAGACGTTATTGTGCACAGTGTACAGATCAACCCCGGAACAAAAGAAAAATATGTAACAGTGTCATTACCCACAGTGAAACAAGTTCTATACCAAACATGGGCTGAAGAAGGAGCTGAAAATTTGTGTGTAAGGCAAGGCGCCTACATACCTGATTCAACACTCATTCACAAAACATTTTTGTCATAAAGCCATGAAGAAGGCCCACTTCTCAGCTCCCTCTGGCCAATCATAAATCCGAAGTGGAGGCAGCAATATCCCGCATAGGTCGCTTTGCCCTTCATTTTGCCAAAAATATAGCGTGCAGCATGACTACATTAATATAGCCTGTTTTATATATACATAAAATACAAAACTCGGTCTAGAGATCGCGTTTTTGGATGAGTTATGGCTCAGTTATGGTTGAGCTGCAAACACACCCTCCATTTCTGCTACCTGTATGACCCCCTCTCTTTTCCAATGGTTATGGTCAATCTGACAGAGAGAGGTATCCCAATCGTTGTGGTTTTTAATATAACAATGACCATCAGTGGGCTCTAGATGGATAAACTGTCTACTTTTAAGGATAGGCTTAAAACATTCCTTTTTGATAAAGCTTATAGTTAGAGTGGCTTAGGTTATCCTGAGCTATCTCTGTAGTTATGCTGCTATAGGCTTAGGCTGCTGGAGGACATAATGACCACTTTCACCCTCTTTGCTATATTCTCACACTACTCTCCAATTTTGCATTATTTGCTGTCATTTCAGCTTTTAACTTTGTTCTCTCTCTTTTCTCTTCCTAAAAGCTACACCTGGCCTGATTCTGTGTCTACCTGGGACACCTTTCTGGAGAGGGGCATCATCCAAGCTTCTGCTGGTAACAACTTAATGCTCACCCTCTACCGATGATCCACATGGCCCTGTCTTTCAGTGTTTAACCCTTTCTCTCTCCTAGACACGGCGATTGACTGAGCTTTTACTGTGACTAACTCTATGTGCTCTCTTTCAGACTCTAACCTTGAAAACTGGCTCAGAGTTTATCTGTTCTTTCTTTCTAGGTGAAACGACTAAAGGAGCTACATCCATTAACATTTACTTTTCCTTCCCATAGAAAGTACTCCTGGATCAGTGCTTCTGTGTTCTCTTTGTGTCTCTGCTTTGTTCTCTCAAACCCCCAGTCAGTTGTGACAGATGGCCGCTCACACTGAGCCTGGTTCTGCTGGAGGTTTCTTTCTGTTAAAAGGGAGTTTTTCCTCTCCACTGTCGCTACATGCATGCTTAGTATGAGGGATTGCTGCAAAGTCAACGCCAGTGACTGTCCACTGTCTCTACATGCTCATCCAGGAGGAGTGAATGCTGCAAGTCACTGACTGGATGCAATCTGCTGGGTTTCCTTAGATAGAAAAACTTTTTATCCAATTTGAATAAATAACTGAATCTGACTGAACTGTTCAATGATTAGGACTAATTGGAATGTATGTACCTGACTTTTGTGAAGTGTCTTGAGACGACATGTGTTGTGAATTGGCGCTATATAAATAAACTGAATTGAATTGAATTGAAGGAGTAAATGCCTATAATTTAAGATGTATATCTCACCACCTTACTCTTCCCATCCCAAATGGTTTAAACCTTGTTTGCCACGCAAATCCTGCTGCTGGCACGAAGTAAATGTCACCACTACAAAATTCCCTCAACCCATGAAGCCAGCTTGCCCCTATACAATCAGTACCTGCTGGCTGGTGACTACCTCCCTTGGCAAGTTGGGGTGTAACAGAGGTGGGCTGGCGTTAACCTTAAGAACAGTTTATACTTTAAAAAAGTGTATATTTTGGTGGTGTATGGTATTTCTGGAGTAATACACCAAAACAAAAACTGTAAATCCAAAAGTGTGAAACTTTGTGATTTCCAGGCTACAATGATAAATATACAGAGCTACTAAAGAAAGCTTTATCCAATACCATTTAAAATAAGCAAAGAAGTTGTTGCTATGTTAAGCTAGTACAAAAAGGTAATTACCATTACAGCCGTAGCCTGAACATTGTGCTCACCTAATTGCACAGCAGGTGAACATTAAGCTCAGTAAGCATTGAAAAATAAGAGTGTGGTTTCTTAACAACATAATCAAGACAAACATATCCATAATTTCTATTAATGTATCAATAGCAGTTCAAAGGTGGATTGAAAAGTACAGTTTAATTTTTATTAGAATCTGAAATTGACTGTTTCACAAATGATAAGGAGCCTGTGACAGTCCTCTGCCATACTGACTGAACCTTAACATATGGTGTCACATATATCAATACTATTTGGCAGCCGGCAGTAAGGGTCAGTATTAGAAGTGCACTGATTGATCGGCTCTGATTTCCTTAATTTTGGGAGATTGTAATCAGCCAGTACTTACATGTGAAACAGATCTTATCCACTGATCTTATCCACTTGTATAACCTATTGTGCAAATGTTGTTAAAATGTGAAAAAGAATCACTAAAACTGCAATGCCCAAATGTTTCATTTAAAATTGAGAGCACTACCTTGTGTGCAGTTAAAACAAGTCTGTATTGTTTCACGGGTAATGTTCAATGTTTTTCAATAAAATAAGATAGCAACTTTGAAGGTGTATTTCGACCTTATAACAACTGACAGTGTCGATAAAAAAAAAAAAAAAATCTTTATCAGCCAAAATCAGAATCGACAGGTCATGCTTTTTAAAGATCGGTAGCCGGGTGATCGGCCAGAAAACTGCAATTGGTGCACGATGGTGGCCAGGGATTGCAAACCAACATCAAAATATGTGAAACACTTTTACAAGTCCCGAAAAAAATTTACATTTCAGAAAACAAATTCACATTTGAGAAAACACTTTTACAAGTCCCAAAACACGTTTACAAATCACAAAAATCTTATGGAAAGCGATTGTACCAACTCCGAAGCTAACCTGGAAGTGGTGACGGGAGCGGTCATGGTGATCCAAGATGGACAGCGATCGAGTGGCGTTTGCCCCATTTTGGGAACTACTCCTTCAGTTGTTTAGATACTGGACTGCAATAGGTGTGGCAGTTGCATATAGTCATCCTTAAAACATATTTCAAGTGCTAAGAGATCACAAATGATTGGACAATGAAACATGATATGAATATATTCGGCAACTACGTAAAAGATAGATGGAAATGTCTAAAATTGACAGGCTTTAATTTTGAAATTCCACATCAGATGTTGGTGACATTTAATGAGTGACATCTGGAGGTGTTCTTCCGTCAGCCTGAAGTGAGAGTAATCACTGGAAACAATCAGTCTTCTTGCTATAAACACAGTAATGTCTAAAATGTCGTATTGTTAAGGGCTTTAATTTTAAAATTTCACATCAGATGTGGGTGAAATTTGATGAGTGATATCTGGTTGTGTCAACATGAAATGAGACTGGTCACTGTAAACAATTTTGTTTTAATAAGCGTGGAAACTTAGGGAATATAAATGGACATTTACAAATAATGAACACACAAATTACCACATAAAACAGTGACAAAAACTCAAATGTCATATCTACATATTTGAGGGTAGACTTTTAAATTTCTCAGATAAATAACAGCAACTATGACATCATCACCACAAGTCAGATCATTTAAAAAATATTGCCTTTACTACGATCTGAGGAAGCGCCACTGCCATGATTCATGATGTTTTTGCGCATAACAAAACCGCGTAAGGGCGAATTTGACAGTCATTTTTGAAGTGGAGGCAGCTCGCTTAACCACAGTAAAACAGAGGGAGCCGCCGTGGCAGCATCCTGGAGGCTTTTACAGGTGGTCTGGCACCCTCTGGCATTCTTGTGGCAACCTGTGGCACCCTCGTGGCCAGGGACTCCACAAAGTGCAAGCGTGGTTTTAAATAATTAATTTTATTTTCTGCGAGTAACAATTCACAGTAACCATTCATGATCTATAATAAACCGACTGTTTGTGGAATGTCTCTGTCATCCTTTCAGCATGTTATACATACGCATAATGCTATTTATGACAGTTTCCATCTCAAGTAAATATAGCCACCTTTTATTATGGGTCTAACACTGTTTATTAAATAATAACTAATAATGACATCAGCATTTGAAAGTAATTACTGAAAAACAGTCAATAGCTAATAACTGTAATGACAACCCATTTGCCGACATTCAGCATTTGCTTCGGCAAAACTACTGGTGTGGCACCCTGTTGCCTCCTCCGGTGGTGGAAGTACCATTTCTAGTTGCTACTGCCACGAATTGAGCTTGCTGTCTCTCAGACTCTAAGGACTGACCACACGAACAACAAAACCGAGTTAACCTACCCATATGTGTGCCACAAAACGGGGCGAACACCACCTGATTGCTGTCCATCTTGGGTCACCATGAGCACTCCCGTTACCACTTACGGGTCAGCGCCAGAGTTGGTACATTCCCTTTCCGTAAGATTTTGTCATTTTAAAATGTGTTTTGGGACTTGTGAAGGTGTTTTCTGAAATGTAAATTCATCTCAGGCTTTGTAAAAGTGTTTCAGATTTTGTAATGCTGGTTTGCACCTCCCAGCCACTGTAGTGCACCCCTAGTCAGTATAAATTTAACTATGTCTAGATGAAAATACTCCTGCATAATCAGATCCACAAAGGTGCAGGTCACCTTTCAAGTAGAGGAGTTAGTTAGACAATTAAGTTAATACTCACTCAAAAAGATGCAATTATAGAGTATGCCACACATCGAGATACACTGAAGTGAATCATGAGGCCAGTCAGCATTATCTGCACTATGGTTCATTAAAGTCTTTCCTGTCTGCACACACAGGTAAACAACACATTAAATTTTTCTGAAGAAATCAATTAAACTATGCAAGACAGCATTTCATGGAGATTAACTAATGTCTCAGACAGAATCTAATTGTCTATGAGCAGTGACCAAACAAGCCAAAGAGATTTGAGTTAAGTAGCCACTTGACAATAAGTCAATATGTGCTAAAAGCAACTCATAGCAAATGCATCAACTAGCTTCCATCTCAGACATGCAAAACTATCCGATCCTGACTGTATGTGACAGCACATTACGGAGCAAACTCACACATAGACCAACAAATACAAACACACATACAGGCACGCTTCATCTCCTCCTCCTCCTCCTGGGGCCACGATGAAGTGGGTATCCAGACAGCCTGCTGAGGTAATGGGCTGTGCGTTCCTCTCCACTCATCCAGCTCCTTCTTTTCACTGTTCTGGATGTCAGCCAACATCCCCAACCTGGGGCTTCAGACAACGACCAATTAGTCACATTTTAAGACCACTTCAGAGGACAGGGAGAGAATGTTCGACAACAAATTTTACCAATAGGACTTGGAAATATGCCCCATTTTTGTTTATGATGGAAACTGTGCTAGTTTACATGAAAAATAATTTCAAACTTCAATTCTTTATGTTCAACAAATGCTCTCTTTTCTCCTCTGTGCAGAACAATCAGAACACACTTTGAACAGAAACAAAATGAAGCCTTTACAGTAAATATTAAACGCTAAATCAGCAAAAAGACTCAATATTAAATAAGCCAAACATCTACAGGTCCTTCTCAAAATATTAGCATATTGTGATAAAGTTAATTATTTTCCATAATGTAATGATGAAAATTTAACATTCATATATTTTAGATTCATTGCACATTAACTGAAATATTTCAGGTCTTTTATTGTCTTAATACGGATGATTTTGGCATACAGCTCATGAAAACCCAAAATTCCTATCTCACAAAATTAGCATATCATTAAAAGGGTCTCTAAACGAGCTATGAACCTAATCATCTGAATCAACGAGTTAACTCTAAACACCTGCAAAAGATTCCTGAGGCCTTTAAAACTCCCAGCCTGGTTCATCACTCAAAACCCCAATCATGGGTAAGACTGCCGACCTGACTGCTGTCCAGAAGGCCACTATTGACACCCTCAAGCAAGAGGGTAAGACACAGAAAGAAATTTCTGAACGAATAGGCTGTTCCCAGAGTGCTGTATCAAGGCACCTCAGTGGGAAGTCTGTGGGAAGGAAAAAGTGTGGCAGAAAACGCTGCACAACGAGAAGAGGTGACCGGACCCTGAGGAAGATTGTGGAGAAGGGCCAATTCCAGACCTTGGGGGACCTGCAGAAGCAGTGGACTGAGTCTGGAGTAGAAACATCCAGAGCCACCGTGCACAGGCGTGTGCAGGAAATGGGCTACAGGTGCCGCATTCCCCAGGTCAAGCCACTTTTGAACCAGAAACAGCGGCAGAAGCGCCTGACCTGGGCTACAGAGAAGCAGCACTGGACTGTTGCTCAGTGGTCCAAAGTACTTTTTTCGGATGAAAGCAAATTCTGCATGTCATTCGGAAATCAAGGTGCCAGAGTCTGGAGGAAGACTGGGGAGAAGGAAATGCCAAAATGCCAGAAGTCCAGTGTCAAGTACCCACAGTCAGTGATGGTCTGGGGTGCCGTGTCAGCTGCTGGTGTTGGTCCACTGTGTTTTATCAAGGGCAGGGTCAATGCAGCTAGCTATCAGGAGATTTTGGAGCACTTCATGCTTCCATCTGCTGAAAAGCTTTATGGAGATGAAGATTTCATTTTTCAGCACGACCTGGCACCTGCTCACAGTGCCAAAACCACTGGTAAATGGTTTACTGACCATGGTATCACTGTGCTCAATTGGCCTGCCAACTCTCCTGACCTGAACCCCATAGAGACTCTGTGGGATATTGTGAAGAGAACGTTGAGAGACTCAAGACCCAACACTCTGGATGAGCTAAAGGCCGCTATCGACGCATCCTGGGCCTCCATAAGACCTCAGCAGTGCCACAGGCTGATTGCCTCCATGCCACGCCGCATTGAAGCAGTCATTTCTGCAAAAGGATTCCCGATCAAGTATTGAGTGCATAACTGTACATGATTATTTGAAGGTTGACGTTTTTTGTATTAAAAACAGTCAGTCAGTCAGTCAGTCATTTTCTACCGCTTATTCCATAGTGGGTCGCGGGGGAGCTGGTGCCTATCTCCAGCAGTCTATGGGCGAAAGGCAGGGTACGCCCTGGACAAGTCGCCAGTCCATCGCAGGGCAACCAGTCCATCGCAGGGCAAGTATTAAAAACACTTTTCTTTTATTGGTCGGATGAAATATGCTAATTTTGTGAGATAGGAATTTTGGGTTTTCATGAGCTGTATGCCAAAATAATCCGTATTAAGACAATAAAAGACCTGAAATATTTCAGTTAGTGTGCAATGAATCTAAAATATATGAATGTTAAATTTTCATCATGACATTATGGAAAATAATGAACTTTATCACAATATGCTAATATTTTGAGAAGGACCTGTATTTCTTCTGACTGTATGGTAAACACATTGCAAGGAAAACCTAGGATGCGGATATCATATATGTGTAGGAAGAAAAAAGCAGATTCAACCACAATATCTAATCAACTGGTAACACTTACAAAAACACTTTAGAGATGTGGGTGGGTGGGTGGGTGGGTGGAGGGATGGATGGAGGGAGGGAGGGAGGGAGGGAGGGATGGGAGGGATGGGATGGGATGGGAGGGAGGGATGGGAGGGAGAGATGGATGATACAACAATAAGGCCAGTTAATAATGGTTAATTTCGTCGTTTAGGGTTTTTTTATAAGACTGTGCAGACATTTAAGGGAAAAGAAAGGTTTAAATCACTGTCTTGATATTTAGATCCAGTGCATGAGATGAACTTCATGCACCAAAAAAAGCGCAGCTGTTGGGAAATCCCCTCTGGTCAGAGGGATTCTACCGACAGTACCCATGTGTTGTAGCATCTCAAATGCTGTGCAGCATTCTGGACTGCTTGCTGCAGACTGCTTTATTTGGGCTTAGCTGATTTTTCTCCAGTACCAGTGATGTTTACATTCAGCTTGACATTTCTGTTGAGTAATTCAGTTAAGTGCAAAGCTAGCTATGTAGCTTATTGCTGTTGAAAAGTGTACATTGACAAAGTTTTGATTTGTCCCAACTTTTTTTATTTTCCCTTTTTTCATACATTGGTGAATTGTACGTATAAAAATGTAAAATTTTAAGTAATGTAAGTTCAAGATGAACTGAAAATAAAATACGCATGTAAATACATTCACATATAATGAAACCTAATAGGACTAATCTTACAAATGCAAAACCTTAAGTTGTGAATTACCCCTTTGCGTTTGCAGATTTACCTTTTTTAAGTTGTGAAGCGGGCCTTAAGCAATAACATTGTGTCTAATTTGATTTTCAATGAACAGCAAATGGTGTTTAGGGTAATACAACCAATTTAGATACAGTGAAATAACAGTTTAATTTCTTATGCAGTAATCTATGGCACAAACCATATTTAACAGAACTCAGGTAAACATCCTGCTCAATAAAGCCTCATCACACCCTACATTTATTATTAAACTACTATAAGCTGGCACGACAGACAGTTGTGATGTCTACCACAAAAAGCACCATCTACAGGTCCTTCTCAAAAAATTAGCATATTGTGATAAAGTTCATTATTTTCCATAATGTAATGATGAAAATTTAACATTCATATATTTTAGATTCATTGCACACTAACTGAAATATTTCAGGTCTTTTATTGTCTTAATACGGATGATTTTGGCATACAGCTCATGAAAACCCAAAATTCCTATCTCACAAAATTAGCATATCATTAAAAGGGTCTCTAAACGAGCTATGAACCTCATCATCTGAATCAACGAGTTAACTCTAAACACATGCAAAAGATTCCTGAGGCCTTTAAAACTCCCAGCCTGGTTCACCACTCAAAACCCCAATCATGGGTAAGACTGCCGACCTGACTGCTGTCCAGAAGGCCACTATTGACACCCTCAAGCAAGAGGGTAAGACACAGAAAGAAATTTCTGAACAAATAGGCTGTTCCCAGAGTGCTGTATCAAGGCACCTCAGTGGGAAGTCTGTGGGAAGGAAAAAGTGTGGCAGAAAACGCTGCACAACGAGAAGAGGTGACCGGACCCTGAGGAAGATTGTGGAGAAGGGCCGATTCCAGACCTTGGGGTACCTGCGGAAGCAGTGGACTGAGTCTGGAGTAGAAACATCCAGAGCCACCGTGCACAGGCGTGTGCAGGAAATGGGCTACAGGTGCCGCATTCCCCAGACCTGGGCTACAGAGAAGCAGCACTGGACTGTTGCTCAGTGGTCCAAAGTACTTTTTTCGGATGAAAGCAAATTCTGCATGTCATTCGGAAATCAAGGTGCCAGAGTCTGGAGGAAGACTGGGGAGAAGGAAATGCCAAAATGCCAGAAGTCCAGTGTCAAGTACCCACAGTCAGTGATGGTCTGGGGTGCCGTGTCAGCTGCTGGTGTTGGTCCACTGTGTTTTATCAAGGGCAGGGTCAATGCAGCTAGCTATCAGGAGATTTTGGAGCACTTCTTGCTTCCATCTGCTGAAAAGCTTTATGGAGATGAAGATTTCATTTTTCAGTATGACCTGGTACCTGCTCACAGTGCCAAAACCACTGGTAAATGGTTTACTGACCATGGTATCACTGTGCTCAATTGGCCTGCCAACTCTCCTGACCTGAACCCCATAGAGAATCTGTGGGATATTGTGAAGAGAACGTTGAGAGACTCAAGACCCAACACTCTGGATGAGCTAAAGGCCGCTATCGAAGCAACCTGGGCCTCCATAAGACCTCAGCAGTGCCACAGGCTGATTGCCTCCATGCCACGCCGCATTGAAGCAGTCATTTCTGCAAAAGGATTCCCGACCAAGTATTGAGTGCATAACTGTACATGATTATTTGAAGGTTGACGTTTTTTGTATTAAAAACACTTTTCTTTTATTGGTCGGATGAAATATGCTAATTTTGTGAGATAGGAATTTTGGGTTTTCATGAGCTGTATGCCAAAATCATCCGTATTAAGACAATAAAGGACCTGAAATATTTCAGTTAGTGTGCAATGAATCTAAAATATATGAATATTAAATTTTCATCATTACATTATAGAAAATAATGAACTTTATCCCAATATGCTAATTTTTTGAAAAGGACCTGTATGTTGAGCCATCTTTGGCTACACTCCAGTCCTTCTTATGAGCTGGCAAAAAGCAAAGGTTTTACTGCCAATCCAGGACATTTTAGGTGGGGAAAAACTTGTGGGTGGTGGTACTTTCCATGCCCTTTAAAACACTAAGCCGTTATGCCTGCTGGGAATATAAAATGCCACTGTAATGCCACATCGGCTTGATGATTAATACAGTACATCCACTAAAACCTAATGTGATGCAATGGGCTTTCAAATGTCGAGAAATATTTTTAAAAGTGCTAAAATGCAGTTAGTGAGATAGAGTCAGAAGGAAAAGGCCATGGATTGCTTACATAATAAGTTACTGGCATCCTGATGTTTGCCATTGGCTGAACTAGACCAAATCTGGCTAATAATCATCCACTAAAGTGCTAAGGCTACAGATTGCACATCCCAGCTAATTACCAACGCTGTAACCAGCCAAAACCATTATGCTGGTGGTGCTGCTCCAACAAGGCTTAGGTCAGAGCAAGGGATGAGTAGCTAATTAGCTTCTGTTTGATGCAAGATCTGGCTGCTATCAGGTTTCACATTAAGGCTGGGAGCGTGATAACATCCTCCCTGGCCCACTTATCTCAAGGGGTATTTTTATACATCACTAAAGCATGCAGGGAGTCCTAGAGAGGCAATCTGAGCAGATTCACTATGGCATATACACTGATTTGCCTTGTCGGTGTAATCAATCAGCATTTAATCAAGGTGGCCGGGAAAAACAAATTTGGGCCACAAGAAGTCTAATAAAGCAAACACACATGATCTTCTTGCACTGACAATCAAATTTTCAGGGTAGCTAATCAGTTTAGGTAGATTAGGTAATAGATTACCGTGATGCAACATTCAGTGTGAATAGTTATGGGTAGTTAGTTTGGGAAAAAAATATTTTGACAATGTAAGAAAATTGTCTTGTAGCCTGTTAAGCAACTGTTAAATTCACATTTTTTATGAATTGCTTGAATTGCTCTGAATCTTGCCTAATGCAGATACAGACTGCAAGGTGGTAAAAAATCCTTAAAAAAGGTGAACATGTAAATCTAAACATCTGATAGATCAAGACATGGAACACTGAAATGTTGCATGTTACAAATTTGATTTAGAAATGGCTTCTTTTAAAAGGGTTAGAAGGAGGTTATTTGAAGGAAAGCCAATTTAAGCTGGGAGGTACAGAGACCAAACGGTATTAATATTTAAATAGCCTAACCTTCCTAGTGCAATCATGCATGGAAACAAATGAGTACATGCTTCTGCTGCATATGCAATAAAAATGCAAAGAAAAATTACCAAAAATAAATTGATTCTGATTTTATTTCTTGTATTTACGTCACACTCACCAAACTAGACTGTGGGTGCCAAGGCACCTTTTTACTTTGAACAGTAATCTCTATTAAAATCCCCACATGACAGGACAATATACTCTGACCTTGTCATTTATTCCAGATATTTTTATATTAGGTTTTTAAATTAGGGTGAGCTACAGATTCTTTTAAAGATGAGGGTAAAATCTTAATTTCATGTCAAGTATTGCAGTCAAATTTAATGTAAGCAAAAACACCAAGAACTAGCATGACATTTTACAGGATACAGTGATTTATGTAAACCAAAATATAAAAAAACAGCTAAATCAATTGTTCTGAAGTTCTTTTTTGCACAGTATTATTTATTTTTTGCCACTTTGTTTTTTCTTTATATCTAAGCCTAACAAGCTGTTAGTGAGTTAATCAGATTCCTTTTCTCTAAAGTAAGCCTGTAGTAGAATTCTATTATTTTAACATTAATAATAATTCTCACAGCTTGTTGTAAACGTTAAAAAGTTTGCAATCCAAGCCATAACTTTTCCTTTTTTAAATATTGAAAAAATTAAAGAAAAAACAATCTATGCCAGAGAAAATTCCTTGCAATTTCTTAAATATGATAAACTGTAAATACTGTCAGCATTAACCAGTGAGTTGTGAGGCTGCATTTTATGCAGCAAATAAAAAAAAATATATTTCTTGCACATGACTTACTACGGAGCCCGCGAAGGGACATGGGGGAATTTTTCTCTTTCGCATTCCCACGCAATACTTTGTGTTCGCTCGCAAAAGTTGTTAATCACCTTGAGAAAGCTGTGCATTTTGGAACAGCAGCACAGATGGCAAACTGCTCACAAAACAGACAGCACTGATATGGCATTGGTATGGTTTATTTATCATATGCAGGTTAACATGCAGTCAACAATGCAATTAAATGCTCAAGATAAGAAGAACCGTTCAAATCACAATAAAAACAAAAGCACTAATGGTGTGCAAACAAAAGTACACATCATGCAGCAGCAATAAGCAAATAAAGTGTCACAGATGTGGTTTTGTGCAGTATTATTGTCCAGAGTTCAGTAGTTTGATAATAACTATCTTTAAGTCTGATTGAAGATCATTTTATTTAAGGCCGATATCAAATTAAAACTCAATAAATCTCAAAAACGGGTGTAGTGTTTGTTCCATTTTTGCAGTTATCTGGTTTGGAAACTATCCCACAAAGTATTGCGAGATAACGCAAAGACTATTGCATGAGAACGCAAAAAGTATTTCGAGCGAACGCAAAAGTATTGCATGGGGACGCAAAAAAAAAATTTCCCCATGTTCATCCCTGTAACTTACAACAATGTATTGTAAGCTTAGCCCGTTTTTTCTGCAAAAAAATAAAATATGAATAAAGTAACCGTCCGAAAATCACCTAAGGTACATAAAAGACATTAGCATACAGACATGTAAGAAAGGAAAACATCCCTGGACAATTCTAGCCTACCGTATGCATTAATCATTTCTATTAGTTCATTTAACTGGAAGTTTAAGGCATGCTTCATAAGCTTCAATCTGGGGAAATCCCATTAATAACTTTCCATGATGTAATGTGTGGCTTTATTTTACTAAATCGGTAAGACTGAGTGAATAGAATATTGTTGCTCATTATAAAACTTTACCAATTGCCCTAACATACTTGCTACATGCTTTAAAAACACATAAAATGAGGTTATTTATAAGAGGTAGTTACTGAAGAACCGGTCAGTGCAGTGTCCAAGGAGACCCAGATGTGATATTTTACCTATTTTTATCATTTTCAGGTCATACACAAAATCATTTTCAGTATTCCAGTCTGAGCCCAAATAATTCTTATCTTTACAAAGCATGAGTCTAAAATCGTTAGTTCAAGCCAAAGGTCAGAATGACCCAATTTTTCTAACTGAGCAATCAAGATGGTTTTTATTAATTTATGATAGTTTTTGCACAGCTTGCATTTAACTCCAAACCCTTTGGTTGGGACTTATAGCGCAGGTGTTGGAAAAATCCTTTATTTTATTTTTCTCAACATCACATGGCTGTCTGCTCCTGTGAATTCCTGACGTCATTTCATTCCTTTTAATATATACAACATCATTCAATAGGAAGATAAATGAAAAGAGTAGCTACAATTTCTGCCGACCCCACACATCCTGGAGACAAATTGTTTAGACTTTTCCCTTCAGGTTGGCGCTACAGAAGGCTATTTGCAAAAACTAGCCGCCACACAGAAAGTTTCTTACCCCAGTCTGTCTCTCTGATGAACACTTAACAGATCAATACCATGCATATTTGCACTAATTCAACCTTGTCTTCCCTTTTTTTTGTAAAAACAATGTATGTATACATATTTACAAGAAATATACTTTTTTTTTTTTCATTTACCTTTCTTTGTATATTTACATTTTAAATGTCTTCACTGAGCAGAAAGCAAAGCAGAACTAAAGTCAAATTTCTCATATGTTTTCACAAACCTGTTGAATAAAGCTGATTCTGATTCTAAATAACTCCCTCCAGAGTGATATACTCTAAACGGATTTATAAATATACATGAGAGCACAATCAAACTTGGTGCTAAAATCCATTACATTAGTACACCTAAAAACTCATTCCTGTGTCCATTGCCTCATGTCCTATTATAATATTGTAAAAGGCTTAAAATGATGTGTATAATTTGACGTATGGTAACTGCATAATTAAAAACATACAAGAATGTATTGTACAACAAACTAAAGTTCACAATGGGGTTGCACGATATCAAGAAAATAAATACCTAACTGGATAAAGATATGATCAATATGTAGTGTGTGGATGCCTGCCATTTGAAATATTATATTCAACTAAATATTGCATCCAAGCAGTCCAAGCAACTGTGATTTTGCCATGACTAATGCATTCTAAAATATTGTGGAGCTCTGGTTTGCAATCTAGTAGTAACAAGCCATTCTTAATTTAATTTTTATCCGAACAAGTGCTGAATCAAATATTCTCCATTTTTAAATGATAGACCTAGATAAAGAAGTGCAGAGACAAGCAAAGCAAAAATGGAAGTTGGATTATTTGCATTAGAACCAAGTTTGTGCCAACTGTGTTTATGTAAATAATGTACATTGCATGCATGTTTACACTAGATCTTTTAGAAGACTTACTTATAGTATTAGTTGATAAAATACTAGCAGGACAGTAATTGCAACAATTTCTGGAGAAATAAAACTGATATTATGAAGTAAATGCTGCCATGAGTTCAGTTATATTTAATGAAAGGGTGTTTTATGAAAATTTATCCAAGCTGCTTGCTTTGTTGTGATGCACCTATTAGCATTGACTGCAAATATTAATAGCTTCTAATATGGTATGAACTCAGCAAGCTGCTTAAAGGATCATTGCAATATAGTTTAACGTCAAAACCTTATCAGAAATCTTTTCTTTTAACAATGGGACAAAATCATTTATGCCCTGTGCACAAAACAACGATCTATTGAAAGCAGGATTGTTTTTACGTTTCAGTTAACACAACTACATGACAATGTTTTAAATACCATCTCTGTGCACACTAGTAGAAACGTGACAACAATGCAACTCACCAACCACACCACTAGTAGGGGGTATGTTATTTGAAGCTCAACATGTGCATGCGTACTAACACTCCCTGCTTAAAAAATGGGGAAGAAAATGAGCACCTTGTTGGAGAACCATCATAGCATAGCGTACCAGCATAGCGTACCAGCATAGTACAAGTTCAAACTTCATAACACAAAATAAAAAATTTATGGAGAGGGTTTTCTTTGAGTATGTCCAGGCGCTTTCTCAATCCATATCTGAAGTATTATTTACAATTACCACTGGTGCGATTGGGTCTGGAGAGAATCTGTTAAAAGAGGTGTCAATTGAAAGAAGATGGAAGCCATTTTGGATCAGAAGTGTAGGGAAATAATATTTAAAAAATAAATTGTGGCATTCTATTGTCAAGATAATGCACTTCATCATTTTGCAACTTAACCTACCAGTGGGTGGTGGCCTGTTAACAGCTTAAAAGATTATTTACCTTTGTGGGATAGGGCCATTTTTAACATTTTTGCACCTACCTCCATAAAAACAAAGCACAAAGGCTTGACAAAAATTAAGGTAAAACATAATCACATGTTCTATTGTGTGTCAATGTTTCTTGATGATCACAGCAGAATTTCAGATCTGGTGATCAAGACTGTGGAAAAATATAGGGCCAATAGAAAATGTGTTAGGGTAAGGTAACAAACAAAGCTGTACAACTAACACTTAAATTGTAGCTGCCGTAACTGCTTCGGAAAGGTGCTAACAGAGTTGTAACATTGAACTAATAGGGCTGGCGGTATGTTCTCGTGGTCAAAGAAATCAAATCAAAAAAAAAGTTGCAGAGAAGTTGAACTGAAAGGTGAGAAAAAGCTTTTGAGAAAGACTTTCTTTGAGATGTGGCCTCATTTAAGCCACTTTCAAAAAGACGTTTACCAAAGTGCTCATTTAGAAAGAATCATGTCAAGTAGGTTGCCGAGGCGCTCACGCATGAACATACATTAAAAGGGAGCAGTCTGCAAATTTGAAAATGCTTAAAACTATCCAAGGTGATGCATTGCACATATGAGTGGGAATGTGCAGAGTGTTTCCATTTCCCTTCTTGTGCGGTGCAATGCTCCAGTTCCATCAGTCATATCACACAGACTCTCGCGTCCCCATAATCCTCCCCACGGTCATTCATCACAGTGCCACTCAAACGCTGACTCGGGTCCCTGGAGTGTCATGCTAATATGCTCTCTCTGTGTGTGTGCTTATTCATGTATGCATGTACTTTAGTGAGAACAGTGTTTCTGAATTGGTGTTTCTGAGTCGGTGTGGCCACACATGCATTTTGTTGTTTTTGTTATTTTACTTTCATCTGAAACAAATATGGAGATATGAAAGAGCGTTGCAGACTTTAAACAGAGAAAGATGGGCCAAGTTAATAGACAGAAGAGAAGACATGAGGAGCTCAGCAGCAGCAACAGGCAGAGGGCAAAGAGGATGACAGTGCCTTCTAGTAGCGTCTCTGTCAACATGATTATCTTTGAACATGGTTTGGGGTGAAATATGTGTCACACAACATGTAAGATTGTTGCTAAGGGGTGGTTAAATGGAGCCTTAATGGGCTACATGAGAAGGCAAATACAGAGCAAAGAGAATTAACACTGAAAATGTCATCATGAAAATCAGATGTTCTCCTGACAGACTACTCCTCACTTGTGGAGTAGCTACAGCTCACTGCAGTATGGATCAGCTGCAGGGCAAACATCCATCTGAAAGCGTGAATTAAAAATCATTACAGCCAACACATGATTCACTATTGTTATTTTTTCCAATTAACTTCTCTGAATTGAGCATGTCTCAAGATAAAACACGATGAAATCAATCCAATAGTTACCGACACAGACCTAAAGGCTTTCATGACTTAAATTACACACAGCTGAGGCAGAAAAATGCCACTGATCCACTTCATCAATGGCAACAAGAGTCCACTTCACAAAACAAGGAGCTAATGAAAACGGATCAAATCTGAGGACAACCTCATTAGGCTGCTTACATTGCATGGGCATCAACAGCTACATCTGTATCAGCAGCAACATCATTAGATAGAAAGATAAATAATCAACAGTTCAATGAAGTTTAGTCAACTGTTAGTCAACATTAATTATGTGTGAGTCTATGGCCTCCAGTTTAAAAGGGTTAATAAATGTGAGCATAGAAACAGAAAAACATGGCCGTATGACTATCACTTACGCCCCCGCTGACTTTAAATCATTGTGTGAATGGATGCATGCAGCTTGGAAGCTGCAACTTACTGTATGAAGTACAGAGAGTCCCCACTGCTTCAGTCATTGACGTCTGCTGGGGTAGCAGTACCGAGTCATTTACTCATGTCATGTTGTGCAGGTGCTAACAGAATAATGTCTGCTCATCTAAAAACAAATCCTTTCTGCAGAAAAGAAAATGTTGAAAGTTGTATCATATGGTTGCTTTACTTATGGATCAGATTTCATGACTAAAGCTATCTAGCTCTTGTGAAAAAGTCAAATTCATATTCATTGTTTTTAATTATTTTAAATATATGTCTTCAATCTACAGCTTGTTAGTAGATGTAAGCATATTGTAGAGGTCAGTGGTCCTACTTGCAAGGTTCATTTTATGTTTTTCACCTGCATTCTAGGCATTAAGAAAACATTTACTTTGAACCTGCTTAAATAGTAGAAATGTCCTTTCTAGAGGTTTTACAAGATTTTACTGGACTAACTTACATCATCACAGTTCAAACTATAGCTTCATTCCCCTTAATTATTCAAATAATGAATAGAGTATTCTATTACAGCTTCTTCAACCATAGTTTGAGAACTTTATTAACTGCTATTTTTTTGGTAAAATTAACGCTTTGCTAGGCATTTTAGATTCAGTTAAAAAAGCACAGCTCCAGTTAAGTTTGAATTTAAAACAGGTAGTTAAATCACCTTTTTTAAATCTCCAAATGTCCATTCAGTATGTAAGACAAAAACCAAAATACTGATGGGTAAAATGTTAAAATTAAGGTATGATTCGGCAATATAAAGCCAAATGATGCCAACTTATTACAAATTAAAGTAAACATAACTGCATTTATCAAACATTAGACTTTCACTATTTGGAAAACGAAAGAAAGAAAGTCTGGAAAATGAAACATTTTTCCATACTTATTTTTCTATATTTACCCAGAGCTGGAAAAGTATAAAAGCAAATTCCAGACTTTTCAAGACTACATAGTAACCACAGATGGTTTTTCAAGTAACTGTATTTTAAAAATAAATTTATTTTTCACATCAAACCATTACCTCTTAACTAGACATTTGTTTTCCCATGTCTAACCTCATTTAACTGTTTGTCTTATTTTTGTGACAAAGAACTTTGTGTTGCCTTAATTTTGAATGAAAAGTGCTCTATAAATAAAGAAACTAATGCATCTAAATCCAATTTCCTGTCAGTACTGCTGCCCCTTGATTCTGTGTGTCTACTTGGTTGTTAACCTGAAATAAAAAATTATAGCAGTCAAGAGCTTCCCCTAAGAACAGGGAGTTTCATTTAAGAGGTAGATACATTATCCGAAGTCAGATTTAAAATTATTAACATTATTCAGGCTTGCTACAAATATTGCCATTTAAATCTACATTTTAATGCTTTGTAAGGAAGGTCAGCAACCAAACCAATAATATATTAGAATACTATGAATTATCCCATAACACTCATACTACACAATTTGAAGCAGACCTCTAAAAATGGCCCACTTTGGCCCACTTTGCCCTGACCCTACATCAACCAGAATTGATAGCCTTTGGTGCGATAACATGGGAGTACCCTAATAAAGAAAATGCCACATTTCAAATGCGTTTTTTATGCTTAACCATATACAATATTGCAAACCAAAACGAAATCTGACAACATTTTAAAGACAAACAAGTTTGTGTTTTGTATTATTTTCATTGTCAGGGCTTATAAATTAAAATCGCAAAGTTAAGACATTTTTGTACCCTGGATTTTTGTATTTTAAAATTTGTTAAAGAAGCAGTGACTTTGATACGCGCAAGAAGAGAAATTGCCCCATATCTCATAACAAAGTAGGCATAGATTTCCCAAGTATTCAGGTCGTCAACATATTACAGCGGATTAAAAAACATGCACATTTGCCAACAGCAGAATAAATGCATTGCAGAAGTATAAAAATGTGCGGCCTTTTTTTAAAATGAAGAGCATAAATGTCTGTTGTACCAAACTAGAGGTAATTACTTAAGTATTTTTTTTTTTGTTTCACACGGATGTCTTCGTACCTGCAAAAATTCCAGGATTTGTTTTGTACCAATGAAAGCTTCAATATTCTCCTCTCCAACATGTTAAGCTTTTATGCTGTGAGCAACTGAACTAATCCCTGCAGGACTCCATAAACACTCAGCCTGAGCGAGTTTAAGTGTGCAACAAGTGGATGTTAAGAGCCAAACCAAGCTTGTGCCAAAACCTGCTCACGTTGCTCTGGCATAAAGCTGAATAATGAAAGCTTAAAGGCCATAAATGATCATACCTCCCTTGCATCAGCACAGCCAAATGCACGTTTTACTCAAAATTAATCTACATACCACCTGGCAGTGGGCTTTAATTTTACACCCACAAAAACAGCAGGGTGCTACTCCCGACAGCAAAAACAACCAGAGATAGCAGAAATTACATTCTGTCCAGCAAATAGTCTATTTTTGCTTACAAACAATCAAGCATTGAGAAAAACACTTTTGAATGCTTATAGATAAAAATAAAATCCTTGCATGCAGAAAAAAGTAAGCACCTTGATGATTTGAGGGAATTCACAATAGAAATGGTCCAGGATTTGCTCCAGTAAGTAAAATACTTCAGACTTGTCACAATGCTGCATTTGGAAGAGATCACAAAGCTATTATCTGAAGGCTGCGAACAACAACAAGACAGCAGCACAGAATGTATTAGAAGACCAGAGAGGCAGCCTTGTGAAGCAAAACTTGAGAGTAGCACAGAGAAAACCAGTTAGGAGACTCCCAACTGTGCACAGTGGGAAGGAAAGTACAGCCATCAGCATACATCAAGACATTTATTTGCAGAAAAAATACTGAACTCTAAAAACTGGAAAGACTCAGATCATGTACCTTCCACATCTCACAAGGCGAGAGAAAACTTTGGAAAAAGTCTAACTCCAACAGAGCACACACGCTAAAGATAATATTTAAAGAGGAAAATTACATTTGTTGACTTACAGTTTTGAAGTCGCTGTGGCTGCAGTCCTGGCCTTGGTATCTGCAATAGAGCATCATCTCCTTGAGGTCATGGCCGACCCGATCTAAGAACTCCTTCATGTTGAACGCTTTGGCCTTGTAGGCTGTGAAGTTAGTCCTTTCCTGCAGGGAAGCGAGCACATCCGGCTCAGCCAGGTGTGGCTGCGGGATTGTAAGGTCCACGTCCAGTAGAGCCAGCAACTCTCCAGCGTGATACAGGTCGTTACTGGTGAGGCGGCTGAAGCGGTAAGTGTTGAGGTTACAAATGGTCACAGCAGGAAAAACCAGACTGCTTGACACCACAGCGTCCACACTGGTCAGGTGAGGGTAGGAGAGGAAATATGCAAGCCTCTCTGCGCTCTCCATAGCTAACAGTCCCAGGCAGGCCAACAGAGCTGCAGCCCAGAGCAAGCGGCGTGCACCGCCTTGACCATATGGGAAGATGAAGCGTAGGCCGTGTAACGTGCTGGTACTTGCGAAGGCCTGCCAGGAGGTGGGGCGCAAACTGAAGCTCTCATGGCTCCCCTGACTGCCACAACTCTCCTTTAGATCCATGGTTAGCCCTCCACCTCCTCAGCCAGGGACCTCACCTGGACAGAGAGATGAACTGTCAATAAGAGACAAGGAATCAATTATTTTAAATTGACAGAAGCAGGGAAAAAGTGGAAGATCAAAAGAGAAATGGAACAGTCTAAAAGATGAAGGAATCCAAAACACACTGAGATAACATGAAAAAAATGACAAGACAGCAAATTTAAACTTAAGAAATAACTGAAAAACGAGGGACTAAAAATAAGGAAGGCTGAGACATCTAAAATCTGAGGAACTACATCAGAGAATCGGCGAATGAGAAGAAAGATGCTCCCTCAGGTCATCCCTCTACTCTCCACTTCCACTCTTATTTACTCCCCAGAACTGAGAGTTACTGTGGCTGCCAGCCTGCCTGTGGCTCCCTCTACACCCCGAAACATCCACTCAACCCACACACCAAAATCCCAACATGCCTCTCCTCCTATTTCATCTTCCATTGCCCCCCATTGCTGCTCGTTTTCATTGACTAAAATAACAGAGTTAAGTCCCGTGTGACACTCTGAGCAGGAGGTGATAGTCACTTCAGCCGAGAGCAAATAAAAGCAGCCCGTGTATTTAAAGTACCGGCTCATCTCCATTCAGAAACACTGCACAAGCAAACACGCGTCAGGGCTTCTCATGTTCTCCCGTGCCCTCAACTAATGACAAGCCAAAGCACCTCTCTCGTTCAGCCTAGCGAGGAGACATCCAGCTGGCGTGAGTGTGTATGAGAGAGTGTGACACCGCACGTGTGCATGTGTGTATAGGAAAGACAGAATGAGAGTCGTTGATGATCAGAGCCGCTGGTTAGTCTCGCTTGTCGATCCAAACTCCTCCTCGATCCGCTTTACCTCGTCTTCCCCGCTCATCTGTGGCGGCAGCGAACAACAGCCGAGCCGGGAGAGACGCACACACCAACACACATGCTTTGCACTGAGCCAGAGCAGCGAGAGAGGAGAGAGGGGAGAGACAGGAGGGAAGCCAACACTCTCCTCGCCTGATCTCCCCAAAGCAAAGTCTCTTATTGAATATGTTTTCTCCTCCCCCGCTCTCATTCGTCTTTTTTTTATTATATTTTTTCGCATCTAGTCACCACAAAAAAAGTGACAGGCAGATGGAAACCGGTTGACCATCAGCTGGAGAGACAGATACTGGAGAGGAGAACAGTGATGGTTGCATAGTTGAGGAGGGGAGTGGGGTAGGTTGGGAGGGTTGCATGTCATGGGTGGTGAAGCAGAAGTGGAGATGGAGGAGTAAAGGCAGGAAGATCTAGGTTGAGGACGACAACAAGACAGAAAACTAAAAAAAAAGGGCAAGCAGGAAAATGTGGTTTCAAAGGGTGAACAAGGTTGTCAGCCACAGGAATTCTGACCCAAAAGTAGAGGTGAAGGACACTGATGTAAAGGGAGTAATAGGTACACACAATGTACTTGTCCTGAGCCCAGACATGTACTTGAGTAGTTTGATATTTCGTAGAACCAGACTATTAAAAGAAAAAGAAAAACAGCCCAACTGTAAGGTAATACAAGAAGACAGGGGGAGGAAAGTGCTAGGACAGAAGAAGAGTGTTAGAATGTTAAATGGTGTTAAACAAAAAACAAAGACACAACAATCTAGTTAAAATGGAAACAAATTATTTGGTAATACAATGTAACTACAAAAAAATTATTTGAACTGGAATAATAATAATAATTATGTAGGTAACATAAACAAAAAATATTGCATTAACTATGAGTTTTTCAATTTGATAAACTCAATAGTAATTAGAAAAAGTACCATAATTAGGAATGTGTGTGCAAAGCCTATTGATAACGAGTTTCCTTCGCTGCTGCTTGCCTTACTGTGTTTACCATCACAGACATGCACAACTTTTTATTGATACTTTTCTTTTTAATTTGATGAAGTACCAAGAAACTTTTAAAATGGGAAAAACAAGAAAACCTGCCATTCAAGTAAGGCAGATGGGGTCATAATTTTCATGAGTTAAGAAATAGCCATGAGAATACTCTACTGTCTACAGTCGAAGTAATTTGTAAAATGTTAAAACAACTAGACAGGTCAAAAACAAGGCTTGATCCAACCTTATCCTGCAAAATGGTGCAAAAAACAAAAAACTCAGGGAACGTCAACAAAAATGGCACCTGGGGGTCCCAAATTATTTATAACAAGCATTTTTAACATGTAAACATGGCAACCAGTTGTTTGGGAAGAATGCCACGGAATAGCCCTTCAGGTGATACTATGACAAATACAGCTAAACTCTACTGGGACTGGAACCAGGTGCTTTGGTCAGATGAGACTAACATTGAGCGTTTTGGGAACAAACCCTCCAGGTTGGTAAAACTAAAACAAAAAAAATTAATACCTTTCAATCTGGTATGCTGAGGGATCTGTGATGCTGTGGGCCATTTTTTCTTCCAAAGGCCCTGAGAATCTTGTTTAATCAGAATCAGAATCAGCTTTATTGCTAAGTTCGTGCATACAAACAAGGAATTTGACTCCGGTACACTTTGCTCTTTTGTTTTGTTTTTGCATTACAGAATATACATATTTACAATGTACAATATACACATATATAAATAAAAAGGTGCATTTGTAACATCTGTATGCTGTTGTTCTGTACTCTATTGAATGTTCATTAGAGAAACAGCCTGGGGGAAGAAACTGTCTCTGTGGCAGCTGGTTTTAGTAAACAGTGCTCTGTAGCGATGGCCTGAGGGTCAAACTCTGAACAGTTTGTGTGCAGGGTGTGTGGGGTCTGCAGAGATTTTAGCAGCTCTTTTCCTGACCCTAGACCTGTATAAGTCCTGGACGGAGGGAAGGTCAGCCCTGATTATTCTCTCTGCATTCCTGATTATTCGTTGCAGTCTGGACCTGTCCTGTTTTGTGGATGAGCCAAACCACACTGAGATGGATGAAGACAGGACAGATTGAATGATGGCAGTGTAGAAGATGACCAGCAGCTCCTGTAGAAGGTTGAACGTCTTGAGTTGCCTCAGGAAGTAGTCTCTGCTGGGCCTTCTTTCGAACAGTGTCTATGTGTGAAGACCATCTCAGGTCCTCAGAGATGGTGGTTCCTAAGAACCTGAAGTGGTCCACAGCCGATACAGTGTTGTTGAGGATGGTGAGGGGGGTGTATGGGGGTGGTGTTCTCCGAAAGTCCACCACCATTTCCACAGTCTTGAGTGAGTTCAGTTCAAGGTAGTTCTGACTGCACCAGTGTACCAGCCGATCCACCTGCTGTCTGTATGCAGACTCATCACCGTCCTGGATCAGTCCAATGACAGTGGTGTCATCTGCAAACTTCAGGAGTTTCACGGACGAGTCCGGTGAGGTGCAGTCATTTGTGTACAGAGAGAAGAGGAGTGGGGATAGAACACAACCCTGGGGGGCACCAGTACTTATTGATCTGGATCGGGAGAAGATGCTCCCCAGTCTCACCTGCTGCTGTCAGTCCGTCAGGAAGCTGTTGATCCACTGACAGGTGGAGGCTGGGATGTTGAGCCCCATACACTTTAAGAATTAAAGTGTATGGGGCTCATATATTTTAGGGTTTTTCAAACATCTTTACTAAAGGGTACCAAAAAGTATGGAGAGGTCTTTTTTTTATGCAAACCAGATTCAGTCAGGTGATGATGCCTGGTGAAAGCCACAGCTTTATTGTCAACCTGTTGTAGCTTTAATTTGACTCACACTCCCATGGTGAGTTAAAATGTATGCTACTTGTGTTTGCTAAGGGGTCATTGAGTTGCTACTAATAAAGAGCCCTAGATAAAGGGTACGTTCCTTGTGCAGTTGTTGTCCGTACTTTTAACCCATGTTTATTTGTTGTTTATAATTGTTCACGCTTCAATCAGCTTATTGTTAAAGCAATATTAAAGCCTATCAGGTCAGAACTGTGTTTTATATGTACACATTTTGGGGGCAAAAGAAATGTCCAAATATGTAATTTTCCAGAAATCGGCAACTGGTGAGGCTCTGCTTGGTGGTGATCCAAAATGTGACCTATGATCGCTCACTGGATATTTTAAGCCAATTTTTATCGCAAAGAAAGTCATTAAGTGGACAAAAATGTAACTGCAAATGTTACATAAATTGCCAGCCACCTGGTGTGCCTTCTGATCAAAGCTAACTGGTCCAAATAGCCATCGCAGCACTTTGTGTGCACACCACCTGGTCTGAAGTAAAATTCGAAAAATAAACTCCCTAAATTGAACCCTGGCAGGTGGTTCAGATTAAATTAGGACCTGTAGTGGCTGTTGTCAGAAATGTTGCAGAAAAAGTACCACCATTGCCAACTACAGTGGAACAAAGGTGGCATGTCTTACATGTCAGGTGATGAAGTTCTCTTACATGCTCGCATGTACGTTTATATGCACTGCACCTTCTAGTGGTCCATCATAATTGGATACATTACTTTAGTTCACACAACCACAAATTTAAATGTATAATAGAGATTTCTTGTAACATGTAACCTGTAAAGTTGCAAAAAGAAACAAAGATCTGAATCGTGTGGCTTCTATATGTATTCAACCCCTTTTACTTTTTACCCCTAAATAAAATCCAGTGCACACAACAGCCTTCAAAAGCCCCCTAATCAACAATAAAAGTCAGACTCTGTGTAATTTAATCTCAATATAAATGCAGCTGATAGAGGAAGGACGCAAGCATTATTCTGATGCCAAGGGAGCTGTAGTTACTCTGGAGGAGCTGCATAGATCCACAGCTCATATGGGGCAATCTGTTGACAGAGTAACCATTAGCTCAGCATTCCACAAATCTGGCCTTTACAGGTACATCTAAAAAAAAAATTAAATCGTGAAAAAGCAAAAATAAATGTCACTAATTTCAGAAAGTAAACTTATAATATATAGACTCATTACACACAGAGCAATGTATTAAGCCAATTATGTCTTACAGATAAAGTAAACCCAAAATTAAGTGTCTCAGAAAATTGCTAGATGCTACATTGATGCAGGAATTGATGCAAACCAAATATTGAGTGCATAGAAATCAACATACTTTTCAGAAACCTTTTCTATTGATCTTAAGTAATTTTCAAATTTTCTGAAACACTCATTTTATCTGTAAACCATAAACATCAAAATTACAACAAATAAAAGCTTATAATATTTCACTGTGTAATTAATCTCTATGAAATTAACATTCTGAAATGAGCGACTGAAAATATTTTACAATACACAGTACTGATTTATTTTCCTGATGTACATGTATATAAGAGGACATAAAAGGTTCCCTCTGCTGCCATGCCATGTAGGTCACGTAACCAACATGTGGAAGAAAGAACTCTGGTCATATGAAACAAACACTTTTGTTCTACATGCTTAACACTATACAGTACAGACCAAAAGTTTGGACACACCTTCTCATTCAAAGAGTTGTCTTTATTTTTATTTTCATGACTATGAATATTGTAGCTTCACACTGAAGGCATCAAAACTATGAATTAACACGTGGAATTATATACTGAACAAAAAAGCGTGAAACAACTGAAAATATGTCTTATATTCTAGGTTCTTCAAAGTAGCCACCTTGGCATTCTGTTGATGAGCTTCAAGGGGTAGTCACCTGAAATGGTTTTCACTTCACAGGTGTGCCCTGTCAGGTTTAATAAGTGGGATTTCAAGCCTTATAAATGGGGTTGGAACCATCAGTTGTGTTGTGCAGGAGGTGGATACAGTACACAGCTGATAGTCCTACTGAATAGACTGTTTGTATTATGGCAAGAAAAAAGCAGCTATGTAAAGAAAAATAAGTGGCCATCATTACTTTAAGAAATGAAGGTCAGTCAGTCCGAACAATTGGAAAAACTTTGAAAGTGTCCCCAAGTACAGTCGCAAAAACCATCAAGCTCTACAAAGAAACTGGCTCACATGAGGACCGCCCCAGGAAAGGAAGACCAAGAGTCACCTCTGCTGCGGACGATAAGTTAATCCGAGTCACCAGCCTCAGAAATCGCAGGTTAACAGCAGCTCAGATTAGAGAACAGATCAATGCCACACAGAGTTCTAGCAGCAGACACATGTCTAGAACAACTGTTAAGAGGAGACTGTGTGAATCAGGCCTTCATGGTAAAATAGCTGCTAGGAAACCACTGCTGAGGACAGGCAACAAGCAGAAGAGACTTGTTTGGGCTAAAGAACACAAAGAATGGACATTAGACCAGTGGAAATCTGTGCTTTGGTCTGATGAGTCCAAGTTTGAGATCTTTGGTTCCAACCACCGTGTCTTTGTGCGGCACAGAAGAGGTGAACGGATGGACTCTACATGCCTGGTTCCCACCGTGAAGCATGGAGGAGGTGTGATGGTTTGGGGGTGCTTTGCTGGTGACACTGTTGGGGATTTATTCAAAATTGAAGGCATACTGAACCAGCATGGCTACCACAGCATCTTGCAGCAGCAAGCTATTCCATCCGGTTTGCGTTTAGTTGGACCATCATTTATTTTTCAACAGGACGATGACCCCAAACACACCTCCAGGCTGTGTAAGGGCTATTTGACCAAGAAGGAGAGTGATGGGGTGCTGCGCCAGATGACCTGGCATCCACAGTCATCGGACCTGAACCCAATCGAGATGGTTTGAGGTGAGCTGGACCGCAGAGTGAAGGCAAAAGGGCCAACAAGTGCTAAGCATCTCTGGGAACTCCTTCAAGACTGTTGGAAAACCATTTCAGGTGACTACCTCTTGAGGCTCATCAACAGAATGCTGTTGGACCATGTTTTGCTGAATACTGGACCATTTGCACATTGCTGGATGCCACCAGGCCTTCTGGCATTTCAGGCCATTTTGTATACTAGGACAGTCCGCAACTACAAATCCCAGCGGCCACTGCGGCTGATAGGACAGGGGCGTCGCAGCTCTGAGGCCACCGTCAACTATACAGGTCCTTCTCAAAAAATGAGCATATTGTGATAAAGTTCATTATTGTCCATAATGTCATGATGAAAAGTTAACATTCATATATTTTAGATTCATTGCACACTAACTGAAATATTTCAGGTCTTTTATTGTCTTAATACGGATGATTGTGGCATACAGCTCATGAAAACCCAAAATTCCTATCTCACAAAATTAGCATATCATTAAAAGGGTCTCTAAACGAGCTATGAACCTAATCATCTGAATCAACAAGTTAACTCTAAACACCTGCAAAAGATTCCTGAGGCCTTTAAAACTCCCAGCCTGGTTTATCACTCAAAACCCCAATCATGGGTAAGACTGCCGACCTGACTGCTGTCCAGAAGGCCACTATTGACACCCTCAAGCAAGAGGGTAAGACACAGAAAGAAATTTCTGAACAAATAGGCTTTTCCCAGAGTGATGTATCAAGGCACCTCAGTGGAAAGTCTGTGGGAAGGAAAAAGTGTGGCAGAAAACGCTGCACAACGAGAAGAGGTGACCGGACCCTGAGGAAGATTGTGGAGAAGGGCCGATTCCAGACCTTGGGGGACCTGCGGAAGCAGTGGACTGAGTCTGGAGTAGAAACATCCAGAGCCACCGTGCACAGGCGTGTGCAGGAAATGGGCTACAGGTGCCGCATTCCCCAGACCTGGGCTACAGAGAAGCAGCACTGGACTGTTGCTCAGTGGTCCAAAGTACTTTTTTCGGATGAAAGCAAATTCTGCATGTCATTCGGAAATCAAGGTGCCAGAATCTGGAGGAAGACTGGGGAGAAGGAAATGCCAAAATGCCAGAAGTCCAGTGTCAAGTACCCAGTCAGTGATGGTCTGGGGTGCCGTGTCAGCTGCTGGTGTTGGTCCACTGTGTTTTATCAAGGGCAGGGTCAATGCAGCTAGCTATCAGGAGATTTTGGAGCACTTCATGCTTCCATCTGCTGAAAAGCTTTATGGAGATGAAGATTTCATTTTTCAGCACGACCTGGCACCTGCTCACAGTGCCAAAACCACTGGTAAATGGTTTACTGACCATGGTATCACTGTGCTCAATTGGCCTGCCAACTCTCCTGACCTGAACCCCATAGAGAATCTGTGGGATATTGTGAAGAGAACGTTGAGAGACTCAAGACCCAACACTCTGGATGAGCTAAAGGCCGCTATCGAAGCATCCTGGGCCTCCATAAGACCTCAGCAGTGCCACAGGTTGATTGCCTCCATGCCACGCCGCATTGAAGCTGTCATTTCTGCAAAAGGATTCCCGACCAAGTATTGAGTGCATAACTGTACATTATTATTTGAAGGTTGACGTTGTTTGTATTAAAAACACTTTTCTTTTATTGGTCGGATGAAATATGCTAATTTTGTGAGATAGGAATTTTGGGTTTTCATGAGCTGTATGCCACAATCATCCGTATTAAGACAATAAAAGACCTGAAATATTTCAGTTAGTGTGCAATGAATCTAAAATATAATATGAATGTTAAATTTTCATCATTACATTATAGAAAATAATGAACTTTATCACAATATGCTAATTTTTTGAGAAGGACCTGTATAACAGAGTATGAGACGGTCCACCATTGCTTTTCACGCTGGAAACCGGACCAGCAACTGAAGCGCATCCCTCTGGAGAAGAAGTCCCACGTGGATTTTATTCATTCTCCTCCGTTGGCCAATGAGAAAACTAAGCGAATTAAGCTTACAGGAATAAGAAGGCTTGTAAGTTTTCAACTTTACCGATTAAAGACGTGGGTTTAACACGTAACCAAAAAACCACGGAGTTTTCAAGGAGATGCAATTTTTCCTCATTGTTTTTGTACCAGTCGACTAGTGACGGTCCGTCATCATTTTTCTACCTTTCTGCCATGGAGGCCACCAAGGAAGAAAACGGACTGCTTTGCTGAGTATCCACGGACGCGTGGAACTCTTCACCCCCCCCCCCCCCTCTCTCTCCCTCTGCTCAGACAACGACAAGTAAAATCCACCTTTTATTTTTATTTCTTTATTAGGAATAGCTTGGGCAGGGTAGAGGAGGTTTTAGTGCGATGTAGAATTGCCTCTTATAGTCTAATGTGTTCTGAATTGTATGTGCATGCAACATTTTATTGAAACTTTGATTGCTGTTGGATATCTGAAAGCCGCTGTGCTTTTCAAGCTGTATGTCTTGCTGCGTTGTTGAGTAAAGCTCAGGGCACATTTTAAAGTTGGACTGTTATAACCTCATGGTGAAATTCTGCTGTTTCCTTTGTTTCCAACTTCCATGTTTTACTAGTTTGCCGCCAAAAAGGCTTATGATCCTTTGTGTGCGCTGAGGTTACAACTTTGCTTGAGGATTTTATGACCGCCCGTGTCCCACTGAGCTACACTTTCTGGCGTGCCGCTTCCCAAAACTCCGCTCCGCGTCACATTATCATTTGTTTGCCATAACTGCTGGTTTGATTCCATACACACCCACTGCTGTTTTGTTTTATTTGTTTAGTTAGATATTTTACCCCTTTTTGTGTAGAACTTTGCATGTTTGATTAGGTGAAGATTATTGAATCGGAGAGCGGATTGTATCAGGACTGTTGATTTAATAAATGTTCACGTAGATAAAGAGAAGGCGTTTGTGTTTATTTTGTGCAAGAGTGATTTGTCAGTCAAAATAAGGTCAAAGTTCCCCAAGTTTCGGCAGAAACGGTTGATTAATCAGTGACATCTAGTAATAGTTATCAATTATTACCAAACTTTTGGTCTGTACTGTATATGGTTGAAAACTAACATGCTGAACACAGCATCAACTGCCTGAAACAGGATGGTGCCAGCATCAAGGTGTCAAGATGCTTTTCTTCAGCTGGACAAAGAAACTGGTCACAGTTGATGGGAAGATTGATGAAGCTAGGCAGATGAAGCCAGATCTTTTCAATGAAAGCATGTTGAGATGAAATCAATGAATTTCATCTTACTTTCCAGGTTCAGTTTAGGCTACTCACTATCTAGGCTATATGTTTGCAATGAATTCAAAGCAGAAATACATTCATACTTTGAATTATGTATTTACAAGGCATGACTTGCAACATTCACCAACTTGATCGCATGTTTTACTAATATCGCACAGCTCTAATTGACGTACAGTCTCCATCCACTCTGACTGAGTTTGAGCTAATAAGCAGAAAACAAAGTTTTAGTGTCTAGGTGTGCATTGCTTGTAATAAATACCCCAGCTGTTACTGCAGCAAAATATGGTTCTGCAAAGTATTTATTCAGTGGGGCTAAATACAAATACCACGTTTTATTTGTAAAAAAAAAAAAGAAAAGTGAAAATCTGACATTTCGTTTCCACTTCACAACTGTGCACTGCTTTTTGTTAGTTTATCACAAAAAAAAAATCACAATAAGATATTAGGTGTACAGTTCTGAATACATTTGCATGGCACTGTACAACAGCACACCCAGCCAACTGATCTCAGACTGGTACCCAGCACAATTAAAGCATTCTCCACAAAGAAACGCTCCACTTATCTGCTGTTGCACCACTGATGGTTATTAATGATCCAACTACTGAACACTATTACACCTTCAACGAACAGTAACATTTTAAGTAGTAAGAGCCAGATGAGGCTGGATTTTTCCCTATTTGCACTATTTGCACTTACATTGTACTTTCTCACATACAAGCTCTATAAACGTTGGGCTTCATTGTTGGTCCGTTACTATTGCTTTTATGGGATTCATAGAAGTGACGTACTTTTCTACAACAAAGCCAAATAGATCATTGAATTACACCTTTTGAACCTAAAAAGGGCCAAAATAAACTAACCGTGTTTGGTTTTAGATCGGTTTGAGCTGGATTTAGAGACACACCATCAACCACAGAAAGGGACATGTTTTAAATTAGGCCTCTACTCATGACAACCACCCTCACCTGCAGCTCCATTACTGAGAATCGCTCTTTTTACTTCCCAAGGACTTATTTTGACTATTATCATGTGCAATTTGTGTATCAGTTCTTTCAATTTTCAACTGACAAAATAAAAAGTGATTATTTTATTTGTCTCCAACTCTTATATCAAAAGAGTAAAAAATACTGTTTTACTTGTTTTAAGTTTGATGCACAGATCAGAATATGAAATGAAAAAAGGTATCACCAGGAATGGTTGGTATGGAAGATACTGGCATTTTGGTCAGATTTTCTAATTTAATAAAACCAGTCAATGATGTTATTTCAGAAGTACTAATAAGCCCTTAGAGTCTTTGATGGTTAAAAAGATTTTTGAGTTATTTCTGTACAGACAATGTAAGATTTGCATAGAAGCACAACTGGAAAAAAAATGCTTATTCAGCACACAGCTGGCACTGAATAAGTTTGGAATCAAACTGATAAAACCTGATAAATAAAAGTTATTTTCTCTGACACTGTTTTCCCAATTTTTGATTTTTGATCTGAGCTTATTGTTCCAAGTATGAAAACAAGACCTTTAAGTCAGATTCAACAACAAAAAACAAATAACCATTCATTTTTTTAAGGTTTTTGATCATTTTTGTATTTAATAAAAAGGTAATTAAAAACTGTTAAAATGGCTACAGATATTTACGAGATGCTGAATAATATCCTAGTGACATTTGATAACGAAAAAAAAAATTGACTGAATTATTTCAAAAGTATTTCAACAGAAATAATCTGGTGTACAAAGGGTACTTGAATGCAACATGAGGTTATTTCTCAGGCCCACAAACTATAGCTCAGAAGTGCAATGGCCTGACAGCAGAGCAGGACGGTGAAGAAGAGAAAATGCATCACAATGGTGGAACCCAACTTCTGTATTTAATAAGTCTGTAATCAAACTGATGCGTGGTTCCAGCCTAGACATCTTGACAGTACCTGCAATTTTACACCAAGAACAATTTCACCTAAACCCAATTAATCAAATATTAAATCAAATTGAGTCCTGTAACCCTTTTTCTACTTTTTGATCTGAGCCTAAAATTGAAGAAGCGAAAAACGAGGCTTTTTTCATTGGATGTCAGATTGAAAAATGAATAATCAAATAACTACTCCTTTCCATCCGTTGCCTATACCTGCTTAATCCCATTACAGGGAGATGCAGAGACACACAGGACAAACAAACATGCATACACACACTCACCTTTGGATTTTTAACAAGACATTGGAAATAGAAAGACCTAATGGTACATAAAATATGCTGGAAACAAGTTCATAATTAGTATTATGACAATTAGTATTACAAAATTAACAGCATTATGTTTCAGAAAACATTTTAACGTCGGAAATGTTTTGGAGACATTTTTTTAAACCACCCTTTTGACACTGTGCTCCATCATGCCGTAAAATAGCCTAATCATCACAAAGAGGCAGTTTAAGAACATTTGATTCTATGTCACCACAAAAAACAAAGCTACAAACTTTGCAAAACACTGCCAAAACTTTTGACCATGATGTATTTAGTGAAGTAATTTTTACATCAGTGTTAGACCAAAATAAAAAAAGATAGAAACTATTAGTGAAACCATCTAAAGTGCTAATTATAAGGCAGGGACAAAGCCTACAGTACTTATTATTTGTACATACAGGTTATGTCTGTTTTATTATGGAAACATAAGCCTCCACAGGCATCATGTGCATATAACAAACTTTGTAACATAAATATACACTGGAGGCATTACACTTTAATTCTGCCAGAGGCTCAACATTGACTAAACCTCAGCATTCATTTATGTTTATCAAGTTACATTCACCCCAGTGTAGTAAAAACACAATTTCTGATCCCAGATATAAACAGATACCAGAACAGTATCACTTTATTAAGGAGTTAGCACCATTAATTGGGAAAGCGAAATAAGGTTTGCTTTTAAGCTGTATTCTCAAGTTAAATAAAATTTCCGCCAAGTCCCATGCATGCTTTCAGCTCATTTTCTTCAATTACTGAGCAATTACTGTATATCCATAATTAGGTGATTAAAACGTAATGAGGAGTCCAAATGAAAAAGCTCGTTATAAAATGTCTTAATACCTTTAGGACTTTCTCTAAAGTTTCAGTAGTTTAATTAAAGCTATAAAGTTTAATGAACTCCAACACATCAAAAGTGGCTACAGAGAATGAGTCTGGGTGGCGCACTAACTTGGTAAATAACCACTGCAAGTTGATAAACGTTGAGGGGATAACAGTTTGTTTTACAACATGTTTAAGATAATATTTGTATTTAAGAAAATAACCACTGTACTTCTATTTTACTTTGCCGAAGTTGACCAATTATAAGTTACGCACCTGTTGGGTTAATTAACTCACCTGTAGCTGTTGTGACAAACTTCACAAAATACGGTGGTGAATACTCAGCCAAAACGCATCTTTTGAAACCTCACCCTCTTCTTTTTCCTGATAAATTGAAGCTAAAGTTTAGCGAAGAATCTCCCAATAAAAAAATGACTATACTTTAAGAACTTGAATAAATATAGAAACGCTCAGCTCCCTCTTCACTGGTGAACACGGCGAGATAATGAGGTCTTTCAGGTCGAGCCGTGCGTCTTTGAAGTATTGCGCATGCGCAGGCCGAAAACATTTGCAAATGAGGTTGGAACCCTCAATAATATAGTCTATTATCCAGAAATATCATTAAATCCATCCAATATATGTAGGAGGGAAATGTTTTCTAGAATGTTTGGTCATATTGTGTAACAAAAATAAATGCCATATTACAGTGAAGAATTAGGGCAATCTTAAAAAAATAATAATAATAATGAACCAATTGTTCATTAAAGAGGGCGCCCCAAGCCACTACAACTTCTGAAATGTGTAACAAAACAATAATTGGTAAACTAACAAGAAGCTATGAGAATGACACATACAGTATTAGTATTAGTATGAAAGGTAACTGTGGCTCAGTGGTAAGAGTAGTCATTTTGCAATGCAAAAGTTGTGGGTTCATCTGAACTGATTATGTCTGTGGACACTTCATCGGCCGAAAAGTCATATTTAGAAATTCTAGCAGCACAAATGAAATTTTTAACAGCACAAGCCAGTACAAACACAGCACTAAAAATGAGACCGGTCTGGTTCATTTTGGAGCAAAATAGGCGGACGATGACTTCAGAATGACCTAAAAAATAATCTTTAATATCTCAAAAACCATAGCAGCACAAACGATAATTTTAAGGGCACAAATGAAGCACTAACCACTCAGCCTATTTGTCTGAATTCTTCATGCGAGTGGAGTGCCAGCTTCACTCAGCTATATAAGTTCAGTCCATTTATCATAATATCTCCATTGGTGGACATCATGTGTTTCTAGTAATAGAATGGGTGGTCAAATGCTTCCAGTAAAAATTTTCTGCAGCTAGATGCTTTTACAGTAAAACTGTTGCAGGTTCTGCTAATTCTTTTTGTTTCCTTCGATGTCCTTTCCAAGGATCAGTAGTGAGCTACTGGTCACCAACAGCCAAAACAATATTTTGTTGAAGTACACTGATTTTTACTTCATCAGTTACTTCAAAAACAATAATTACAGTGTGGAAAAAACAGTACAAACTGACCTAAGAACTGATGAAGACTTGCTCTGCTTTTGATGTAATGTTTGGATCTGTAAATCACATCAACTCTAACTTACCTTGTTCAATTTCCAAATTAAAAATACATTGTGGGATTTGCTTATCTCAGTGACAAGGCTAACTACTATTAACAACACAAGCTAGTAGCAACAGATGTCTGTCTTTTTCACCTTCAAATACTGTAGCAATATGTTCACTAAAGAAGGTTTTATAGCTATAGATTTAATAACATTTAAAAATATTAAATGGCTATCACTAACATTTATCCGCAAGGCAGCCTTATTGAATTTTGAGGTCAAAAACCAGTGCCCTTTTCCACCTGAAATTCTGACTTTAGTGCGCTTTTCAAAATTTGGTAAGAAAACTTGACAAGGTCAGAACATATGTTCAGCTGTTTACTCTGGGCAACCAAAACAAAAGTAGAGAGAACTGGCAAGTAGAAATGAAAATCAGTACATGATTTCAAATCTTTGTAAGTGAATAAATAAAGTTGTTAAATTAAGTTGTTATACTCTTTTAATGACATTTTCTTAAAATTATTAAAATTTGATATTTTTATGTAATTCTTTTCATTTATTTGTTACTGTTTTCAATTCAATTCAGTTTTATTTATATAGTGCCAATTCACAACACATGTTGTCTCAAGGCACTTTACAAAGTGAATTCAATGGAATCATACAGATTTCAAGTCAGGTACATACATTCCAATTGATCCTAATTATCAAACAGTGCCGTCAAATTCAGTTTATTAATCAAACTGGTAAATACGTTTTCTAAGGAAACCCTGTAGTTTGCATCGAGGCAGCATTCACTCCTTTTAGATGAGCATAAAGCGACAATGGACAGTTTGAGAGAAGAGGGCAGAAACACCTAAAGTACATAGAAGCACTGATCCAGGAGTACTTTCTATGGGAAAGAAAAGTAAAACATTAATGGTTATAGCTCATTTAGAGGGTTTATCTAGGGGAGAAAGACAGCTACGCAGATAAACTGGGTCAGTTTTCAAGACTAGAGTATGAAAGCACATACAGTTAGTCACAGTAACAGCTCAGTCAGTAGCTATGTCTAGGAGAGAGAAAGGGTTAAACAGTGAAAGACAGGGCCATGTGTATCATCTGTAGAAGGAGAGCATTAAGTTGTTGGCAGCAACAGGTCATCCAATGCCCCCCTGCAGGAAGGTGTCACAGCTAAACGCAGACCAGGTCAGATGTAGCTTCCAGGAAGAGAAAAAACAGAGAGAGAACATAAAGTTAAAAGCTGAAATAACAGCAAATAATACAAAATTGGAGAGTAGTAGGAGAACGTAGCAGAGTGATTTTGTGTTTTTAATATGTCTTAATGTTTTTCTCTGATGGTTCAAATGATATGGAATTTCCTTTTCTCTTAACTGTTGCTGACATCTGTTAATTAGTAAATTCAGCTCCAAACTGAAATTAAACTGAGTTAAACTGAAAATTAACTGAAATTACAAACATCTTGTCCCAGATTGAAGAAGACAAAACTGGTACATGAAGCAGAAAAAACTGCTGCATATAACTTATACTTCTAGGCTGGACTGTTGTAATTCCTTATCATAAGAAGACCACAGAAACAAATCAGTAACAATCCTTTAACTGATCCAAAATTGTGCAGTGAGAGTTGTAACGCAAATTAGCGGGAGATCCTGTTTCTTCAGTTTCCATCTTCTCTTCACTGTTAAATCCAGGAGAGGTTAAAATTATTCTTCTTACAAATTAAACTGAAAAGTTGAGCTGTATTCTGTCTGCAAGAACTCACAGATCCATACGTTCCCAACAGAGCACTTTGTTCTCAGAAAGCAGGCCGACGTTCTCTTCCTAGAACACCTAGAAGAAAAATAGGAACATCTTTCTCTTATTAGGATCCTCTCTTGTGGGTTCAGCTCCCAGTTTTTTTTTTTCAATAGAACATGTTTTACTCATTGATGTTGTGTGATCCTCTGATATAACTGTGAAATTGGATCAGCATTTGACACTACTGAAAATGTATTGTACTGAATTGAACTAATTTTGCCTGAACTAGGATTTATTTAACTGGATAACAATAAGCTGTTTTGTTCTCTAATGTGCCCTTTTTTCAGAATTTGCATAATTAAAACAAGCTGAATTGAGTTTAGAAAAATATTAATTTTATTGACATGTAGAATCAATAATATCAATCTCGTACCAATGTACGCTGCAAATCTAAGAAAAAAAAAACTTTATTTTCCTAAAATATCTTTCAATAAATAGGAGGAAGTTTAATAATTTTAAAAGCTATGTTGGAGAGTATCTTCCCATTACTTTGAACTTTCTGTTTGGGTTCAGCCAGTTGCAGGAACACCAAAGCCCTAATTAAAAGTAAAAATAGGTTAGGAGATAATCTGTGTTTCTGAATCCAACACACACCCTTTTACACACAGTCTGTCGATCACACAGTCTCTTTCCCAAATCAGATTTGCTATGGTCCCAGACAGCTACAGGGCTTGGTGGTTTCTTAACAACTTAATTAAGCAAATCTTGCTTTTTTCCACAGAGGTAATGAGTGTAGTTTTACAGAGATTAAACAATCTTCTGGGTTCAAAATGAAGCATAATGCTATGGCAGTCTTATCAGCCTTCATCCATCCAAAGAACTTTCCATCCACAGGATTAATAGATCCAGTTTTCAACCTTTATTTATGCTTCTCTCTTTAATTTGGAAGGTAGTAACACTTTAATGCGAAATTAGAAAATAGGAGCATTAATACACTTTGTCATGTGGATTGACATTTAGAGAAAGTAATGACTCACCCACTTTAGCGTTAATTTATTTATTTTAAATCCTATTGTGGGAAAGCAGTCTAATTAATATTATGTAATCTATATTTTAGGCTTTACATGACATTAATGATCTCAGAAATAAAATATAAAAGAAGGTTTAGCAGTGTCTGTGTATATTTATGTAAACATGTTTATCTGGTTGGTCTACAGATGTTTTCATACTTTTAAAAGAGTATTTATGGTATTCTTTATTTCCAGCACCGTATCATAGCAGTACAGTTGTTTTGAACTTCAAATTAGGCTTTTTCTATGTATTTTACAGACCCTGGATTTAAGCAAACAGGTAAGGCAGGACTTGTTAAAAAGTAATTGATATCAGTGGGATTTCTTCGAAGCCATTTCAGGAGGTTCACAGTAATTAACAGAAATTAAAATGCATTCCAAATATCAGTAAATCAGTAAAATATTTTTTTAAAGGGTGTCACTTGACTACTCTTCTGCAAGACGTGATAAAACTGAACTAATTACAATTTCATAGAGAAAAACAATACAGCTTTAGCAGTTTAAAATTAGGATGCATATTTTGACCAGATGGGATACAAATAATGTTTTCTTCCTATGAGAGGCTGCTGAAGTCAAAAGGTAATTTAGTCAAGCTTGTGAACAAAAACTGTAGGTTTGCCTGAACTTGCGATGTTCCTAATTGGTAAGATACAGACAGGATAAAGAACAACCTCTTCTGTGTGCACACGGATTCAGAGTGCCTTACCCCGTGAAAATTAAGATATATCTAATGCAGAGGTCTATAAAAAAGATTGATCTGCTCATGAACTGAGGTCTGCCAGAACCTGAACTGTAAAGGAGGGTGTAAAATGCTACCATCTGCTGGTTATGATGCAATAATTATACTAAAGATCAAGTTCTAGTCTTAGTATAAATATATATGTGTACATTATCTATAGTACTCAGACTTTTTGTGTGACTTCTTTCAAATAAAGTAAATTTAACTTGAGGACTAAAGTTTTCATATTAGAGTATTATTGACATTAATAGGCCTTTCAGAGACCAAACATTTTTACAAAATATGATGCATTTATTACCAAACATGATTTCAGAAGTGCAAGTTTCCTGAATGTAAGAAGGCCTTATACTAAACATAACTAGATCCCATGTATGCTATTTGGCAACTTGTTAGTTTTTGCTTGGGGGGCTATGAAGTCACATCTTTGTTGGAAGAGGCTTTTTAATGGAAAGATGATTCAGAACATCCTCCAAATCCAGAGTCTTGAGTAACAGATTTTGCCAAGAGTACTTCATTCTTTTCATAACGTTGGGCCATAGAAACATCTGTGACCATTTCTTCTTTGCACAGTCTCCCTCTATATTTTCCAGAGTTCTGGGAACAGGATACCAATGTAAAAACAGGTTTTGTGTCTGTTGAACCATTTCTCAATTGATTTGTCCATATCTTTTGCATCATTGTCGTGCCAAGGGTCCTGATGGAGACCAAGTTTTCTAAAGGAGGCCATCAGATTTTTACTTAAAATCTTCTAGTTTTTCAAAGACTTCATGAAGCCATACTGACTCGCAAAGCTCTTAGTGCCTTTGACAGAAAAACAGGCCCACAGCATGATATAACATCCACCACAGTTTCACATTAGGTATGAGGGGCTTTTCAACATATGTATCCTTTCTTTTAAGCTGGACCCAACTGGGGTGTTTGCTGCCAATAAACTCAATCTTAGTTTTACAAATGCCACATCCCTCACAACTAGGATTTTAAATAGCATCTAATTGATTGGTTCAGAGACTCAATGAGATATAAATGCCATTTCATTACTGCAATTCTCAAACAGTAGCCTTTTTTTGCTCCCATTACCATCATTCTTCCTAAGGAGATTGTTTTTGCAGCACTAGTGCCCTTTATTTTTTGAAACTAGGCAGACAGGAAGTGGGGTGAAGGGAGGGGGAAGACATGCAGGACAGGTTGCCGAAGTCAGGACTCGAACCAAGGACAGTTGTGTTGAGGACTGGGTTTCGTGCTCCACCGCTACGCCCCATACCATCCTCCCAACTATGCGTGGTGCCGAGGTAAACTCGTCCAACTTTGTTACAGTGTCAGTTATTTTTAAACGTTTTGATTATTGCTCTGACTGTACACAGGAACGAGTTTAGGGCAAGGAGCAATTTCCTGACTTAGGAAGATCAACACCTCTCCACCAAACTAGAATTGCTTGCCTTCTTGTTCTTCCTACTCTGAGATGCAGCGTGGGGAAATAGGTCTGTGTGTCAGATGATACTTATGCCCAAGGAAACAAAGCTAATGTATGCAACTGAATTTCAAATCAGTCTATATTATTTTAATTAAACATTTCTGTATATAAATGGGATCTGTGTTGTTTGTAAAGTGCATTGAGAAGACATTTGTTGTGAAATGGTGCTATGTAAGTAAACTGAAATTAATAGTTTCTTATTGTGGGATTATTTTCCTCTAAATGTATACATTTACTCAAATTAAAGGTTGGATTTTTGTGAATTATCCAGTAAAATATGCTACTGCAATAAAAGATGAAAGTATTTAACGCATTTTATGGTTGTTTACCAGGTAATTGTGGACAGCAATGTAACTATTATAAAACCATCCTACATTCTTCAGTTTTTGGTTTTATTTTTAAACACTGCCTTGGAAAAATATGAAATCAACCATTTTGTCTGTCACCGAAAGTCGACCCTTTCTTTTCCTGTAAAATAAGGGCTTGATTCAGTCCCTACATGAAGGAAGATGGAGGTCAAACAGAAGCTGTTTCAATGTACAAGCACCTTCCAACAAACAGCATATTCTGCAAACAAGACCAACTTTATCATCCAATTCATTTTCCCTCCTAAACATAAAATAGGACACTTAAGCTGCAGCTCCTTCCTCAGAATGACAAAGAGGCTGAGGATTAACCTGAATCTGCTACAGTGAGGAAAACGTAGTGGAGGAGTCTAGATGTGAGAAGGAAATCCTGCTGGAAATCCCTCCACAAGAGCATGTCAGACACAGCAGGACTCCACCTGAGTAACGGGGTAAATACCTCTCCATCAATGAATCCCCTATAGGGACAGTGAGGGGACAAATCTCTGCATTTTGTAAAAAAAAACAAAGTGGAGGTATTAAAAAAAAAAAAAACAAATACTACAAGGCAATTAAGCATCAACTTGGCTTTAATGTTTCATAATTACCAGAATATCTTCTTTCAATAAATCGAAGTTTCCATGTTTCAAACAAAGATGATGTAGTGGAACTAAAGAGCATTTGCTTTCTTGAAGTAACATCAATAATCTGTGATACACATAACTGGGCTATTCCGGAATATTAAATACAGTTGGTAAATATAAGTAAACATAAAATATAATTTTTTTCACAAGTTCTTCTGAAGGTGACTTTAAAGAGGCAATGTCAGGACAACGGGCATATTTCAAGATGGAGACGGTGATCGTTTGATGTAAAGTTGATGTCAAAAGCTGTAGGTGTCCTCCGGTATCTCTCCCAGCAGTTCATCCAGATCATCATCTGCATGACACAAACACGAGGAAGAACTTCAACAATGTTTCATGCAACTAAATGGTTGGAGAACAAATGCAGAAAAAAATCAAAGATTTTACATGTCTGTTGCTAAAGTGCACTGACTGCTGTTAAAAATGAGCACAGAACTGTCACCAACAGGAAATGTGTATTTTGACATTATCTATAGATATATAGATTGTGTGTGTGTGTATATATATATATAATCTATATATATACATATAGATTATATATATATAGATTATATATATATAGATTATATATATCAGTCAGTCAGTCATTTTCTACCGCTTATTCCATAGTGGGTCGCGGGGGAGCTGGTGCCTATCTCCAGCAGTCTATGGGCGAGAGGCAGGGTACACCCTGGACAGGTCGCCAGTCCATCGCAGGGCAACACACATACAATCATACACACACTCATTCATACACCTAAGGGCAATTTAGAGTGACCAATTAACCTAACAGGCATGTCTTTGGACTGTGGGAGGAAGCCGGAGTACCCGGTGAGAACCCACGCATGCACGGGGAGAACATGCAAACTCCATGCAGAAAGACCCCTGGCCATATATATATATATATATATATATAATCTATATATATCTATAGATTATATATATATATATATATATATATAGATTATATATATATATATAGATTATATATATAGATTATATATATATATAGATTATATATATAGATTATATATATATATATATGTATAGATTATATATATATGTATAGATTATATATATATAGATTATATATATATAGATTACATATATATATATAGATTATATATATATATATATATATAATCTATATATATATATATATATATATATATATATATAATCTATATATATATATATATATATATATATATATATATATAACTATATATATATATAATCTATATATATATATAATCTATATATATATATGTAATCTATATATACATAATCTATATATATATATATAATCTATACATATATATATATATATATAATCTATATATATATATAATATATATATATATATATATATATATAATCTATAGATATATATAGATTATATATATATATATATATATATATATATATATATATATATATATATATATGGCCAGGGGTCTTTCTGCATGGAGTTTGCATGTTCTACCCGTGCATGCGTGGGTTCTCACCGGGCACTCCGGCTTCCTCCCACAGTCCAAAGACATGCCTGTTAGGTTAATTGGTCACTCTAAATTGCCCTTAGGCAATATATATAATCTATATATATATATATAGATTATATATATATATATATATATATATATATATAGATTATATATATATATAGATTATATATATATATATATATATATATAATATATATATATATATATAGATTTTATATATATATATATATAGATTATATATATATAATCTATATATATATATATATAATCTATATATATATATAATCTATATATATATATATATATATATATAATATCTATATATATATATATATATAATATCTATATATATATATAATCTATATATTATAGGACTGTTTGAAGTGCAATGCCAGTTGCCTATTATATACCAAGTGTCAAGAATTCCCGCATTGAAAGCAAGTGTAACATTTACCATGAAGTGTGCACATTCAAGTTCAGCTCCTTAACTAACAAAATAGTGTTCATTTATAACTTCAGATGAATTCATAGGTAAGAATTAAAGAAATAATTATGTCACCCAAGTAGCTTTTTGCCTTTAGTTGTTGATGAGTTAAAGAATCACTTCCTAAATTACAACTTTAGGCAGAAACTGATCCAACTACAATTCATGCAATTCACTGAGAACATCTTATTTTCACCCCTAATTCCAGGTTTTATTACATAAACTGTCTGACCTGCATCCCAGTCTGTGTCCTGCGGTGCTGGATTTCCAAAACTCTCATGGAGACCTCTGCTAGGGGTAACTGATTTGTTCTGAGTGAGCCTTTGCACCCCAGGGACTTCGCCTCCCTCTTTGCTTCCTTCAGCCTTTTTTCCCTCATCGTCCTCTTCATCAAACTCCAGCTGCATCTGAGACACAGGCTGACGGGGGACGTCTGGAGTGGGTGACGAAATCGTCGGCTCCTGGAGACGGACGAAAGGGATTTAAAAGCCCATGAGACTGGATTTAAAATAACTCTTTATGGATCTGATGTGTTTCCTGTTCCCATCTGGTGCTCACCAAGACAAACGGAGGGAGCTGAGTGGACAGACTGAGTCCATCAGGGGAGTAGATCTTCAGTAGGTTGTTGAGTGTCACGTTCAGGTAGTGGTTACGATGGGACGGAGAAAATACACCCACCTGCTCCCAAAAGAAAGGCAAACAAATAATTAACTCTGGTCAATTTTAGGTCGAGCACATGAAGTAGTTTCAGGTGAGTCTCACCTGTTTGAGCAGCAGTACAGCTCCAGCTTTCAGCTCCTTAGATCTTTCTTCTAAAAGACGCCGATGCACAGTTCCCTGAATCTCCCCTTCAGTCCCAAATCATAGAAAAATAAAAAGCCATTTATGATAAAAGAGAAAAATGTGCTGCATTTGTTTGACAGAGGCAATAGTTTAAGGAATCTTTATTTATGCATCAAACAAATGGTCATAACCTTTATCTGATTTTTGTTAATCCAGAAAAAGCACAAACAGAATAGGTTGATGTTCCAAAACAAGTGGGAGTTTTACTTTTTGATACATTTAACAAATGGGTACAAAAAAAGTCAGATTGGAGCTGCAGATCAAAGCTCAGAACTGTTCAAGGGACAAATCAGCTGATTCTAATCAAAGGCGCACTGTAGTAGAACTACCAGAGCAGAGGTCACGTGGGTCATGCAGCTGCAGATAATTACAGACATCAGCAGTTCCAGGATCAGTCAAAGCATCTACAGCCCTATATTTTCCTGCAAGTCATGTAAAACTTCTTTAGATCAGCTCTGCCATTCAGCCCATTTTCCATCCGATACCAGGCAGAGAGAACAGGCTGAATGAGATCTGCTACACATGGGGTGTTTTGGGACAACAGCAGTAAATCCTGGGAACAGGATTTCTAAGGTATCTGCAGGTAAGCTGGAACAGAGCTCTTAACCACAGGCATCTTTAATTGTATAGAAGGACAAGGTATAGCATTTCCATGCCAGCATGCAGAGAACATCAGAAAGAGCTTTAAAATGGGTAATATTACTCCTGTTTGGTTTTCTTTATACTATTAATAGAAACCACTGTAGACGTGCTTATATGGATCAGGGTATTGTATAAACACTTATTTTTATCGATAAATATGATATGTACCCTAAATGTATTCTATGATGTGTGCAGTCTCGCTGCCCTTTAAAATCTAGAACTGTGTTAAATGTTCCTGCCGCTCCTAATAAAATGCATTCAGTGAAGTAATCAGTGCACATTATTGGTCAATAATTACACAAAATAGCGGGGAAAATGAGAAAATGCTTGTTTTTTGCGTTCCGTCCAGCCAGAAGACGCTCAAACTCACGGACAGCGCTGAGATGTTCTTTGAACTATTGAACGATACAGGGTCTTCTCAAAATATTAGCATATTGTGAAAAAGTTCATTATTTTCCATAATGTCATTATGAAAATTTAACATTCATATATTTCAGATTCATTGCACACTAACTGAAATATTTCAGGTCTTTTATTGTCTTAATACGGATGATTTTGGCATACAGCTCATGAAAACCCAAAATTCCTATCTCACAAAATTAGCATATCATTAAAAGGGTCTCTAAACGAGCTATGAACCTAATCATCTGAATCAACGAGTTAACTCTAAACACCTGCAAAAGATTCCTGAGGCCTTTAAAACTCCCAGCCTGGTTCATCACTCAAAACCCCAATCATGGGTAAGACTGCCGACCTGACTGCTGTCCAGAAGGCCACTATTGACACCCTCAAGCAAGAGGGTAAGACACAGAAAGACATTTCTGAACGAATAGGCTGTTCCCAGAGTGCTGTATCAAGGCACCTCAGTGGGAAGTCTGTGGGAAGGAAAAAGTGTGGCAGAAAACGCTGCACAACGAGAAGAGGTGACCGGACCCTGAGGAAGATTGTGGAGAAGGGCCGATTCCAGACCTTGGGGTCCTGCGGAAGCAGTGGACTGAGTCTGGAGTAGAAACATCCAGAGCCACCGTGCACAGGCGTGTGCAGGAAATGGGCTACAGGTGCCGCACTCCCCAGGTCAAGCCACTTTTGAACCAGAAACAGCGGCAGAAGCGCCTGACCTGGGCTACAGAGAAGCAGCACTGGACTGTTGCTAAGTGGTCCAAAGTACTTTTTTCGGATGAAAGCAAATTCTGCATGTCATTCAGAAATCAAGGCGCCAGAATCTGGAGGAAGACTGGGGAGAAGGAAATGCCAAAATGCCAGAAGTCCAGTGTCAACTACCCACAGTCAGTGATGGTCTGGGGTGCCGTGTCAGCTGCTGGTGTTGGTCCACTGTGTTTTATCAAGGGCAGGGTCAATGCAGCTAGCTATCAGGAGATTTTGGAGCACTTCATGCTTCCATCTGCTGAAAAGCTTTATGGAGATGAAGATTTCATTTTTCAGCACGACCTGGCACCTGCTCACAGTGCCAAAACCACTGGTAAATGGTTTACTGACCATGGTATCACTGTGCTCAATTGGCCTGCCAACTCTCCTGACCTGAACCCCATAGAGAATCTGTGGGATATTGTGAAGAGAACGTTGAGAGACTCAAGACCCAACACTCTGGATGAGCTAAAGGCCGCTATCGAAGCATCCTGGGCCTCCATAAGACCTCAGCAATGCCACAGGCTGATTGCCTCCATGCCACGCCGCATTGAAGCAGTCATTTCTGCCAAAGGATTCCCGACCAAGTATTGAGTGCATAACTGTACATGATTATTTGAAGGTTGACGTTTTTTGTATTAAAAACACTTTTCTTTTATTGGTCGGATGAAATATGCTACTTTTGTGAGATAGGAATTTTGGGTTTTCATGAGCTGTATGCCACAATCATCCGTATTAAGACAATAAAAGACCTGAAATATTTCAGTTAGTGTGCAATGAATCTAAAATATATGAATGTTAAATTTTCATCATGACATTATGGAAAATAATGAACTTTATCACAATATGCTAATATTTTGAGAAGGACTTGTACATGAACCACGTGACCGTGTGTCGGCTAGTTCAAAGAGTGTCGTAACTCCTTTTCTATACGCCGCTGAAAACTACATATCAATAACTGCATTAAAAATATCTTTACTTTGTTCATTCAAATGCTCCATGGGTCATTAAGGGCAATACTTCACCCACTTTTTTATAGAAATTTAAATTTGGCATTATCAATTATTCAGTCAGACTTGTTAGATCTCAGTCATTTAACTTCTCTTCATTCATGAAGTAAATGTGAGATAAGAACAATACCTAAAGCCAGGTGCAGAAGGGTTACATACAGCTACAAGAAACCAGAACCTCCACAAGAATGTTTTTTTTGTTGTTCTGAATACTTACTCGGCACTGTAAAAACTACACAACTATTAAACCTTAAAAATACGGATGAACTTATGAAAAGTCACTTTCATCCATTAATGACAGAGAAGTTTAGAAAAACAGTCTGACAAATTGCTTCTGGCCTTTACAATAAGTGCCGTTGAAGGGTTCTTCACAGCGGGACCTTTTCCAATTGAACAGTCACTCAAATGTGGATTCTCTTAAAAAGGATGTGTTGAAATATCTTTCTGAAACACTTCAGGCACTTTAACACTTTAGGAATGACAACTTAAGCTCCTTGATGACTGTCTGAATATTACATATATAACATTTCCACAAGACTGAGGTGAGAAGCAGGATCAGAGACTGCAGAACAGAAATATGAAGGAGCAGCTCCTCTCCTGCTGTAAAAGCTCTAGAAGGTCTGCATGTTTTCTCACCTGCTAATCTTTCAGATATTTTACTGTTTTACCCGCTGGGTGGAAAATTCCACCAAAAATCCAGAGCAATCGGTGCGGACATTTGTATTCTCTTCAGCCACAAGGATAGAACATTTTTACAGCATTTCAGGAATGACGTTAAACTATAAGTCCCACTTAAAATCACCTGTGATTGCAGCAGGACACCAATCATTGTTCTGCTGCATATTTAATTCAGTTTAAGCAAGTCGTTCAGGTCCTGAAGAAGCTAAGCAGCCCAGACCATCACACCACCATCGCCACCATGTTTGATTGTCAGGATAAGAGTATTTTTCTGAAATGTTGTGTTAGTTTTACACCAAACGCAATGGGAGAGACACCTTCAAGACGTTTTGTTTAATGAGTCCACAGAATACCTTCCTAAAAGTCTTGGAGATCATCAAGATGTTTCTTGGGAAATGTGAGCTTGGCCTTTGTGTTCTTTTCAGCAGCAGCGGATTTGGACTCGGAACTTTTCTAGAGATGCCATTTTTGTCTGTTACTTATTGTTGAACCATGAACTCTGACCTTAACTTATGCAAACAAGGCCTGCAGTGGTTTAGATGTTGTTCAGTGTTCTTTTGACCTCCTGGATGAGTTGATGTGCTCTGAGTCATTTTGGCTCTATAACCCTTCCCAGACTGACAGAAACTGATCCTTTTTTTTTTTTCCTCCTCTGTTCTTTAATTTCTCTACATCTGGGCATGATGCAATTTTGAGATATTTTAGCCTACTTCATGTTGCCAGACAGGTTCTATTTAAGGGTTTTCTTGATTTTACAAGTCTGGCAGTAACCAGGCCTTGGTTTGGCTAAAATAATCAAACCTAATTCAAGATTTAACAAGGGAGGAGGGGTGGTTATTAATTTTTGACATAGGGCCAGGTTTGTTTGGATCGCTCTCTTCCCATAATAAATGGAATAATCCTTTCAAAAGAGCATTTTGTTTTTAAATCAGGTTAAATTTGTTGATGATAAAATTTGTTTGGCGTAAAAACATTTAAGGAAGACAAAGCACAAATCAGAACTCTGCAAGGAAACAAATACTTTTTCACAGCATTGTGAGCAGTGTCTAACCTACAGGTTCTATAGGTTCTTTGTATAATGGTTTTTGACTTTAAAGCTGATTAACCCTTCATTTAACTTCATCGACCTACACAAGCTATACAGGTCCTTCTCAAAATATTAGCATATTGTGATAAAGTTCATTATTTTCCATAATGTCATGATGAAAATTTAACATTCATATATTTTAGATTCATTGCACACTAACTGAAATATTTCAGGTCCTTTATTGTCTTAATACGGATGATTGTGGCATACAGCTCATGAAAACCTAAAATTCCTATCTCACAAAATTAGCATATTTCATCCGACCAATAAAAGAAAAGTGTTTTTAATACAAAAAACGTCAACCTTCAAATAATCATGTACAGTTATGCACTCAATACTTGGTCGGGAATCCTTTTGCAGAAATGACTGCTTCAATGCGGCGTGGCATGGAGGCAATCAGCCTGTGGCACTGATGAGGTCTTATGGAGGCCCAGGATGCTTCGATAGCGGCCTTTAGCTCATCCAGAGTGTTGGGTCTTGAGTCTCTCAACGTTCTCTTCACAATATCCCACAGATTCTCTATGGGGTTCAGATCAGGAGAGTTGGCAGGCCAATTGAGCACAGTGATACCATGGTCAGTAAACCATTTACCAGTGGTTTTGGCACTGTGAGCAGGTGCCAGGCCGTGCTGAAAAATGAAATCTTCATCTCCATAAAGCTTTTCAGCAGATGGAAGCATGAAGTGCTCCAAAATCTCCTGATAGCTAGCTGCATTGACCCTGCCCTTGATAAAACACAGTGGACCAACACCAGCAGCTGACACGGCGCCCCAGACCATCACTGACTGTGGGTACTTGACACTGGACTTCTGGCATTTTGGCATTTCCTTCTCCCCAGTCTTCCTCAGGGTCCGGTCACCTCTTCTTGTTGTGCAGCATTTTCTGCCACACTTTTTCCTTCCCACAGACTTCCCACTGAGGTGCCTTGATACAGCACTCTGGGAACAGCCTATTCATTCAGAAATTTCTTTCTGTGTCTTACCCTCTTGCTTGAGGGTGTCAATAGTGGCCTTCTGGACAGCAGTCAGGTCGGCAGTCTTACCCATGATTGGGGTTTTGAGTGATGAACCAGGCTGGGAGTTTTAAAGTCCTCAGGAATCTTTTGCAGGTGTTTAGAGTTAACTCGTTGATTCAGATGATTAGGTTCATAGCTCGTTTAGAGACCCTTTTAATGATATGCTAATTTTGTGAGATAGGAATTTTGGGTTTTCATGAGCTGTATGCCAAAATCATCCGTATTAAGACAATAAAAGACCTGAAATATTTCAGTTAGTGTGCAATGAATCTAAAATATATGAATGTTAAATTTTCATCATTACATTATAGAAAATAACGAACTTTATCACAATATGCTAATATTTTGAGAAGGACCTGTAAGTTTAAACCTTTCCGTGTCTACAATGGAACTAATAAACTACGCAGCAGAAGGAACTGAAATGTTATTTAGTTGAAAACTGAGAATTACACACCTATTAGAATTCAGATTGGAGGAGTGAAAAAAATGTTGCAGGTCTTCTGGAAACAAGCTGTAGAGCTTCCAGTGGGCGGGAGGCTCATTGTTGAAAGAACAGACACTCTTGGTGTCATCAGCGCCCAATACCCACCCACCACCGAAGTTGGCCCGCTACAACTGAATCACTAATAGGCACTTAAGTCCAGAGCTGAGAAACATCTATTCCTGCTGATAAATCAGTTCACCACATGCGACAGCACTCAGGAGGCCATGGCAACAGAATCTGCTTTGGAGGTGGATCAGAGGAACCGGTAAAGGGTTAGGAAGGAGCAGAACAGGAAACAAGTTGATGAAATTAGGAAAAGTCCTGCTGCGGACACAGGGAACATGTGGACTGGCCGGCATGTGCACTGCATGCACGAGTGTGTGTGCAGTCAAGCTTGTTATAGTGGCTGAATTTTGCTGTCAATGCCACATGGAGCGAGGCCAGTGCTCCAAGAGCAAATGTCAAAAGTGAAGAGAACAGCTCACTGCTCTCTCTGCGGGTTGGAACCTTGCTATTTTAAACCTGGATGCTTGTTTTCCAGAACTATTTATCTGAGTCTGCGGTGTTTCAATAAATTCAACACATCCCAAAAAAACGTGTTTCACATTTCAACTAAAAACAAAAAAACAAAAATTGATTTCTGATTGTGTGCTTCACCTGTTGGGTCTTTAAACACAGCCTTAGCGTCAGCGGCGTTCGTGTGGATGATGCTCTTCAGCAGCACGGCCATGTTGGGCACTTTGTTTCTTGGCAGCTGTTTCAGAGCTGCCTGATGAAAGAAGGAGAGAAAACAAACATCTGAACTTTCTTTATTCTTAGACACTAAATTAGACGTTTCAGCTGATGACATGCGCATGTTAATGTTTCCTGTTCCCATACTGAAATTACTGCATGTCACAATCCTTATCAGGTTGTGAGACAGCAACACTTATAGTGTGGTAAAGGTTTAATTATGTTTACTTCATTTCAGAGGCAAATCATGTTTGTTTTATAGCAGTTCTGCCTGAACGGAAGGAAAGCTGTAGTTATTAAATATTGTTTCAAGTTTCCAATAAGCTTTTATACAATTTACAGAACCAGAAAATGAATATTTATTTCTGTTTGATTTCAGCTTATTCTACCACTTCCCGTCAGAACAGTCCTCAGGTGCTGCTGCAGCTTTATTTACTTTATATTAATGCTGAGAGGCTGTCACTGTGACTTTGCAAGGAAACTCAGCCTTTAATTCCTTCAGCTTTCATCTCCTCTAATAAATCTAACAACTGAGCACCTTAAGAACCCCAGCCTTAAATATCACTGCTTTCACTGTTGATTCATTAAAACAAACAGGAGCTATAAGGATGCTCTGATATAAATACACAGATTTAAGCGGGATTTACCGCCGGAATGATCCTGCCTTTCCACTTCATTAGATGGAACAAGCTCAAGCTGCGTGCTAATTTGCTCAGTGATGCAAACACAGATTTTGGGAAGCTGATATTATTGTGAAGAGCTTAACCTCATCAGGCTCAGTTGGAATCCTCCCAGCGCCTCTGTGGGTGAATGAGAATGGAGCAAGGGGGTCATTGGAGGGGTGCTCAGATTCACAGAAGCTGCCTCCAGTGGTTATATCCACAAAGAGAACAGAGCAACAGCAGAGTCTCCATTAGTGTAACTGATTAGTGATTATACTTTTTATAATACGGGACCCGCTATGGAAGAAGCAGTTGAAAATGACGGACTGACTTTTTATAATCACGAAACACCTCCAGATCCGTGCCGCCGTTGTTCTTGATTATGCCAGTAGACCTCCAACAGTCACACAGGCTGTCATCATGGCAAATGAATCATCTTTAAAGACTCTTTGACCTAAATATCAGTTCAGATCCAGCAGTACAGACAGGAAGTACAGCAGTCTGTTTGCAGCTGAACGCATCTTTCGCTTTTCATCACGGGAGGTTACCTTTCGAAGCACCATGACGACGCTGTAGGTGTGCAGGAAGCACTTCGGATTCCTCTCATCCAGTCCCATCTCAGCCTTCAGCGCTGTCCAGGCATGGCCGTTGAACTCTTCTTCCTCAGGCTGTGAGCTGGAACACTGGAAGATGAGATCATGAAAGTTAACGCAAAGCTGGGAAGGCTGATATCAGACTTTACGCCAGGTGATCACAGGGATGAAGTTGTTCAAATATGGAAGCTTAGAGTTCAAATTTGTTTTTTAAGTGGTTCTTAATCTGCTAGATAAATAAAATACAAACAATGTATGCTACCACAGGCCAGTAGGAGGAGGAAGAACACCCTAACTGCTGTTAAAGGTATTCATAAATCATTAACTCTTCTACATTTTGTCACATTACAACCACAGACTCCAATGTATTTTACTGGGAATTTATAATAGATCAACACAAAGTAGTGCATAAATATTTAGAGGATGGAAAAGTGTTGAAAGGAAGGAAAAGGACAAATATTTTTATTCCAAACATCTGAAAAGTGTGGTGTGCATTTGTATTTAGCCCCGGGTCAACACTGTGTGGAACCATGTCTCCACAAGTCTTTTCAAGTTTGACTCTCCCATTTAGATAGTAGAATTTTACCCATTCTTCTCTGCAAAGTTGCTTAGCTGCCCAATACAGGTCCTTCTCAAAATATTAGCATATTGTGATAAAGTTCATTATTTTCCATAATGTAATGATGAAAATTTAACCTTCATATATTTTAGATTCATTGCACACTAACTGAAATATTTCAGGTCTTTTATTGTCTTAATACGGATGATTTTGGCATACAGCTCATGAAAACCCAAAATTCCTATCTCACAAAATTAGCATATCATTAAAAGAGTCTCTAAACGAGCTATGAACCTAATCATCTGAATCAACGAGTTAACTCTAAACACCTGCAAAAGATTCCTGAGGCCTTTAAAACTCCCAGCCTGGTTCATCACTCAAAACCCCAATCATGGGTAAGACTGCCGACCTGACTGCTGTCCAGAAGGCCACTATTGACACCCTCAAGCAAGAGGGTAAGACACAGAAAGAAATTTCTGAACGAATAGGCTGTTCCCAGAGTGCTGTATCAAGGCACCTCAGTGGGAAGTCTGTGGGAAGGAAAAAGTGTGGCAGAAAACGCTGCACAACGAGAAGAGGTGACCAGACCCTGAGGAAGATTGTGGAGAAGGGCCGATTCCAGACCTTGCTGGTGTTGGTCCACTGTGTTTTATCAAGGGCAGGGTCAATGCAGCTAGCTATCAGGAGATTTTGGAGCACTTTATGCTTCCATCTGCTGAAAAGCTTTATGGAGATGAAGATTTCATTTTTCAGCACGACCTGGCACCTGCTCACAGTGCCAAAACCACTGGTAAATGGTTTACTGACCATGGTATCACTGTGCTCAATTGGCCTGCCAACTCTCCTGACCTGAACCCCATAGAGAATCTGTGGGATATTGTGAAGAGAACGTTGAGAGACTCAAGACCCAACACTCTGGATGAGCTAAAGGCCGCTATCGAAGCATCCTGGGCCTCCATAAGACCTCAGCAGTGCCACAGGCTGATTGCCTCCATGCCACGCCGCATTGAAGCAGTCATTTCTGCCAAAGGATTCCCGACCAAGTATTGAGTGCATAACTGTACATGATTATTTGAAGGTTGACGTTTTTTGTATTAAAAACACTTTTCTTTTATTGGTCGGATGAAATATGCTAATTTTGTGAGATAGGAATTTTGGGTTTTCATGAGCTGTTTGCCACAATCATCCATATTAAGACAATAAAAGACCTGAAATATTTCAGTTAGTGTGCAATGAATCTAAAATATATGAATGTTAAATTTTCATCATTACATTATGGAAAATAATGAACTTTATCACAATATGCTAATATTTTGAGAAGGACCTGTATATCAAAAACACATCGTCATTTCAACATCATTGTGCACACTATTAATACTGCAAAGGATGGTTAGGAGCTGTATTGTCATAATGCACATTTTATTTTCATTTGTAAGAAAATAACATTGAAATACTTTCTTTCCACTTCACAATTATGTACCATTTGTGTTGGTCTGTAAAACAAATTAAGGGACAAGTTTGCAATGTTTTATTTATGGCAGTCTAGAAGGCTTTCGCCCATGGGAATTATTTTATACTAAAACTAACTGTGATCCAGGTAATCAGTCAGAACCTTGAATTTTCTGTTCAGCAACAAGACTGTTGGCCTCTGGGAGTAAAAACAAAGAAATTAAATAGCATTCATTCATTTTTTGTTTCATTATTATTTTTTTCTTATTATACCCTGAACGAAATCTAATAACCAAAACATACTTCTGTCCCCCTGGTTTGAATTAAACATAGGAAAGCCTTAGAGATAAATTTAAGAAAGAATTGTGCAGAAAATGTATATAACAAAAATGCATAATGACCCTGAAGTGAAACAGAAAGCAGCATAAATGTCTCATTTTCATTACTGCTAGAAGCTAAAACTGTGCATGGAAATAAAATCTGATTAACTAAACAGCCCTGTTCTGCAAAACAGAAAAAGGAAGGAGACGCTGAACTGGTTGAGAAGCAGTTAGAAAAAACACATTTTTGTTTTCATCCTTCATGCTGTAAAAAGGAAGAAAATCTTCCTGATCATTCGGACGGGATAGCAGGGACACAGGCTACCACCGATGATGGACAAAAACAACGCATCAACACGTGTCGGTCATCTGGCCGCCCAACATTTGGCCGAGAAAGTCTCACAGCCTCCCAATAAAAAAGAGGAGCAATGTCTTTGCTTTTTGTATTGATGTGTCCAATGAGGTACTTTTCTCTGTTTTATTTTTACCTGACTCGGTAGTCGAGCTACAGCCCCATGAGCAGGGGTGTGAGGAACAGAAACCACTATCTCGTCCAGATTCTGACCCTGAGGCTGAGAAATAAAAACAGGTTAAAATGAAGCACCAGAGTGGAAAAATAAACACATACACCTTTAACATCAAAAATCAAATAAATAATAATAATCAGGGAAGGATCTAACTTGCTGAGGCAGAAGTCCTGCAGGACCAGGGAAGCGTCTCATCCTGGGCTGGTTAGCCTCAGAGTGACGCCTCTTCTTGGGGAGTTTGTTGGATGCAGACACCAGCTGGACCAGGCGATTGGTGAGGACTGGTGTGTGTAGAGGATGGGCGCTTAGAGTGGAGGAGTTCACTGAAGGGGATGGTGCTGGGGAGACTGTATTAAAGAGGCTGCAAGCCTGAGAGGAGACTTGTGGAGATGCACATGGCTTCAGCAGCTGGTGAGGATAGCCGGGCATCTTGGAAAAGCTCCTGGGTGCAGGGGAATTTGCATTGAGGCAAACGGCAGGAGTCCGTGGAGAAGCTGCGGGGAAAGCAGGACAGGGACTTGGAGACTGTAAATGTGCGGTAGCGAGGCTCCGAGGAGGTGCAGTATAACTAGAGTAGCTAGAAGTCTTGGATGCAGCACTAAGCTCCCGAAGGCATTTATTAAGAGGTGTTTGGCTCCTTACATGAGTAGAAGGTCTCAGTGTTTTCAGTAAAGAAAGTGGTTCGGTTGCTGCAGGAGCAGCAGGTTGAGACTGTTGCCTTGTTTGGCTGTCACATTCATCCAAGTCGGCCAAGTCAACATCCCAATCATCAAAATCATCATGAGCCGTGCTGGGATTCATCAGCCCCTCAGTGTTGGCTGGACTCTGCTGTGGCTCAGAGTTATTCTTAGTAAAAAGGAGAGGAGATGCAGGCATAGTGGAGGAGGAGATCTGTCTCAACCCCAAAGCAACAGTTTGTGCAGCACCACTGTGCATGCCGCTCCTTGACATTGTGCCATCGCGCAGCCCGGCCAGTTTCTCTCCCATTGGCTGATGGCACATTTTCTCCTGTTCTCTGTGAACAACAGAGGAAGCCCGCAGGGAGCAGGATGACACAGCAGCTGCCACACTGGCTGATCCAGGGACTGGGCAGGCGCTCCAGTCTGTCCCCAGCACATCCTGGGACAAAATGAAGCAGACAGAGGTCAGCAGATGAAGGAGAGAAAGGGTCGCTCTGACATTTAATAGATGAACCAGTCGTGTTACCTCATCAAAGTCCTCGTCCAGACTAAACAGGCCACTCAGTTTGCAGGTCTGTAACAGTGACAACAGCTCAACGATTAAATGTCTTCGTGCACAAAAGGTAGCTGGAATAACACACTTAAAAGAATCGTTCAAATCTCCACACAGCATTTGTTGTTAGCTTAGTTAGCTGTTCAGTTTGATAGTGTAACTCACCATCGCAGTCAGGGAATATCACCATGAAAGCCGAGTCTGGTTGGTACAGATAAATACTCCAAGCTTAAATCCAATGCTATTCAATAACAGACAGTAAATAAAACGGGTTACCTTTTCCCAAAAACACCGTTTTAAATTGATAAACAAGACCGAACTGAGGGCAACTTTTCCTAAGCTCTGCTGCTGCTGCCTAGTACCGCGCTGACGCTTTCAAACACGACGTGCTGACGTAATGACTGTTCACGCATAGCGTTGACGTCAGTCAAGAGCGTTTACTGCTCTTCAGGGTAGCTTCGCTTAGCTAAAGGTTTTGCTAAAATCGGAAGTACTTTCTGTTCGTATTTTAGCCCAAACCTTTAAGAGCACATAACAGAGTCTGATAAAAAATGAACAACCTGGAAAATGAATCGATTGTGTTGGAACATTTGAACTAGATATTAGAAAACCAAGAATCTCAAACGTTTCGTGAGATTTCAAGCAAAAATATTGATATTTTTGACATCGTATCAATAATTATTCAATTGCCTGCCCATTAAGTACGAACATAATGTGGAGAAAACAAAGTCAATTCTTTATTTATCCTGGATTTTGAGATGTCTAAATATTTGTTTTTGCTTTTTTTAAATTGATGACAATCATTATTACTTTTGATATTATTTAATTTGTCTTTTACTCATTTATTTCCCACCCAATATAAATAAATGAGTAATTAAAATGGAAATCTGCTTCATGGAACACATTTCTGCAATTTGTCTAACGTTAACATTTCGGTGCTCTTTGCTTTCAGCTGGAGAAAAACGTAAGGTGAGTGCTGCCACCTAGTGGTCACCTCAAATAGTTCGAGTATCATTTTGCATTCTGATCTAAAAATATCCAGAGTAGAACATATTTGAGCAGTTATCTTGTGACTATGTCCACAAACGAAGGGCATTTGATTTAGAAGTTTATTCGCATGAGTTTTACTTAAAAGAAATGGGTCCAGTTTTTGTAATTTGCTTGACATTTGTTTAAATTCCAGAGGAACTCACAACAGTTCCAGTAAAGGGTGAGTAAAAGCTGCTTGCTGACATTTATATAAGCAGTACTGCTCATTGCTTACAGGCAAGGGGTTTAAATGAAGAATGGAATTATGATCAATTAATATTAAATCTCTGTTTGCTTGCCAAGCTTATACAGATTTTACATTTATGGGCTTGATTGTAGGGTGTTATGTCCAAGGACACATTTCCATTCTCCTCTACCTCACTACGTTCTCTCAGACTGGAGCAAGAGCTCCAGGACTGGGAGGATGAACGGCGAGCTTTGGCTAATAGGAGAGCCATGATCAGGCCCCCACTGCCTCGGGCCCCCCGACTCCCTCCAAGGCAGCAGCGGCTCCAGGAGGTCAGAGCCCCTCCACCCCAGATCCGCTGCAGAGACACAAGTGTCCACAACACCTTTATGTTTGGGGACATAAAAGGAGTTTACGCTGTGCTGAAGGACCCTGCGATGGTCAACGCCCTGATGGAGACAGTGCATGAGGAGATGGTGTGGGCTCCAGAAATGGGTATGCCCCCTGAGATTTTATCTATATTGTTTAGAGAAGTGTTAGTAGTGCAAGTAACTGAGCATTCTCTCTGCTGCTCTGTCAGGCATGTGGACCCTGAGCTCCAAGGTGAAACAAACATCGGGCTTACGCCTGGCTGCCAGCCGGGGACACACAGCATGTGTGGAGGAGCTGCTGTTCCGTGGAGCAGAGGTGAACGCCGACCCTGGAGGTAACACTGCACTCCACGATGCCTGCATAGGTGGCCACTCTGACTGTGTCCAGCTGCTGCTATCCCATGGAGCAGATCCTGAGGTGCTGGCCGCAGATGGCAGCACGCCTCTTCACCTCTGTACCTCTGCCCAGTCATTCCAGTGAGTGGTCAAGCTGTTTATACTGTAAATCATTTTCTAACTCGTTCATGCATAGTGGTTTGCTTATATGTGATGGTATACTTGCATATAAGGCACTTCATAGACTGCCACCTACTGGACAGCTAATGTAAGTTCGCAAAATGCTTAAAAACAGCATGGGAATCAGTCAGCCAGAAATGCTGAAAACATCAGGAAATTATTTCCAGTACGAGATCCTTTCAGTTAAAAATATATTGTTAACATCGATTTAAAGACTAACATAACTGAGGAAAACTAATTATGCAATTATTTGTCAATTAAGATTTCCATTAATCTGTCAAGTGAACACATTCATGCTAAAATCTGTTTTTATGTGATAAATGTTTAAAAAATATTTTAAAAACATTTTAACATAAATTGTGACATATAAACCACACAACTCCATTAAAAAAAATAATTTATCAGAGAAAAAATATGTGCAATAATTTGGTTGCACAAGTGTGCACACCCTTAAATTAATACTTTTTGATTCAGTTTCAGCATTCAGAGTTCACACCTAGCATCAATTCTAGAAAACCTGATTAGTCTGAAGTAAAGTTTAGCTGCTCTTTTTTGTGTAATTTGCTTCTATTCATCCTTCAGCCACAGTTTGGTGACAATGTCTGTACCAGAAGAATACATAGAAAAAATCCACTTCAACATAGAGCTGCCAATTATTATTTTTCCCATATTTGGAGAACGCAAGGGGCAATAGGGACATTACAAAAACTGGCCATTTTTCCAAAATGGTTGAAAACAGAAGCCTGAAACAGGTCAGGGATGGTGCCAAGATGCACACTGAAGAAGTGGCAGGAATTTCCAAAAAGTATTGGTTTTGTTCTACATGTAACAGCTGTCTCCTGTATTCGCCACATGTCTGAAATAAGGAGTAGGGTTTCAAGACAGGAGCCTTTTCTCCCAAGGAAAACATTCAGACCTGGCTAGAATCTCCCAAGACCTTTTGGGTCACTGTCCGGTTCTGGTGTAATAAGACCAAACCAAACTTTTGGCCCTAATTATAAATATGTTTTGGCACAGAAACATCACTGCCAATGTGGAAACATAGTGGTTCTGGGGTTACTTTTCTTCAGAACCAATTCAGGTTTTTATCAAGGTGGATGAAGTTATGAGTTGCTAATCAGTTTTGGCCAAAAGTATTCAGTTGTCTGCTAGAAAGCTGGAGAACAAGTTCATTTTTCAGCAACACAGTGAGTTCGAGCATACATCCAAATCAAAACAATAATGACTTAATGAGAGGAAAAGTAAAGTTTTAGACATGGATCTGAGTGTCCAAGGAAAAACAAAGACGGAAAATCTGCGGGCAAGGTTCCGGAGAAATCTGATAGATTTGGAGAACTTTTGGACGGTGGAGTTGGCAAATATCAAGTAAGGATGTGGGATGCTGATCGCTGATGGGATACTGAAACTGAATCCAGAAAGTATTAGTTTCCTGGTATCCACCTTTATGCAACCAGGCTGCATAAATGTTCCACCTTTTTTAACCCTGCCAACAGATTTGATTGTTCTTCAATTGAATTGAACAGGATATATGTAACATGTGGACAAACGTTTTCAAATTATTAATCATGGTCTCACTTTTTAATGTCATACAACCTGACATTTTAACGGGGGTGTGCAAACTTGTATTTTTTCTATGATGCCTTTTCATTTTCATTTGCCAGTGGTTTCCTCTGCTGCAGGTAAGTTTATAAAACTTTATAAAATCCCACATCTTCAGACACCAGTAAAAAAAATCTTCGAAATGGCATCAGCACAAAAGTAACAGCTTCACTTTTTCTATTTAATATTAAGAAAAACTGTAATACAGTAGTAATCTGGATTTGTTATTGATTCCAAGCTGTGCTAAGCTGCTTTTAGAAGGCGGCGCAGACATCAACGTGAGGAGCAGAGAGTCGAGGCTCACACCTCTGCATGTGGCTGCTCAACGAGGCCTGGAAGAGCACATCGAGCTCTTTCTAAGCCATGGAGCAGATGTATTAGCAACAAATCGAGAAGGGGAGACCCCGCTGAACGCTGCATGCTCTGGAGCCGAGAGGCCATCTGAAGCTGGGAGGTACCGCCGTGTGATCCAGAAGCTGCTGGATGCAGGAGCCAATCCCCAAACTGCTGGCAGGAAGCAACACACACCGCTGCACAACGCCTGTGCAAACTGCTGCCCCAGGATTGTAGATGTCCTTCTGCAGCATGGAGCAAGGGCTGATGTTGAGAACTGTGCAGGATACACACCAATGGACTGTTTGCTTCAGGTACCAGATGTTTTGCATTAGGACAGTGACCATACAGATATCAGTTTTAATTCAGAAAGCAGAAAAGCGCTGTTTTCTTTGATTTTTAAGGTTGTGGAAGATTACCCGACTCAGGAATCTGAAGCCATAGCACGATCCCTTCTGAACTATGGAGCCAAACCTGTTTCACCAAAGGTCTAACCAGCAGTGACACACAAAAAAACAACACTTACAGATAAAGATTCAAAACTTACACAAAAGTTACTGATTGCTCAAAAGTCATCCTTCATCCATTTAGATCTTGCTTCTAAGCAGCCTCGTATTATTTATAAAGGCGTTTTAGTTAACCAGACTTTCTTAAGACATTGGCGACTGTTCACTAATTTTTTGTAAAGTACTTTACCATTTTTGGGTTAAGTTATGAATTCACGAGTCTTGTGTCCATATTTAACATGCTAATTAGCAAAGAACTTATGTCCAATTAGACCTTTGTTAAAACATTAGTAGCAACCCATCACAAAGAAACAGATTGTTCCACTTAGTTGGTTGATTTAATGTAAAAAAATACCCTACTGGGTGATTTGCAAAAGGATTTTAGATGAGAACCTGGTGATTAGCAGAAGGATGATGCATCTGGTGCTGTCTCAGATTTCTGAAATGACTCAACCTTCATCTGTCACAGATACTGAAACAGTTGACCTTCTATCCTGATGTCCTGGGGGTGATGTTGAATTCGTACACATCTATCCCACCCTGTGAGTGGTTAGACTCCCCATCTCCTGACACGGTGAGCTCTCTGAGGTGTTGAATCCACTCTCCTCTTGACAGTTGCTCTCAGAGCTGTTATGTCTCTGTTTCTACCTACAGTTGCCCCAGGAGCACCTGCCGTTCTTCCGCTCAGTGCGTCAGTGGAGCGGTCAGCCTCGATCCCTGCAGCATCTCTGTCGATGTGCTTTGCGTCAGCATTTAGGAGCCCGGTGTCACTTAGCTGTCTGTAATCTGGACATTCCTGGCTCAGTGAGGGATTATCTGCTGCTCTGCAACAACGGGACACTCCAGTAAATGTTGATACTGCCATATCGACAGTGTTCTTGCATTGAGCTATTTATGGCCTTTACATCTTAAAAATTATTGTTAAGGATTTTAAATTCAAATTGTGATACATGTTCTTTATTAAAAGTCATGTAAAAAGGCTGCATGATAGTACAGTGGATAACACAGATTCCTTATAATTTAAATTAGCCTTGGTCCTCACACGAGATGCTGTCCAGCCCTGATATACAGTGCCTTGGAAAAGTATTCATACCCCCCTGAACCTTTTCCCATTTGTCACATTAATACCACAAATAAAAATTTGAAAGTGTGTCATGTGTTTGTATTTAACCCCTTTACTTTGACAACCCAAGACAAAATAAAGTGCAACCTACTAAGTCACCTAATTAGTAAACAGAGTCCCCTTCTGTGTAATTTCATCTCAGTATAAATACAGTGGTTCTGTGAAGACCTCAGAGGCTTGTTAGTGTAGTGTAGAACATTGGGAAGGCAGCATCATGCTATAGGATGCTTCTCTTCAGGAGGAACAGGAAAGCTGGTGAAAGGTGACTGGATTGATTGATGGATGAAGCTAAACACAGGGTAAAATAACCAGTTAGAGGGAAAGCCTTGAGACTAGGGTCCCAGCAGGAACAACTACCCTAACCATACAGCCAGAGCTACAGTTGAATGGTTTATATTCAAGTGTTAGAAGGCCCTAAATCCAGATAATAAAAAAACTAGAAAAATGGATCCTTCTCCATCCATTCTACTGTTAAGCACTATTTTGTTTATCACAGAAAATCAAAAATACATTGAGGTTTGTAGTTGTAGCTTGACTTAATATGAAAACGTTTAAGGGTTATGAATACATTTGCAAGTACTGCATTCAATTTTAGTATCAGTTATTTGTTTTGCAGCAAAGATTTCAGGCAATAAGCATTTTTTTCCACTGTTTGCTTCATTAATCCTTCTTATTTCCTACACTTAAGTTTATTATGGCATAATCTTTAAAAGTAAAGTACTCACAATCTGATTAGATGGTCAATATTTTTGTTTTATCTCACAAAGCTGAAATTGATTGTCCTCCACTTATCCAAGATTAGGTTGCAGAAGCATCAAGTAGGGAAACCCAGATGGTGTGCTGGGAAAAATATTTTTGTCAATCATTTCAGAAAGTGAAACTCATATAGATTCTTTACACATCGTGTGAAATGTTTCAGTCCTTTATTTCTTGTAATTTTGATGATTGTGGCTTACAGATAATAAACCCAAAATTCAGTGTGTCTGATAAATATATTGTGAAAAAGTTCAATAGTGGAAATATATGGTGTCACACCCTAATCAGCTTAACTTAAAACCGCTGAAGATGTTTCCTGAGTCTCTCAGTCTGGGTCAGTAAGCGACACAAACATGGTGAAGACTGCTGACAGCTATTCAGAAGACAGTCATTGAGCCACAAAAGGTCATTACTAATGAACCTGGTTGTTCACAGAGTGCTGAATAAAGCATATTCATAGAAAGTTAAGTAGAAGGAAAAAGTGCAGAAGGAAAATGTGCACCAGCAACAGGGATAACCGCAGCATTGAGAGGACTGTCAAGCAAAATGCATTCAAATATTTGGGGGGCGGCTTCAAGAAGTGGACTGAGGTTCAGATCAGCGCATAACGGGCTACACATAGTTGAATCCTATACATAGGCTACAAGCGTCTTACTTGGACTAGATGAAAAAGAACTGGACTGTTGCTCAGTGGTCCAAAGTCCTCTTTTTAGGAGAAAGTAATTTAATTTCATTTGGAATTAAGGTCCCAGAGTCTGGAGGAAGAGTGAAGAGGTACAGATTGAAATCCTGGGTGAAGTTTCCACAGTCAGAGATGATTTGGGGAGCCGTGTCATCTGCTGGTGTTGATCCACTGTGTTTTCTGAAGTCCACAGTCAAAGCAGCCAACTATCAGGAAAGTTTAGAACACATTATATTTCTTCTGCTGACAAGCTTCATGGAGATGCGGATTTCATTTTCCAGCAGGACTTGGTACTGATCCAAACTGCCAAAGGTACCAAAAGCTGGTTCAGTGACCATAGTGTTACTGTGCTTTACTGACCAGCAAACTGTCCTCACCTGAACACCATAGAGAACCTATGGAGCATTGTCAAGATGAAGGTGAGAGACACCAGACCAACAGTACAGATGACCTGAAGTCCGCTATCAAAACAACCTGGGCTTCCATTACACCTCAACAGAACCACAGGCTGATCGCATCTATGCCACTCTGCATTGTTACAGTAATTCATGCAAAAGGAGGCCCAACCAGGTATTAAATGCATAGAAATGAATATACTTTTCAGTTGCCTGAATTCAACATATATTTTGAAGCACTGAAGTTGCTTTTGAGTCACTTTGGGTTTAAGCTTAATGTTTAAGCCAGAATTTGACTTTGATGATCCAAACCATGATGATACTGCAATGGATGGCAGAGCTAAACTAGATGGTGGCAATGACAATGATCATCTTCAGAACTTTTATTGGTACAAATTGGATGATTGATTGGTTTTCACACATATTTGCCACCAATTTAATGAATAAATGCTTAATTCAGATCGCACCACCTTAGTAACACGATTTCCCACGATAGTGACCCTGAACACTGAACCCACGCTACTTTACCTACTCAAAAAAACATCCATCTTTCTAACTACCAAGTGATGGGATTTTTGACCCCTCTGGCATTGAATGTAATGATGGTGTAAGTTGTACGACCGGTGGCTCCATTGTGAGACTAACTGGTAGGATTAGGCTCATAAATCTGTGTATTGGTCATTTGTTTTGTGGCAGCTGATGCAGCAGTGCTGCACAAAATATATTCAGGATATATTCAACAATTTTGCTCGAAACAATTGCTGAAGATCTTCGAAAACAAAATCTGGCCATTTCCATCTACCCTTGTCTTCCCAAACTGCTTCTATGTATTTCAATCCTACCAAATAATAAAAAAAAAAACATACAAAACATCCAGTGATCTCAGATGCAGCTCAAATGTTCTGAGATGACCACAAAGAACAGACTCCTTTAAACAAGAAATCGGTTTAAAAACATGCAAATAAAGAGCAAAAAAAACCCAAATGAAAGTACAATATTGTGAACCATGATGTCACCTTTTACATGTGCATATAGATAAATTTTATCTTGATAGGCTAATAATTTACAACAAAACGGCAAAAAAAGGCAGAACTTTCCCCAACATGGTGTTCTATAGGTGACAATCTATATCTAAGTGAGTTTTATTTGTTTTTTCAGAAAAGGCTGGCTAGCGGCTGGAATCAGTTTAAGACCATTTGAAATAGGTATTTCAGTAAATATTTTATGTTGTTGCTCTGCTGTAATGGCGTAAATCTGACAGTAGGATTTACCACCTCCGGCTGGTGACGCAACCGAGTCTGCAGTTTACTCTGTGGTTTTTCAGCCGTAGCTGCTAACTAGAACTGAGCCTGGTGTTTAAACATGCGTTGATTTTACAGCCGGGAGGTAAGGCTACCCTATATGCGGTTTATTAAGTACTTTTAGATGTTTGCTGGAAGCCTCCGTTCAAAAACTGTTGCGACAGAAGAAAGCTAGCTGTGCGGCTCCTAAATAGCGGAAGGTCGTTTTTCCATCAAGCTAGGAAGGCTAGCTAGTAAGCTAAGGAGCTAAAAAAAAAAGACAGAATGAAAGTCTGACAAGTAAGCAGAACAAAATTAGAGTTTGTTTACTTCTGATATAAAGGCTGACTGTAAAGCACAACAGAAATGACATGACAAACGACGCTGACAGTCACTGAATATAGCTTCTCTGCATACAGAGCAGCTTCTGCGGGGCTTTTAAAGGCGAACAAATCCTGTCCTTCCTGATTTCCTAATCTGTAAAGTGGTCTTAAAATAAACGACATCTGCTTGAATATATTTATATTAAGAGTTCATGAAGTAATCTTGTATGCTAAATACCTAAGCTTGTCGGAAGTAAGACTGGTTTTTCCCGTGTTTTTTTTTTTCTTTTACCATTTTACATCTCCTGGTTGCTGTGTTTTTCCAAAAACAAAATTCCCTCAGATTTTCAAACATTAAATGGTCTAAACTTTAATATACAGTCACTATCCTCTTCATACATTTAACCTTAGAATAAAACCAGCCCACTATTTGCTCTTGTCAAAATGTGTTTGGCATATCTCAAATCATTTAGTAATTATTATGCAACCAAAACATTGTAACAGTGTCTTTGTGCAAAATAAACACGAAAACCTGTACATATTTAAGCATTTACTTAAATATATTGTGACAATATGTCTGTTGAATGTAGCTGTTATAACTATGAATTTGTGTTGCTAAATGCAGTTTTTAAACCAGCTCCAACAGCTGTCATATCTTACCTTAAAATGACCACAATATCACAATAGTTACAAAAAATATATTAAAGTTTAAATAATTTTAAATAAAGCATGTAATTCTGATCCCGATCCTATGCAATTAATCGTACTGCAGCTAAATTATAGGTTATTACGGTTCTAATATTGCTCTGCCAGAACCTACAGTCAGCTACTTAATAGACATACCTCCTACCTTTTTACCAGTGTTATCTCAACATAAGAGATGGGTTGTGCTCCTTGAGTTTTTCATGACAGGAAATATTCCCAAACAGCTTGTGCGGGAACATTTTAGCAGACTTCTTTAAGCCATCTGACCATCAGTGCACAGCAACAGGTGTGGAATGGGGAGAGCTGCATCACTCTACATCACTACGACAATTTCTCTGGCATCTCATTTTGTTGCAGTGGTGTGGTGGAAAATCTTTAATGGTTTCAAACCATAACTTTTTAAAACCTTGGTTTACTTTGATAACACTAAATGGCCCATGTCAACCTGTTTTTATTTAGTTTAAAATCCAAGATGGGAGTGTGTGTTATGAACATGAATCTCACCTGGCCATCTCCTTTCCAAACAATCTTGTCTCTTGCAGGGTTGAAGGACAGAGATGGCGGTGTGTGCACTGACCATGTTAGAGGGGGTGGAGGATGAAGTGGTGGCCGCAGGCGGCGCGCTGCTCCTGGCCCTGGCCCTGGTCCTGGCTTGGCTTTCGACCCACGTGGCAGATCGGGGGGACCACATATTAGGCACTATCCTCACAGTGGGAGCTCATGCCTCTTTAATAGGACTGGGAGCCCATGATAACTACAGCGGAGGGCCCAATGGCGCAGACGCCCCCGAGCAGCAGGCCGCTCAATCTTCACAGGAGAACAAGCCCGATGATGGGGAGCCTGCAAATGAGAGAGGAGAGGGTGATGGGGACGGGGCTGAGGACGTCTGGACTGACCTGCGGCTGGACATACGGAGCAAACAACCTCAGGGTGGAACGCTGCATTCTTCTGATGGAGAGGAGGATGAAGCTGATGAGGAGAATGATGATGAGGAAGAGGAGTTGAAAGGGGCAGAAAAACAGCCTGTAAAGGCCATTCAGTGTTTGAGCAGCACCATCCCCTGTGCTTCCACTCCCACTTCTATCTCCATCCGGCTGAAGTTTTTAAACGACACAGAGGAGGTTGCTGTTGTAGAACCAGATGATACTGTGGGAATACTGAAAAGGTTTGTAAAATAAAAATATCCAAATACTTGACAGAAAACCATAAGCTTAGATAGTAAACAGGTTGGTCTAACATCATGTTTAAAATGGCTGAAACATTTTGGATCAATCTCCCAAAGATTACAAAGGTGAGCAGGTTTGCCTCAGTAAGCCACTCTGACGACACAAAAATGTGAAAACTAAAATTGTTCTCTGCAAATCACATTGACAGCGAGCTTACAGGCAGAAAGATATGCTATTTTTACTAATGAGGTTTTTACTTTGTTTAGACTACTCGAAATTCTATGTGTTAGTTGTGTATGAGAACGAGCTCATTTCTGGTTATATCTCAGGTCTGACTGCCAAACCACAACATTTAAGGATATCAAAAAAAACGTAATGTTCCTGTTAATGCATCTTCTCATGGTTGTTTTATCCAATTTCTCTCTTATTCCAGCAAATGTTTTTCAGGACGAGAGCATCAGGTTAAATTAATCTACCAAGGCCAGTTGCTGCAGGATCCCAAGACGACGCTGTTTTCTTTAAACATTACTGACAACAGCGTGATCCACTGCCACATCTCCCAAGCCGTGCAAGGGCCCAACCCAGAGGAAGGGGCTCAGTCTGGAGCAGGAATAGGAGTCGGGCCAGGGGTTTCTGGAGGATTCAGGGCTGCCAGTGTGGCCATCAGCACCAGTAGCCTGGTGGTGCCTGTGTTTGTGGTGATCCTGGCTGTGGTGTGGTACTTTCGCATCAACTACAGGCAGTTCTTCACCGCCCCGGCGACCATCTCACTCGTTGGAGTCACTTTGTTTTTTAGCTTTCTGATTTTTGGAATGCACAGCCGCTGAGAAGGCAGGCACGGCTCGCAGTTCCTGCTCAATATTAAATGAAATAAAAATTACTGAAGCCCTGGGATGGGGACTGGAGAGATGGACTCATTAAAAACAAAGTGGCTTGATACCAATGCTGCAGATGCTTAATGAGTGTTTGGGGGGCCAAGAACCAAGAGACTATGGTTCAAGTACAGTGACAGAATTTAACTGGAGCATTATTTAGCATCTGACACCACGAGTCAAACAATCTGGCTTCATCTTGTCTCGTGTTTTGTTGGTAGATTTATGGATATCTTGTATGTTACTCTTATTTTCAAAGAAAAAGTTGGGTTTGAAGAAAAATGTAACCTGTAAAACACTGCTACGCTTTACCAGTTTGACTCATGTTACTGTATTAGAATGAGTAAGGCATCCTGTGAGGCCAAGACATTTCTTTCTGTTGCTTTGCATCAATACCTTAATCACCTGCTAGACATTAAATCTTTTGAAGAGACTGTAAATACATTGTATTTTCTGTAAATAAAATAGAATACATCTGATGAAACTACATTTGGCACTTACAGACTCACAGTGGGACATTCCTCCTGATTAATACTGGACTTGTCTTGTTTCAGCTGTATCTAGAATTAAAACATTTCCATCCAAGTCAGTTTCATTCGCCTGAATCTGTTGGTGCAATAGATGTTTATTTACAAACACATCATGGCACTGAATAAAAAGATTACATTTACATACATGGCACTCATTTGTGCTTTTTAAATATCAGTCCCTATTGAATTTTCAATGTTTAATTCACAAAAGTGCCAGAAACAGTGAATTTCCCGTTACAATATATTATCCACAGTGCACACTATGAGCCTTTACTGGATTTGGTTTATGAAGAAGAAGCAGATGTTGGTGCACAACTGAAATCAATTCAAGCATTTTCCTGAATCAGCTAATTGTCACCTCATCTGAACCACATACAGTTCTGGTCAGAAGTTTACATGCACTCATCTTCTAGTTTTGGGCCTTTAAAAACAAGCTGGCACAGGTTTCAATTTTCAATTTCCCCTTATCAACACATGGCCAAAAGTATGTATATACCACCACCTATAACAGATTAAATGTCCCATAGCTTGTGAGATAATTCTGGCTGCATATTTGACTGCTCTTTTCTTTACAATTCATCATAATTGGCCTGTTTTCTGGCATGAACCTGGCTTTTAAGCATAGTTTCCTCATGTTCAAAATGATTGGATTACATTTCAAAGCTGAGGCTGTACCTTGGAAACCAACCAATTTAAATTAACTTTACCCAATCAGTTATGAAGAATGGGTAAATATCCAGCCAGAGTGATCCAGGACCTTGTTGACCGCAATAAAAACTATATAGCTTCTCTGCAACTTGCTTTAGGGTGTATGTATATTTGGACCTGTGAGAAATCATATTATAAAACTTTTGCACCAGTAACGTGTTTTTAAAACAATCACTGAAGTTGGATCGTGTGTAATCAGTCCACCCAAGAAAAAAAATGTTTCAAATGAATATGGTAATTCAAAGTCCAGAACTAATAACCCAATTATGCAGATTATGGTTGGGTGTAAGCTTCTGATCGGAACTGTAACTAAGAACGAACAATAGATATGGAGCTCATTTGTGATTTTGAGAACAGCTCAAAAAACCAGCTCCAAAGTAACTGACTATTTGGTCCAAATGTATCAAGATATCAAAATGACAACATACCAACTGCAGGCAACTACAAGTCTTTCTAGTTGATTTAAAGGATTTTTTTCCATTAAGAACTATAGCATGACCTCTAAATAACAGGATGTACAATCACAGAACAGACCCATCACTCTTACTGCAGCACAGATATATTTTCCCTGTCATTTACAAAACAGAGTGCGCACAAAAATATAAGCATTAAAAATACAATGGATTCAGTTTAAGCTTTTTAATGTTTTTTAAATGTGCCATAAAAGCCTAAATGGCCCCCCAAAATACCAAAATCACACAATATATAAACATCACTATAAAGGCATTCACAAAACCAAACTCGCATTGATGTAAACATCTAAAATGGCCAACGCACTTTCACAAAGTGTCACACTCAATGATTTTGGGAATAAACGACACACACACCAAAGTGACATTCACACTGAATGCAAATCAGCCCACAGACAAACAATTGTGCAATACAATGCCAGCATTAAGCCACTGAGGAGTACTGAGTGTTTCCTCATGGCCTTGTAGAAGCAGACAAAAGAAGACGATAAACCGATGAGGGAGAAATAAAGATGCCAGGTAAAATAAGATGGAAATTAAGTGGGATTTTTCATGCCGTCACACCTGGATTCAACAAAAACTGTTTTGTTTTGTTTCTTCACATTGGTCAGAAATAATATTTTATATAGTATATTTAGGAAAAGTGATGCTTTAAATCATTATGACATATAAAGCCTAAAATAATGGATTGAAAAAGTGCACCCTGACCATAATAAAATCTTTTCACAACTATTCCTCCTTTAATGTGACATTTATCCCGCAATCAACTCATGGAACCAAACTTCAACTAAAGGCTTATTTGGTACAGAAACAACAGTAAGCATCACCAAACACAAACACAAACCCCAATGTAAAATATGGTGGCAGCATCATGATCCGGTGTTACTTTTCATCATTGAATTGGGGTTTTGTCAAAACCTTCAGATAGAAAGCTGAAAAGTGATTTCTGTTTTCAGCGTCATACATGAGTCCAAGCGTACATCCAAATCAACAGAGGAATAATGAGGTTTTAGAATAGCCTAGTGAGAGACCAGAACTAAATGCTGCAGAAAGAAAGATGCTCTTATAATCTGATAGATTTAGAGAACCTTTGCAAAGCAAACTGCCACAGGAAATGTGGCATGCTGAAACCGAGTAAAACTTGGGTGCTTCCACACTCGTGCAACCATTTTATTGCAGCTTCTTAGTATGTGGGATTTGATTACTTCTATAACATGCTGTAAAAACACTATTTTTACTACATAACGACCCTGTTTTCCACAATTATTTTGCTACGAAGTAAATCATCAAATCTTTTGTATTTTTCATTTCAGAAAAATTGAAAACTAGTCATTTAGAGTGCTGCTCTTGATTTTTACCTCTAGTACAGTTAGGAAAAGCAAAGAGTGACATCAGATGGACCATGAAGCCCTCCTGATTTTCATCAGGGGGGGGCTTCAAAGTCCAAGCAATCTAACAAATCTAAGTTTTTATATATATATATATATATATATGTGGAGTTGTGTGGGTGAATACCTCAAGTAAATGAAACCAACCACTAAAAGTAGAAGAGGGGAAGTTTATGATGACGAAGGGGGAATCCTACTTTCAAAGATAAGTTATATCCTAAACCTTTGCAGTAAAAACAGGTCCATGCTAGTTTAGTTCATCATAAATGCTCGAAACAGAAGGTGCTGCTGTTTTGGGCTTCTTCTTTTTGGTCGATAAGCTGATATTACTCTGAGCGCTGCTGCCGATGACTCCAGTCAGATTTACACCTCCCCCTCCACTGTTCATGCTTAGAGCAGACTTCTTCTTCTTGGGCCTCCTGGAATCTGAATGATTGGTGCCTGTGAGTGAAACAGATATATCTATGAGACAATCCCCAGTTTTATTAAAAACTGACTGGCAATGTTGAAACTTCCTTACTGGCTTTTGATGAGGCCGAGTCAGTGGGGGAGATATCAGGGGAGTCCTCCCACTGCAGGCAGCTCAGTAAGGCCTGTCCATCTGGAACGTCAAAGCTGTCGCCTTCCACATCAGCGTCAGGAAGAGTCGGCCTGCTACACCAAAGAAAGCAGACACAAAAAGGTGATGATCAAAAGACAATAATATGTACCCACACACAAAAACAAAATGGAATTATTTTCTATTTCTAATGCACTGCTCCATTGATTTTTTTTTTTTCTTTCTTTACTAAAAACGTCAGAAATACTGCTGTGTATCAGTGCTCAAGTTGTCCTGGAAAATTCAGAAAAATACGTAGAAATTATTACAGCCCTTAAAGTGGGATTTCTTTTTACCCCCCCATTGTTTTTTACAATAAATTGAGACAATTTTTGAATCATTAAACCAACCAAATTACTTCAATGATACCGTTTTTAAAAAATTGAATATTTTAGATGACATTTTGTATTTTATGCTACAAAATAGAATACCAGTCAATTTAAACGATATTCAAAAGGACTTGTTTAAAAGAAAATCTTGAGTTTGAAACAATAAAACTTTTTGTCAGCATATACTTCTCTGAAGCTCCAAAATTGTCTTTTAGGTACGAGACACTGATTCTTTTAAAAGTGTAATATACACTCACCGGCAACTTTATTAGGTACACCTTGCTAGTACCGGGTTGGAGCCCCTTTTGCCTTCAGAACTGCCTTAATCCTTCGTGGCATAGATTCAACAAGGTACTGGGAACATTCCTCGGAGAGTTTGGTCCATATTGACATGAAAGCATCACACAGAGGCTGCAGATTTGTCAGCTGCTCATCCGTGATGCGAATCTCCCGTTCCACCACATCCCAAAGGTGCTCTATTGGATTGAGATCTGGTGACTGTGGAGATCATTTGAGTCCAGTGAACTCATTGTCATGTTCAAGAAACCAGTCTGAGATGATTCGTGCTTTATGACATGGCGTATTATCCTGCAGGAAGTAACCATTAGAAGATGGGTACACTGTGGTCATAAAGGAATGGACATGGTCAGCAACAATACTCAGGTAGGCTGTGGCGTTGACACGATGCTCAATTGATACTAAGGGGCCCAAAGTGTGCCAAGAAAATATTTCCCACACACCATTAAACCACCACCACCAGGCAGAACCATTGATACAAGGCAGGATGGATCCATGCTTTCATCTTGTTGACGCCAAATTCTGACCCTACCATCCGAATGTTGCAGCAGAAATCGAGACTCATCAGACCAGGCAACGTTTTTCCAATCTTCTATTGTCTGATTTTGGTGAGCCTGTGCGAATTGTAGCCTCAGTTTCCTGTTCTTAGCTGACAGGAGTGGCACCCGGTGTGGTCTTCTGCTGCTGTAGCCCATCCGCCTCAAGGTTCGACATGTTGTGCCTTCAGAGATGCTCTTTGGTTGTAACGAGTGGTTATTTGAGTTACTGTTGCCTTTCTATCAGCTCGAACCAGTCTGGCCATTCTCCTCTGACCTCTGGCATCAACAAGGCATTTGCGCCCACAGAACTGCTGCTCACTGGATATTTTCTCTTTTTTGGACCATTGTCTGTAAACCCTAGAGATGGTAGTGCATGAAAATCCCAGTAGATCAGCAGTGTCTGAAATACTCAGACCACCAACAACCATGCCACGTTCAAAGTCACTTAACTCACCCTTCTTCCCCATTCTGATGCTCGGTTTGACCATGTCTACATGCCTAAATGTATTGAGTTGCTGCCATGTGATTGGCTGTTTAGAAATTTGTGTAACGAGCAGTTGGACAGGTGTACCTAATAAAGTGGGCGGTGAGTGTATAAAGTTAGGGTTGGCTCAGGACACAGTTGGTCAAAAGGAAGTCTGTCACAAAAACAAAAAACCCAAATAAACAGCAGCATGCAGTTATTTTCAATGCCAGTAAAAAGTATATGCCCCCCCGAATAGATTTCTTCTGTTGCCGCTTTTTGTCGCACTTAAGTGCCCCAGGTCAAACAGATTTTAATATCAGACAAGGACAACCCGATTACGTACAAAATGTGTTTTGTTAGAGGTGTTTCATTTATAGAGAGAATAAATCTCTCCAAGCCAATCTAGCCCTATGAAAAAAATAAATCACCCCCTTGTTAAAAAATGAATAACTTGCGATTATCCACATCTGTTGTACAGTCGAATTCAATTTCACTATTCACATCCAGGCCTGCTTACTGTGGAACCAATAAATCACATACACAGAATCGGTAAAAGATCCCAAAAAGCAACATATTACCCTCTGAAATCACACTCTGAAAAGGGGGAAAGGGTTGCAAATCTGTTTTAAGGCATTCCTACAGTAGTACAGTACATGTTTTTTTTTTTAATATATGACTGAGTTAGTTACTTTTGCTGTTTTTCCTGATGTGAGGACTAGCAGTTTAACTGAAGTTGTACTATGAACTAGTCCATTTGAAAATCTGTGAATTTTAGTTTTTGTGTAAGTGGATCTCTGGCTGTAGTCAGTTACAGATGCATTGCCAAAAAGACTGATGCATTTTAAAATACTTCATCAGTTTTGTTACAATTGCAGAACATGTATATTTGCGTTTTTGAAACCCAAACCTACATGGAACAATGGCGAACCTTTCCAGGACTGACCAGCCTATCAAATGTGCATGTCCAAGTCTCTGATTGGCTCAAAACAAACAGAAATGGAAAATGAATATTTAGGAGTAGTCTTTTTCAAAGCCTGGACTTAAATCTGATTAATGTGATGCTGTGGCATGACTTTAAACAGGCTGGTCTTCCTCAAAAACCCTCCAATCTGGCTGAATTAAAACATTTCAGCGGGTCAAAATCGCTACACAATGATGTAAAAGTTGCATTGCCAGTTACTGCAAAGGCTTGATGGCCCTTGATGCCTCTAAGGGTGGCATAGCCACTCCTTAGGCTCAGTGGACAGTCACTTTTAGTCATAGGGTCAAGGTTATGGTAAATAGCTTTTTCCACAATAATTGAAACCATCATTTGAAAACTGATTTTTGTATTTACTTAAAAACATGAAGTGTGACAAAAAAGTAAAAATTAAGTCAACTGTAAGGCCACATATACTTTTTAATTGCATTGTATCATTAATTTGAATCTAAACAGAACTATTACTCAAATGAAGCGAGGTTACTTAAAATAGAAGATTTTCACTAAAAATCTATTAAAATATTCAATCAAATGATGAATTGGTCAGCTTCGTAAAACTACACAATCAGCCCTTTAACTGCAAAAAAGCAATCCTGGTGGATAGATGTAATATACACTACCGGCCAAAACGCCCTTCTCATTTAATGGTTTTCTTTACGTTTATGGCCATTTACATTGTTCGTTTATTCTCATTGAAGGCATCAAAACATTCAAATGAACACATATGAAATTATGTAGGAAACAAAAAAATTGTAAAAGAACTTTATGTTTTATATTTTAGATTCCTTAAAGTAGCCGCCCTTTGCTGCGATGACTGAAATATTAACCTTTGACCTTCTCTCAACGATCCTCTGGGAAGATCTTTCAAGGCTCTTTGTAAAACCATTTCAGGTGACCACCTCATGAAGCTCATGGGGAGAACGCTAAGAGAGCAAAGCAGTAATCACAGCACAGGGTGGCTATGTGGAAGAATCAAAAATATAAAAATGTTTAGAGTTATTTCTCACTTATTGTTCACCATTTAATTCCATGTTTGTTTATTCATAGTTTTGTTGCCTTTGGTGAGAATCTACACATTAAATAGTCATGAAAATAAAGAGACCCATTAAGTGAGAAAGTTTATCTAAAACGTTTGACCGATAGTGTACTTTTGAGGTGCTTCTGCTCTGGATTCCTTATTTTGACAACTTCTAAAGACAATGTGCATCTTCAACCCCAACTCCTGACAGGCCGCAACATTAATTTTTCCTTCTAAGCACACTTCGTAGTGATGATTTGAATGAGGAAGGGGCGGGGCAGACTCACACAGACGGCCCCAGGAGGCGCAACCTGATGGCCCTCCTCTGATCATCTGTGTGCTGTGGACATCGATGAGACCTGGAGGGACACAAGGTGGCATTATAAATCCCTAACTGAAGGCCCGCCCAGACCCACCACAGCTTGATCCATCACTCCGAATGATTTTCATTATGCCAGCATGTCTCCTTTGACTCTTCATGTTCACCTCTCCCTTCTCTCTTCCCAGTGGGAATAATACAGATCCAAGAAGGGGTTCTTTGATTGTGACGGTGAGTGTAAGGAACCACTTTTGGCTTAGGGAACGCACCGAGACAAGGTTGAGCATGTTAGCGTGTCCTACAAGATGAGGTGGGACAGACTGCAGTTAGAAATATTAAAGTAATCTTGACCAACTACCTTGTTTAAATAAAAGTCTAAGTCATATCCTCTGCCAACTTTTAAAATGTTTGCATCAGGAAATCTAAATGAAGGATCTAAAAATTATTTGATCTTTATCAGGCCCAACATTTAGTTAAATCTAACCTCAATGATTGACATATTTCAAATAACCAATTTTTAATGAATGAGACATGCAAAAAACAACTGTGTGGGAAATTGGAAAAGAAAATCTATGATTTTGAATGTGCTCATTTTTTACCCAACACAAGTTAGGGTGATTATATACTGGTGGGAGGTAAGCAGGGAAGCAGCTTTGTGATACTGAGAAAACCAAACTGAATCCACAGTTACATTCATTAGTACTCATCCAGCTTTGTATGACAAGTGAATCGGGGAAAAAGGATTGATTGACAGTCAGTCAATCAATCCTTATAAAAAGCAGTAAATCTTGAGTTGGGGTGCATCTAGTGTTTCTACAAACTCCTTCTGTAATTTATTAAATAGGGAAAAATACATCTTTCAATTCTCTAGTTTTCTTTAGCAGAACATAAAAATGTGGGTTTCAGCAAGGTTTGTAAATCGTTTACACGTCATTAAGGGCCTGATCTTCAAAGATCCCAAAAAGTGGGGGCAAAATTGCTTGCGCAAAAAAATATTGCACATGCAAAAAGTGGGCGTGTTACGTGCTATTTTCAAAGATTGCATGTTCTATGGATAACAGGTGCAAAAGAAGTGCTGACCGGCCTATTTAAATGAGGAAATTGCACGTGCTACTGGCTGGCTGCTACTGTCTCAAGCAGAACTAGAGAAAAGCAAACAGGTACTCTCTTCTGTGTTGCTTGAAACATGCAGGAGTTGTTGCACTGCATTATTATGAATACAAATCCAGTTACTGATTTTTTTTCCTTCTGTTCTGTTCCTGCTTTTCTGGGCTGTTAGTTTGCTAATTTGTCGTCGCTATTCACAGCAGCAGGTTTGTCATCGCAGCCTCTGCCCTGACGAGATTATTTCCCCTCTCGTAACTGCGCATGCAGAAGGCTGAGTTTGAAGTTGTTCTGCGAGCAGATGCTTCATGTTTGTGGTCTGGACGGACCCAGTGAGGCAAAGACTACATCCTGCTTTGCCCTTAATTAGAATGCTGAATCACAGGCTATGGCGCAGGAGGGCAGAGCTGTGTCCAGAGTTGCGCACGTGCCATCAGTGCACACATAAGGCAGCTGGTTAGTGCCGTGTCTACACCATAGGAGCGCGCACAGCTTGCTAACAGTGTTGCTTGATGTAGGGGTTTGCCTCCCTTGAATTTCTTATTTTTCTCAGAGACTCAGTGTTCTTTTTGTTTTTGAGAGTATTTGCTTGACGGGTTCGGAGTTTAGCATAAACAGCTGCAATATTTAAGCCTGAAAGTAAGATTAGAAACATCAAAATAGTTTGTTGTAGGAGTTTATTATAACTTTGCTTATTTAAAACATAGGTTATGTGATCAGTTATGCGCAAGTCGCCATGATCAGCTTTGTGGGCGCTTGTACTCACTGACAGCGACGGTGCGCTGAATGATCCAGCCGGAAGAAAAAGTGTCGCAAGGAGTTGTATAATGGGAGAGATGTCATGGCTTTTGTTTGTGATTGGCTCCAAATCAGACCTAAGATTATCCTAAAATCCTCTATTCTCATCTAGTTTTATTATCTTTATTTTTGACAATCCAAATCTGTTGACACATGTACAGAAGATTCTCTCTGTCTGTCAGCTGTCCATCTATGGCTCCTTCTAGCCACAGTGACAACAGACATTTTTGCATCCCAGTTAGTACCTGCATTTCAAATGTGCTAAATCTAGACGCAAAAACAGCACCTGCAATCCGTGTCAGGTTTGATAAATCGCCACGCGGGTGGTAAGGGATGACATTTGTATATCCCCTTCCCATAAATTTGAGAGTTTGGGTCATTATCATATATTTTGCATATTAATGAAGCCAAACAAGCACCGTTTTGCTGATTTTACACACGCAATCCTTTCAGCACCTCGTTTGTAGATCAGCTTTACAGACATAAACAGGTTTGCGTGTGGTTTTGTACCCGCAAACCTTTTGAAGATCAGGCCCCAAGTATACAGCAAAACAATAGATCAAATATACACTACCAGTGAAAAGTTTGGACGCACCTTCTCATTTGATGGCTTGGCTTTATTTTAATTCCTACCTCTGGGAACTCCATCCAGGGAAAGAGTGAGCAAAGCCGTGATCAAAGCAAGGACGAGGAGGAGAAGGAGGAAGTGGTGGGGGGTGTTTGATTGCTACATACTTGTATATACTTTTGCTTCATAGTTTTGATTGTCTTAACTTTTTATCCACAATGTATAAAGTAATAACAATAAGGAAAAGCCACTGAATGACAACGGTGTGTCCAAACGTTTGACTGGTAGTGTATAATAAGGAAACTAAATGAAATAAAATGTGTCACCTGAAACTACATACATTAGTCCAGAACATTTAACACTGATTACCTTGTGCACATCTTCTTGGTGTGCTCAGAGATAACCCCACATTGCTGCAGAAACACATCAATTTAATTAACAAGCAAAGTTAAAGATAAATAGATAAATAGTAAAAATGAATGCGTGGGTTCATGAACGTTGCTCACTGTTGTTAATAAGGATCTGACTTCATTTGGGCCCAAGCTTTCAAAACTGATGCCAGCATTGTAGTTGTACTGCTGTGAAAGACAAAACTGTAATCAGTACTATATATTCTGCACAATGTAGGATAAAAGTCAGAAATGTTTGAAGATGTGGTACCTTGTAGGGATCTAAACTGATGCTGGTCCCAAGCTCACCTGAAAGAGAAAACAAGTTAAGTCTTCATCTTCTTAAATAAAAAATTTAAAAAATGCTTAAAGATGTTTAGATTTTAAAAAGAAATCCCAATTTTACAAAGAGAAAGCCTCTTTATGACCCCATTCTAAAACTAAAGATCTTAGTTAACTGTAAGTTGACAAATTTGTGCAACAGAATCACTCCGTTGGTATTTATCAGGCATAGATAAAATTTTAAATAAACAAAAATCGAACAGGGTTTAAGAATATGCAAACGTGTTTTCATGTTTGATCGCCTTTTATATACAGGTCCTTCTCAAAATATTAGCATATTGTGATAAAGTTCATTATTTTCCATAATGTCATGATGAAAATTTAACATTCATATATTTTAGATTCATTGCACACTAACTGAAATATTTCAGGTCTTTTATTGTCTTAATACGGATGATTTTGGCATACAGCTCATGAAAACCCAAAATTCCTATCTCACAAAATTAGCATATTATTAAAAGGGTCTCTAAACGAGCTATGAACCTAATCATCTGAATCAACGAGTTAACTCTAAACACCTGCAAAAGATTCCTGAGGCCTTTAAAACTCCCAGCCTGGTTCATCACTCAAAACCCCAATCATGGGTAAGACTGCCGACCTGACTGCTGTCCAGAAGGCCATTATTGACACCCTCAAGCAAGAGGGTAAGACACAGAAAGAAATTTCTGAACGAATAGGCTGTTCCCAGAGTGCTGTATCAAGGCACCTCAGTGGGAAGTCTGTGGGAAGGAAAAAGTGTGGCAGAAAACGCTGCACAACGAGAAGAGGTGACCGGACCCTGAGGAAGATTGTGGAGAAGGGCCGATTCCAGACCTTGGGGGACCTGCGGAAGCAGTGGACTGAGTCTGGAGTAGAAACATCCAGAGCCACCGTGCACAGGCGTGTGCAGGAAATGGGCTACAGGTGCCGCATTCCCCAGACCTGGGTTACAGAGAAGCAGCACTGGACTGTTGCTCAGTGGTCCAAAGTACTTTTTTTGGATGAAAGCAAATTCTGCATGTCATTCGGAAATCAAGGTGCCAGAGTCTGGAGGAAGACTGGGGAGAAGGAAATGCCAAAATGCCAGAAGTCCAGTGTCAAGTACCCACAGTCAGTGATGGTCTGGGGTGCCGTGTCAGCTGCTGGTGTTGGTCCACTGTGTTTTATCAAGGGCAGGGTCAATGCAGCTAGCTATCAGGAGATTTTGGAGCACTTCATGCTTCCATCTGCTGAAAAGCTTTATGGAGATGAAGATTTCATTTTTCAGCACGACCTGGCACCTGCTCACAGTGCCAAAACCACTGGTAAATGGTTTACTGACCATGGTATCACTGTGCTCAATTGGCCTGCCAACTCTCCTGACCTGAACCCCATAGAGAATCTGTGGGATATTGTGAAGAGAACGTTGAGAGACTCAAGACTCAACACTCTGGATGAGCTAAAGGCCGCTATCGAAGCATCCTGGGCCTCCATAAGACCTCAGCAGTGCCACAGGCTGATTGCCTCCATGCCACGCCGCATTGAAGCAGTCATTTCTGCAAAAGGATTCCCGACCAAGTATTGAGTGCATAACTGTACATGATTATTTGAAGGTTGACGTTTTTTGTATTAAAAACACTTTTCTTTTATTGGTCGGATGAAATATGCTAATTTTGTGAGATAGGAATTTTGGGTTTTCATGAGCTGTATGCCAAAATCATCCGTATTAAGACAATAAAAGACCTGAAATATTTCAGTTAGTGTGCAATGAATCTAAAATATATGAATGTTAAATTTTCATCATGACATTATGGAAAATAATTAACTTTATCACAATATGCTAATACTTTGAGAAGGACCTGTAAACATTTTCAACATTTTAAACTCCTTATGAAAGAATAAATACATTTTTTTTTAAGTTTCCAACCATTACAAACTAGTTTGCAGTAACAAGGCACTACCATGACAAAGATGCAACTGCTAATCTTCTGTGGTTGGCATATGGCAAATTCAGCTTCCTGTGACTGAGAGAACATGTTCATGAAGAACATCCTGATGACTGTAAATGAGGTTAAAGATTACTGTTTCAGCCTAATCCTGTTCACTGAACCAGAGACCAACCATCAATGCCACTTACCGTTCTTGTGTTTCAGAGATTTGGACCTTCTCGGGGAGTTCTGATTCTGAACAAGGAAAATATTAAGATTAAAACTCCTCCCTGCAAATCAGAAAATGTGTAAGTGCTTTTAGTCTGTGTGGAAACGGGAAAACAAATTTACCTTATCTGACTTTCTCTTCTTGGCTGCAAAAGATGCATGAGAAATGCCGATAGTGTGTAAAATACAACATTAACAGAGGTTTCAATAATGATTCCAAGCTACAATCTTTAGGTTCTCACCTTTCTTTTCCGCTCCATATGACCAGTCATTGTCGTTAAGGTCATCGTTGTCTTCCTGATCACTCTCAGATTTGCTGATGTTGTTATTGCTGGCTAGCCTTTTAAAACCAGACAACCAATTAGATAAAGTAAGGGTTCTGAATTTCAAATAAGACACAAATCAGTTCTAATAACCATTACTGACCGACCTGCGGTTGGCGATGCGACTGCTGTTGCGTCCCATGCCGAGACACTTTTCCAGGTGTGGAGCAAAGCGGGAAGCTGCTATTAACCTTTTGCAGTTGGGACACTCGCACTCTTTATTCTTCCACTGATTAAAGACCTGACCAAATATGTCTACTCCTGGCTGATCCACTATCTCTGGATGAGTAAAAAGACGCACATATGGTAAATGGACCTGGTGAAAGAAGAAAAATGACCAGAACACAATGTATAAGGACTAGCACCAACCAAACTCCTTTATGCTGTCTTGATCCGTTTCATCCAAGAAGAAATAGCCCTGTTTAACGGCCCGATGCACCTCAAAACACAGGCCCAAACAGGCATCTTCCACCAGCTCAGAGTAGATATCTTGTATCAGGGCCTGCATCAGGAAACGCAACACCAAGTCCAAAATGGGTATTAAATATTCAAAACAAAAAAAAGTGTTAGAGCAATGATCACCTCCAGCCTGGTGTTGTCTGGGCCTGAAAGGGGCTTTTCCTCCATTTTCATTTGAAAATCTGTGATGGACCTCTTGATAGTAAGCTGTTAAAATGCTGTCCTGGGAACAAAGATCAAAATAAAACCTTATGGTGCACAAACAGATTTAAAGATACTACGCAGCAGAAACCTACAGTGACACAGCTGAGTACTGAAACTGAGCTTTCTACACAGCCAGATTTAAAAAAATACTATGTTTTTAAAAAAAGGGGACAGAGGAAAGCACTACCAATGATGCTTGGTGTTTTTTTTTTTTTTTTTTTGGGGGGGGGGGGGGTTGATGGCATCACCAGAGGTTGAATCGAGCCGATTGGCTGACATTGCTAAAAATGAATATGGATCAGTATTTTTTGACAGATCCTGAGGCTTTCAAGTTACCAGAGGGTCAACCTTATGTGTTTGAGACCGAGTTTGACTCGGATGACTCCCAAGACATTATGGTTGCTGACATGGATGGTGAACCTGAAGCAGACATTGACAAAGACAATTACAGCCTTCAGAACTTTAAATGATACAAATCAGTTTATATTCTTGTTTTTACTTTTTTCTTTCTGATTGGGTTCCATGTACAGTCAGCATTCAAAAGATCATTAAGAACTCTGATTTTAAAAATCTGTCCATTCATAAAGAATGCTGATGAGCTGCCTTGTGTGATGTCATCACAGACATAGACGCATTGTAGGATGGCCGATTTTATCTTGAACAAAATAATGACATGCAACAAAATAGTTAAACAAAAACCTGACCATGAAATGTTCCACATGTGGCAACCTATATCTAAGGTGAGTTTGATTTATTTCACAAAAAAAAGCCTGGCAAGTAGCTTTAAGGGTCCTGAATCTAAATTAAAATCACAAATGAAGTCAGAATGACTTCAGAGTATCCATTTTTAAAGTAAAAAATAAATCTTGCTGCAGATTTACTTTCATTCTGTCAAACAGAAGAGATTGCTTAAACTGAACTATGGCCATACGTTGCATGTCTCATGTAAAAATCGAAAACTCTTGACACAAACCCTAAAATTTTCTCTAAAGCCATTATCTCATCAAAGCCAGCTGCATAGCAGTCACTAAGAATATCATTTATTCATACAAAAAGAATAATAAGATACATTTTTAATAGCAACAAAAACACTTACCTATCGTTTATAGCATATAAAAACTTGTCATCACCGTTTGTTAGCTAAAATGAGCGTTAACATCTTCTAGTCCTGTTCATCTACATTCGAATTTAATTTTGATGAAGCAACTCAGACAGAATTACAATTGAAACAGAAGCTGTTTCCTCTTACCCCGTCACACCAAAAACCCAGTCAATATCAGGCAGTATCCCTAAGGTAGGCAACATAACCGGTTCCGTCCACACAAATTACAGCAAACGAATATAACTGCTCTTAAGCTGCCGCCATCTTTAATGTCTCGGCTAACAGTTTCCGCGTTTACATGGAAAACTGACGCAGGTGCCAGCTAGCTAAACTCGGACGTTAAGAACCAGTTTCACCGAAGAGGCCGACAGAAAAAAACCCTCCCAGACAAACAGGAAGAGGAGAAAAAAAAACCTCACAAAACCACTAACATCCGGTTTCAATTTTAGAAATAAGCCTCTTTCTCCTTTATGAAACTGACAAGCTTTTCAAAAGATTTCAAGGTTAAAGAATTTGTTAGCAACTGTAGGCAATAATTAAAAAATAATTTATGTTTAATGGATAACATTTGAATTGTACCATATACAGCCCTATCTGATCTCAGCAAATCTGGAATTCCTCACGCTAAGTAGAAGTACAGGGGTTGGACAATGAAACTGAAACACCTGTCATTTTAGTGTGGGAGGTTTCATGGCTAAATTGGACCAGCCTGGTAGCCAGTCTTCATTGATTGCACATTGCACCAGTAAGAGCAGAGTGTGAAGGTTCAATTAGCAGGGTAAGAGCACAGTTTTGCTCAAAATATTGAAATGCACACAACATTATGGGTGACATACAAGAGTTCAAAAGAGGACAAATTGTTGGTGCACGTCTTGCTGGCGCATCTGTGACCAAGACAGCAAGTCTTTGTGATGTATCAAGAGCCACAGTATCCAGGGTAATGTCAGCATACCACCAAGAAGGACGAACCACATCCAACAGGATTAACTGTGGACGCAAGAGGAAACTGTCTGAAAGGGATGTTCGGGTGCTAACCCAGATTGTATCCAAAAAACATAAAACCACGGCTTTCCAAATCACGGCAGAATTAAATGTGCACCTCAACTCTCCTGTTTCCACCAGAACTGTCCGTCGGGAGCTCCACACGGCCGGGCTGCTATAGCCAAACCTTTGGTCACTCAAGCCAATGCCAAACGTCAGTTTCAATGGTGCAAGGAGCGCAGATCTTGGGCTGTGGACAATGTGAAACATGTATTGTTCTCTGATGAGTCCACCTTTACTGTTTTCCCCACGGTGTGGAGAAGCCCCAAAGAAGTGTACCACCCAGACTGTTGCATGCCCAGAGTGAAGCATGGGGGTCGATCAGTGATGGTTTGGGCTGCCATATCATGGCATTCCCTTGGCCCAATACTTGTGCTAGATGGGCGCGTCACTGCCAAGGACTACCGAACCATTCTTGAGGACCATGTGCATCCAATGGTTCAAACATTGTATCCTGAAGGCGGTGCCGTGTATCAGGATGACAATGCACCAATACACACAGCAAGACTGGTGAAAGATTGGTTTGATGAACATGAAAGTGAAGTTGAACATCTCCCATGGCCTGCACAGTCACCAGATCTAAATATTATTGAGCCACTTTGGGTGTTTTGGAGGAGCGAGTCAGGAAACGTTTTCCTCCATCAGTATCATGTAGTGACCTGGCCACTATCCTGCAAGAAGAATGGCTTAAAATCCCTCTGACCACTGTGCAGGACTTGTATATGCCATTCCCAAGACGAATTGACGCTGTATTGGCCGTAAAAGGAGGCCCTACACCATACTAATAAATTATTGTGGTCTAAAACCAGTTTCATCGTCCAACCCCTGTATGTATTATCAGTTTTCTATTTCATCTTCAAACTCATTTTATATGTTCAGCAGCCATATTGGATTTTGTGGTCAGGGTTGGTTGGAAGCTCTACTTTTTCAGATCATAAATCCAACTGCATTCCAGTTGAATTTTTCAGCTTGCATCTAAGTATTGTCCTGCAAGTACAAACAGACTATGCAGAAATGAGCTCTGAAAGTTCACATTAACACAGAAAGAATTACCAATAAAATATTAAATGTCTGAGTCATTAAAACAGTGGCTATAAATTGACAAATAGTGCAATGATTTTTTCATTATGACGCCTGACGACTCAGGAATTAGAGAGGCAAGTCAGTGCTAATTTAATTTTGTAGGCCAGAAGCAGAAATGTTTCAAATGTTACTGCTGGAAAGATTAAATAAAAATAATTTAAAAAATTGATATTTGTATATTTGTCCATGTATAATCTAATGGTTTACTCAGACAATTCACTTACAGTTGCAATCACAGTCGCACAGGTACCGAGATGATTTAATCTTGCTAATGAGATATTTACATTTTCCATAAACTTTAATTCTGTGTAGCAGTTTTGGAAGCCTCTTTTGACATCTATGAAGCAGTTGAAAAGACAACAAAATTCTGCAGATGTTGCAGAGAAAATCAAAACTAAACATATGGAGAATGACTGATTACCTGAACTTTCAGGGAGCATCCCCTGAGAAATTACTTGGTTTGTTATGATTTATAAAACAAATTAAATAAACAATACCTGCAAACTCTAATATTGTACTGCTCAAAAAGCTGCACTGGGGAATCATTTGCAAAAGATAAAGCAGATTATACTCATACAAGCAGATGTTTTAAAATAATTGAATTAATGAATGCACAAATTACATTTTCATTGGCATCAAAACAAACATACAAATATTTCATTTTCTTTTTTTACTGCTCAGGTCAAAGCATTTTTAACTCTGTTTTTAACAGGTTAGCATAGAGCTACCACCCAGGCAAGAGAACAATAGAGCTATATCACATAACATGAAAACTTTGCTGTTCTAACAACATACTCTTAACATTTGAACAATATCACATTATTATTATATAGGCATACATATTTATTAAGTTATAACAAAAGGCTTATGTTCTTGCAATTTAATATTGTATTGTATAATATTGTATATTATAGTAATGTGATAATACCTATTGTGCAGACATGAAAATTACATTGTCTGAACAATAACATTTTCATGTTGGAACCACATTTTATTGTTGGAACATAATATATATGTTTACCTTATATTATAATGAAGTGGATGACGGTACAGATCAGCGACGACAGGAACTGATTAAGTTCCATTTCATGCTTGGATTTATTCGTGGAGAGATTTTGATGCTACACCGCAGCATGGACAGTATTGCCATAATCATGCGTAAACTGAGAAGAAACTAAAACACATGAGGCAGGAAGAATGAATCTGATCTGACTGAGGTGGCACCAGCTCTCATTGATTAACTGGAGGTGCTCCATGGATACAAACTACACCACCCCTGAGCTGCGTTCAGGTGGTTAATAGTGTCACACACAGTATGGAGAGACATTTACAGATCTATCTGGACCCATTTAGTGTTGAACAAAGACAAAGTTGGGCAAAACTCACCCCAATTCCATGTTAGTATATTGTACAAACATTAAAAGTATATTGATAGAACCATAAAGTTTGCACATTATACCATGATATAGCTCTATTTTTCTTTTGCCGGGTGGTAGCTCTAAGCTTCCAGTTAGCCAAAATTTAATTTGAAAAATTTAATTTGTTTTAGCTGATTACTTTATTTTGAAAGCTCACTTCATCTGCTTCCTCTTTAAACTGGCAAACGTGACTTTTATCCTAGTCAATAATTGAACAGCAGTAGCTCCTTATCTAGAATCAGCTAGTCTGAGCAGTAGAAGGAAAGCATTTTCTGAGCACCTCAACTACAAACTATAAGCCTCAATCAGTAGCCATATTTCACATTTACCATAAAATAACAATAGTTTTGGTTTTCAGTAGATAAGAGGCATTGTTAAACTAGTTACAACCTAATTAAATGTTAAAGCTTCTTGTGTAGAGACTAAGGCTACAGTTTTGTGAATAACAAAAAGACACAAAAAACAAATAATGGCTCATATTAAAAGAGAAATTACATTTGGTCTAAAATAATGTTTGTATCTGCCCATCCGCTCATTCACGAAGACTAGATAGAATAGACTAATACACTGTCTTTTAAGGATAAACTTTTTTATTTGCCCAAATTACTTGAACTACAAGGACATAAGAACATCCTCCGCTATATAAAACATCAAATCCTGTCAAATGATCAGCAGTACAAACTTGTTAACTTTGCTGTCTTACAGATCTCTAGAAACCAACACAGGGGAAGAGAAGAAACAAGTAAAACAGGTGACCTGAAACTAAAAACTCTTCTCCTGTGAGTGGAAGACTCACTGGCCCTGGAAGTCACAGATGAGAGTTTGTAAAATTAAAGTACTAACAAAAAATGCACTCAATACAAAAAAAAAAAACTATTTACAGAAAAAATTTCTTTTTTTTTTTTTCACCCCAAGTCTTCAGGTAACTCAGCTCCTCCCTTTTGTGTCAGTCACTTTTCCCTCCCACGTTGGTTTTTGTTTCGGTCTGAGCGACAGAATATCCCATCACATACAGACTAATAACAGAGTATTCAATCAGAACAAAGATGATGGAAGCTTTTTTCATTTCATCAAATGGGCTGGGATCCGAAAACTAAACAATATGTACATTCATGGTGTTGGTATGATGCCCCCACACAGGCACGAATATGCACGCTGTAGTCACATCTTGGTTTGCAAGGAAACAGCAAGAACAGCAAACATTAAAGCAAAGAGAAACACACAAGCACACATCGTCCTATATACACAGTAATGTGCATGTGTGCACACAAACTCAGAGAGACAGATTTACATTAAGTGCACACTTTTTGAGAGGGTGGCATTAGACAAAAACCAAACCGGTTACAGAATAAAAATACTTGAAATAATAATGATGAAAAAAGTTGAAAGCATTCAGGTCCTCAGCAGAATACCAAGGCTCACAAAAACCTGTAAGCATTTAGGCAACCCTCCCAGCGTGGACAACTGCAAATATGGCTGCACAGTTAACACCATTTCTCCCCTTGAGGTCCAGACAAACTGCTGAAGTAACAGTGACAACCAGAATTGTCTCAAGACTGATAACCGAAAGGAAAGGTTGTTTCTGAGATAGATTTGGCTCCTGTGATGTTACCAAATATTTACACAAGGAAAAAATGTATGTTGAACCTTCTGATAAGATTTTAACACGTAACTGTATATTTCAAAACAGCAAAGGGTACAAACTGCGTAAGAAAGGCCTGCAGATTAGTCAGAACCTAAAAAAAAAAAAAGAAAAACACATATCCTTTTAGTTAGAATGACTACAGATGTTTAGTTTGGTAAAAACTGATTGTAACAGCAATAAAATTTCAATAGCTAAGTGGGTTTACTCAACATCACAGCAATTATTGTATCTTTAGTAAGTGGAGCAACGGTTACACCAAACCAATTTATACCTGTCAGATTTAGATTTTAATTAATCTTTTAATTTGAAGCTGGTCAGCAATTATTGTAAGGGTTCGAACAATAATAATTGATTTTTCTACTGGTTATTAAAAAAGGATACAAGTCATTTTCAACATCCCATTTTTTGTTCAAATGTAAATAAACCCCCCCCCCCCAAATATGGCATCCGTTCTACATTGTCCTTATTACCTGTGTCAGTTCCAATCAAAATCAAACTTCACGACTGTATGAACATACTTTCAAATTGTAAATCTTCCAGGGGTATGAATAAGCTGGATCCCGGCTGTACACCTACTTTGATTCACTGTGAAATGATGAAAACGCGCTAAATCTACTGAAAGAGAATGCTCAGTGAGAACAAGGGGTAAATGAAGACATCTGAAAAGACTTCCAGCAACAAAAACACATAATGGCTTGACTCTGCTTTTTACTCCTGAAAAAAAATACCACCTTTGTAAGAATTAAATCAGAAAATCTACATCAATTGAAAATACAAGACAAAGCAACAATGCCCTATAGAGAAAAAATTAAAGAAGACATTCTAAAGAGTGCAATTTTTCAGTGCCCTGCACATGCTCTCTGCCCCCCCTCTTCCTGAAGTGATCCACCAAACTATGTTCTTTGGCTCTGAAGCCTGTTCACCACTTCCTCCTCAGAAAAATCAAAAACACTGGAGGGAAACTGATAACCTGACACGTTTACCTCTAACCTTTATTATAGAGCCTGTGAAAAAAAAAAATAATCAAACAACCGAACTCAGAGAAGAAATGTTCACGACATCACCAAACCAGTGGGATGCTGTTTTTGGTACAACGTCAGCTGCGAGGTGACCGTCACACCCAGGAGGGAATTGGACTGATTTCAGGGCCAGGGTGCCTTCTTGAGTACTTTTTACCACAGCAGCAACAGAAACTGGGTGTGGGATGGATGAAGCGAAGTAGAGGATGGTAGCTCCCTCCAGTGGGAGGAGAGCAGGGTTGGCACAGTGGCAGAGCTCCCTGGACTCTTGGCTCAGCTCAGCGCTGCTTAGTTCATCTCTGGATGACTTCGGCCTTTTCAGTCCGAATCCGATTCAGACGATTCAGCAGAGTTAGACTCGCTGCTGCTGTCATCATCTGACTTGTTTTCTTTGTCATCCACCTCGTCCTTTCAACAAAAAAAATTAAAAAACAATTATTATTTCAGATTTTTCCTCAATGCTCTTAAGCAACGAGAGATTTCGCTCACATCATCCTCATCTTCATCGTCCTCCTCGCTGGATGAGTCTGCTCCAGAGGAAGCCTTCTCCTGCTCATCTTCTTCATCCTCATCATCGTCGTCTTCATCCTCCTCCTCCTCCGTGTCCTATCAGAAAGCAGTTTCAGGTAAGGCAGGCAACACGAGAGCACAAAACAAGCTTCAGGGCTTTAAGCAAACAGATGAGCTCCAGGACTCACAGATTTTTTAAGCTTTGCCTTTGCACCTCCAGGTTTTGCTGGATTTCTTCTTTTCTGTGAATGAAATAAAAATAATCAGCAAGGAATTTCACAAAGAATGGAGAGTGTGTAAACTGTTGATACGAGAGTTAAAGGCTTACTTGTGAATTGTACTCTCTGTAAGTATTTCGCTCTTGTGAAGACAAGCTCTGTTGGCAGATCAAAATGGACGAGAGGTAAAAACAATTTTGAAAACTAAATTCAAATTCCCTATATGTATAATTTAAAACAGCAGCTCCTTACAGCAAGCCATTGTTCCAGGAGGACTTTGTACTGCCTCTGCTTCTCCTCAGCGATCTTCTTGTAGCGGTCCTTGTCCTTCAGTGGCAGCCTCTGCCACCGGCTGCCAATCTCAGCCATCCGCTCTTTCATGGGGAGGTGATTCAGCTCCCCGTTAGACAGCATCTCCTGGGAGAACTTCTGGTATCCGTTTCTAGCAGATCAAACCACAGGGTGATTTTTCTTTTCTTTAAATTTTTACATACTTTTATTTAACAAAAATGTGTCATGTTGCAAACTTACGACGGCGGCTTCTTGGGTTCCCCTTCAAACTTCATCTTCTTCACAGTAGTAACTACATTAGCAGGAGATCGCATCTCACACAGATCTCTCTGTTAAAGACAGATAAGTGAGTTAGCTCTCAGTGGGCTGGTAAGAGCCTTACAGAAGTATTTACACTTAAAATTCACTAACTTGAACCTTTTGACCTTTTACATCTACAAACCCCAATGTATTTTATTAGGATTTTATGTGATAGATCAACAGAGTAGCACCTACTTATTACTAGAGGTAATATTAAGGCTGCACAATATTATAGAACCTAGTTATAGTGATAATGGTGACAAAATATGGCTTATTTTGTTCTTTGCTATCCTTCTCGTCTGTGCTTACATCACTCTGTAACCTTTAGCATTTTAGGCGATGTCGTTTGAGACCGGTGTGAGCATCTGCTGTCGTGAGACTTTGTCCAATTGGCTTAAGTTCATTATATATTGTTCATTATATATTGAATATGTTAGCCAACACTCCTAACAGTCCTTTGCAATATAAATATTGCACTCTCTGATACTGGGATGACGTTATTTTCACAATACAATGTGCAGTCTTAGATAATATAGGATACGGTTTTGAGTTTTGGATAAATTTGCACGCCACACTTTCAAAGTTTTATTTGTAAAAATTTGAAAACCATGTATCATTCTCCTACTACAATAATGCAATAGTTTGTGTTTTCTACAAAGTAAAATCACAATAAAATACAGTTACTGGCGGTACTGTTGCAGGGTAACAATTAGACATTGTGTTAGAAATGAGGTTACATCTTACTTCATATCGTTTCTGGTCTTCTGCAGCCTTTTTGATCCACATAATCTTCTCCTTTTTCTCCATGGTGCTCCATGCTGTTTCCATTGCTTTATGTGCTTTTGGTCGATCATTCTGTAAAGAAATGGGCTCATGTAAATTCCACTGGTTTAAACTAACAGAGAAACTAGAATGTTGTTTCTCTGAAGCCATGAGTGAAACATACCTTAAACCTGGCAAGGTAGTCCCCTATAACACTCTGCTGCCAGATTTCTTGAGCCGTTTTGGGCGGATCCGGCAGACGACTCCTATCCTCCTTCTCCTTCTTCTCAGACTCTGCTTTCAGAAGAGTCTCCAGACGTTTATACTTCTCCTAATTCATAGAGAAAGCAAGACCAACAGAACATGTTATTACAACTTGTTAGGACATTTCCTTGCACAATTTTACACAGAAGAGACATTACCTTCTTCTTATCAGGCAGCTCGTTCCACATGCGAGCCAGGAGTCTTGTAAGCTCACTGTCAGGGAGGTCCGGTCGCTCCTGCTGCAGCTTGGGTCGTTTCTCCTCAGCGAATATGAACATGGCAGAGATGGGCCTCTTGGGTTTCTCTGTACTTGCCTAGGAAAACAATTTAAAAATGAGACCAAAGAGTTACAAATGACAAACAAAAGGCATAAAAATGCTTATTTGATTTTCAGACTCACCTTTGTTTTAGCATTTTTCTTTTTAGAGGCAGGGCTGCTGGCTGCGCTGTTCTTTTTAAAGCCAATTTTATCCTCCCCCAAAACCCGCTGCTGCTCCTTCTCTGACAAAGTCTAAAACAACAAAAACAAGTTGTAATTCTGTTCAGTTAATAACAAAATGGGTCAGAAAAGCTTCAAAGTGAAAATAAAAACCATAACGCATGAGGAACTTACACTGAGAAATCGGTTCATCTCAATTTCATACTCTTTCTTTCTCTGGATGAGAAAAACAAGAAGAGTAAAATTAAATATGACAGAAGATCCTGAGGGGGATTTTTCAACTCTATGACTTGATGTTGGACTGACCTGTTCGCAGCGCTTCTGGTAGGCATCCTTTTCGTTCTGCTTCAGGAGCTTCCACCTTTGGCTGCACATCACCATACGCTCTGTGCTCGGAACGTCCTTCATGCTCGACATCAGCTCGGCGCAGAACATTGAGTAACCGTTTCTGAAAACGTTCACGAGTGATGTCTGAGTAAGTTGGTCACACGGCAGGAGCCTGCATGCAATCTGATGATGGGCATTTTACGGCTGGAACTTACGGAGGGGGTTTGTCAGGCCGGCCGTCGGACTTGTCTTTAAGGTGTCGCTCCGCCTTGGTCAGGGTGGACTTTACAATGTCTCCCTGAGTCATGTTCAGCTCTGGGTGCTGTTGAATGTATTCCCGCATCACTTCCTAGAAAAACAAATAGCACAACTAAACATACAGCCAACCTAAGTGATTGTGCACACTGAATTTTGTAATTAAACAACTACCCGCACCTCGTACAGTTTATGCTGCTCCAGGGACTTGCCAATCCATTTGAGCCTCTTTTTGTCGGACAGTTGCGTCCACTGTTTACCAAGACTGTCCTTGATGTCTTTGGTGGTTGCCTGGTTGTGAGACACAAACGGTCAACATCTCTCAAACAAGACAACACAATTATAATTAATTAAAGTGGCTTGTGGGTGTTCTAGATCCTCGGGCTCACATCAGGGCGTGTCTTGAGGAACGCCTTCTTTTCATGGTTGTACCACAGCTGTTGGGGCGTCTTGGCCTTTTCTGGGACATTTGAACCTTTCTTGGTCATGCTCTCCATGAGGTCTGGATGTTCTTCCCTGTTTGGACACATCATAATCAAAAATGTAAGCGTTTTTATTCTAATAATAAGGGTGAGAGACTATATCCACAACAAAGAATAACAAAAAACTGCATTAATAATTCTTACCTGAATTTCATCATACTTTGCACAAATGTTTCCTTATCACGCAAGAAATCCTCAACATACTTTTTCTGTAGCAGCAGAAAGGAAACAAGTTTTGTTTAAAGTGAATCAACAAGTTTAAGAATGAAAAGTCAACTTTTTTGAGCTTCATTTGTTTTTGTCGCAGACCTTTTTTTTCTCAGGAAGCTCCCTGTACTTCTTGGAGAGGATCTTAGTAAGGTCCAAGTTGCTCATTTCTGGATGCAACTTTGCATACTTGGCCCTCTTTTCCATGAAGAAACGGAAATACGGTGTCAACGGCTTCTTGGGGAAATCTGGATGTTTCTGTTTATAGAACCAGGTAAAAAAAGTCAGTCTTGAGCTCCACTAACATGAACAGGTAACCGTCCATTTGGTATTCGAAATATTGATTGCAACTCACCTTTAATTTCTTGCCTTTGTAAGGGTTCTTGATGTAGTCCTGGGCATCAACTATCAGCTCGGTTAGAGTTCTGAATTTACGAATCTTTTTGGCATTAAACATACAGGGATTAGCTCTGAACAAGGTCTCCGCTAAACATTGTGCCTGAAATAGGTGCCATTTAAAGTGGCTCACCTCTTTAGAGATTTCCTGCCATTTCTGCTTGCACATCTCTGCTGTGTAGGAGTTGAAGGCTACCTTCTGCCAGTCAAGGTGGGACTCAGAGGTCTTGTATTTTGTCAGATCCTTCTGAGGCAGAGCCACTTTCATGGCCTCTAGCAATTTTAGGAGGTCATCCTGTACCCACACTATGATCATGTCATTAAAAAGGAGAACAGAATCGTATTTAAATCATTTAATCAAATCTTAGAATTGTTTCCTAAACACCCCTTTGTATCTAACGTCACTAAAATAGTTGTTTTTAGAAATATGAATTCATCACAATAATGAGGGATTATATTCAGTCATGTGTTAAGTGGAATATTATTGATGAGGTAAGTTGAGATTGAATATAGATAGGCAAGAAAAAGGTATTTGCTTGCAGAAATGATGAAAATAAGCTGCTAAAAAAAAAAACATACCTTGGTCCTGGGCCACCGCCTCCATTTCTCCATTCATTGGTGATTATACTGACTTGAATCTGCAAATTATGTCAAAATTTCATTATCAAACAAACCTCATAGTTCAACTGAATATTTAACACATTTCTGGACTGAAATGTTCAGATTTCAGTGTAAAAACAGAACTACTCTAAATATGGTGATTATTTTCTGTTTATTATTAATAATAATAATACTGATGAGACAAGATGTGAATGGCGCATGATAATCCATTTTCCATGCTTCTTACATATTTTCCAAGTCCACATTTTAAACTTTTCCAAACTATTATCAATTTATTTTGCCTATTTTAAAAAGATACACACATACAAACGTTCACAATGAATGTACTGTAATTTATGTTTATTAAGGCATATAAATGCAAAACCTGTAAAAAATACAACGCAGAAGGATAGAAAGTGGAGGCATAGATCAATTGGTAAAATTGGGTGGACGAATATTTGATAGAAAATCTGATGAATAAATTAAGGAACTGATGGATGAAAGGTTCATTTAGACACTGGGAACAGTCTGGAAATCCAAGTATTTTTTCCATACTTTCTATACATATTTCAAACTTTCATATTTGAAGTTCCAATTTGTTTTCTAAGAACATTATTACGGAAAAAAAGTTTAAAATACATACTTTTTTCCCATGTGAATAAATTGCTAAATAAAAAAATAGAAACGTTGTTATGCTTTCCTGTGTAGGATCCCTGGAATCATGAAAATGAACCAAAAAAAAAAAAACAAAAACTCATAAGGTCCAAAACTATTTTAAAAATGGTTACATCAATTATTTAAGTTGTTTTTTTTATTTTTATTTATTGATTGCGATTTCTGAATTTGCGGATTAAAAATAAATGCTACTTCTTTGTGAATGTAAAGCTGCCTTGACATGATGGTTTATGTTCATTACGCCGCCCCTAAAACGTTTACGCTACATGGTGAGACAGGCTATTGCTTGTGACGGCTTCAAATCTCAAATAACACTGCGGAGGGCTTCAAACTAGCACAACTAGCTACGACAACAGGAGTCTACGCCGATCTTTTTTTTTTCCCCAACCGGAATTTGGCGAATTAGCACTGTCCTTATTCCACAACAAAAGTATCGTGGACACACAGCAGCGACCATTTTCTCCCTCGGTCTGATCGGTAATGGAGGATTTTTCTGTCGGAGCGGAGGTTTTGGGGAGGATCTACGGAAGGAGGAAGCGAATAGACGTGGATAGAGAGGCAGCTGTAGGCGACCAGCTGACCACGGACTGGGGGATCTGCTTTCGGTCTCCGAGAGGCAGGAATGGTGGCTTGGAAACACTGCAGCCAAATGCGCCACTCGGAAGGGGCGCCTCCTAACCGTTGGATGCGGACCTAGCTCCGCAGTGCGAACCTTTTTAATCGTTTATTTCTATGATAACCTCCAAAAGGTGTACAGGGAGGTTAGAGTAAAATTCGTTTTAGGCGAATATGGCCGTTTTTATGTATTTTGAGAACACTTCAGTCGTGTTTAAGCGTTTCATGGCGGATCAGTGGAGCAAAACCGAGAGCATTCTTCAGCGAGGCGTAGCCGAGCTGTGCTTCCATGATGGCGGATGCTCGTGGTTCATCTTGTCCTTGATGGCCCCAGTTCCTACGCGTGACCTAGCTTTATTAAAACTACCTACACTAACATTTAAGCTGATTCAGAAACGAAATTACATAAACATTGCTATCGAGTTTGGCCAATTTAAACAAAAAACAGCATATGGATGTCTTATATATTAACTGTACACAACCAAACGACGGTTTACCATGTTAAAAATATGACGTGTAAATTCATATTTTAAGTAGTTTTAGAAAGAAGTTAAGATTTAAATATATTATTATCTTCCCCGGGATGACTTGGGTCAAATTAGCTGACATTTACAAAAGATGATAATTTTATCGGTTTTACTTCAAATATCTCGCAGGATTATGGGCAAACTAGACCGAGATTAGCTAACCCCTTTCAGTTAAAATTACATGTGGAGACGCAGGATGAGATTAGAAAATTCAAAATATTAAATGGCGAAACAGCACGACGTTAACAACATTTTATGTTCGTCAATTGCAGATTTATCGGTAAACAGATAATAAATAAAAAAAAGAATCGCAAAGAAAACACGGATCCTAAATGGACGATTACGTCTCACATAGATGTTAAGATCCGGGGCTAAGCAGCTTCTCTGGCGCGGCAAAAACAGCTCCAGGTCCGCCATGCTTGATCCCCGCTCTGCTCTGTGATGAAACCTACCGTGACAAGGTCCAATGGCGCACTGCAAACACAGACAACGGAGCTCAGAGCTAAAGCCGGGGCGTTGCAGACTCCCTTCCCTACATCCGAAAAGCGCATAAGCGAGGACGAGAAGGCGGGTTCTTCGAGCTCGGTCGTCGCTGGTAGTTCTGGGCTACAGTCGGTGAGAGAGTGAGGGGGAGAGGGAGGGCGAGTCACTGTACGGTGAGATATTAAACCGAGATCCCTGATGGCTGGCCGAGAGAGGCGGCTAGTTGTTCCGCCAACAGCCGCATGGAGGTATCGGCGCGGAAACCACCGCTCATTCCCCCACGCAAACAACATTACATCACAAATGGCTCAGTTTCGGTTAATGTATTTTGTCTAAGGTGGTCCTCGGGTAAAAAATTCGGCAAAAGTGAAACATACCTTCGGGTCTTGCAGCAACGTTCTTCCCCGCTGTTCGGGATAAGTAATTCGGGTATGGCCGACCTCGGTCTTACCCTTCCACAACGGTCGGTCTGTTTCGGTGCTACAAAGAGACTACCGTGCGAGGAGGTTTTAAAGGACAACTCACTCAAAACCTATTTATTTGTAAAGTTTTAGTATTTTTTTCCTGCCTTTTTTACGCGTTTCTTTGCAGAATAGCTATGAAACCGACCTAGTTTTGTGGTGCCTTACCCGTCTCGTTGCGAGCCTTAGTGTTGCTGTGGAGGAAGAAGGGGAGGGTTGAACTATAGCCAGCACTGCGCCGTCGATGCTGGGCTCCAGTCCCCGCAGAGACGGTCCTTCCCCCCGCCTCCATCTCACTCGCAGTCTCCCTCCACTCAACGCGCAGCAGCTTTTCCCTCTCCATCCAACCATTTCGCTACGCCGACTCAACTCTATGTTTTGCGGTGGCGCAACGTTGATTTTTGAATACAACCGGGCACGATTATTTGTGCTCCCCGAAGCCGTCCTGGTTACATTTCCGAGCCGAAATTTGCACCGTGGGTATTTTAGCAGACCATCAAAAGGCAAAGTTCCAACTATGGTTCTTTAATATAACTATTTAAAATAAAATAATAATCATAAAACACAATTTTAATTCAACTTGTAATTAGTCGGTTTGGCTCAAGCGGTTTCCACCAGCTCCAAACCTATTTTACTGAATTGGAAGCGGCTGTTTGACAGCTTCATTTTGGCCCAGTGTTTTTTTTTTTTTTTTCAACTCCACCTTGTGTGTTTGTGGGCGGAACCCCTGGCCGTCCAATCCAGTCAGTCCGATTCAGCGAAAACAAATGACTTTTAGGCACTGGGCCTTGTTAAATTTTGCTAGGTTCACTGGCTGTAGGAAAACAAAAATGAATTCCCATTATTAGGAAAATATGCGACAAGCTGTGCCGAAAGTAGCGACTATTAAAAATGTAACCACCTCCCCCTGTTCATTAAACCTTTTATCACATTTGGTATAGCCATTATAGCTAAACATGTTTATTCTCCGGTTTCTATTTCTAACAAAAGTTTCTTTTAAAATGTATTTTTCATCACAGAGTTTTAATAAAGTATCAGTTAAACTCAACTAAGCATTCATACTGTTTTTGTTACATATTATTCGAATGTCTGATACTTTTTTGTTTTTTTAAGATGAGCATTATTAGAAATAAATGCAGCTTAAATAAGTGAATATGCAGGGTTGCAGTGTGAGCTGTGTAGTTGTGAGTGAATCATTGTTGCTTTCTGGGTTAGGAGGCCACTCTATGTTTCAGTTTAAATAAAGAGCACCTGAGGTTTGCATGATGTCCTTAAATGTAGCATCCATTATTAGGGCCCTTTTAAACCCGTTGTCATTTTGCTTACAGGATAAAAAGCTGAAAATTAATCGGAAGTGGTGTTTACGAGTTGCAGTTGTAAAGCCAATCATTTTAAAGACTTAATTTATTTGTGATAAAATAACAACTCAAAGCCATGTACAGTTTTGTAAGCACACACATTTGATTAACAACATATAACGCATTTAGGTCAGTTACAAGAATAATTTTCTTATGTTCCAACAGCTATAAATGACGTCTAATTATTTGTTTCCCTTTACTTTTTGTTGATTTTAATTTATTTAAATTATCTCTGAGGTAATTACAATCTAAAATCTTATATATGCAACTCACACATCTTTTTCATACACATTTCAAACATGAACAGAAAATACTATGACACACAAGAAATCAAATGGAGCAAACCTAAGAAATATGACTTAAAATATATTTGATAAAAATACTCTAGATTCTCTAGGCTATGGGAAAAAGGCACTGGAAGAAAGCTCCCAGAAATTCACAAGTTATGCTGAGCAAGAAAATCCTGTGTTAAAACAAAGGTAAATGGAAAACATTTTGAGCAGTTAAAACCCATACGTTAAATATGTACTGGATGGAAAAAGTAGGTTAAATGTATTTATATGGAAAAGTGCCTCCTTTTTTCAAAAACATGTCTAATCAAAATATTTTATGTGTAAACTTTTGTCTGTAATTGTAAAATAAATGCTTGTTCATCTACAGAAATGTTGCATGAATGCTGGAAATGAAAAGTAATATTTTAAAGATTAAAATGACAACAGTTTGTAATTACAATCAATGAGGGATTTTTCTTGAAAGTGGTGTTTATGCCAATCCACCCTCCATGTCTTCATCGTCAAATTTCACTTTGGCATCATCTGCATCCAGCTGTAAGACAAATGCATTCATTAACAACAACAAAACAACCTTAAGATAACTTGTGAATGAGGCCTGTGGTGAGTTTTTTACACACACAGCCCAGAACTTACACATTTCATCTCCAAGGGAGTGAAGACCCGACCGGTCATAAAGATTCGCAGTGGGATGGTGAGAATGAGAAAGAAAGGCAGTGCTAGTGAGAAGGGGCTCTGCTTGACCAACCAAAGGATGGCCAAACACACAAGCTGGATCAGAGTGAAGATATGCATCCTCGGAGTTCTCACCTGCAAAGACAAACAATCAGCATGGCATTAGCATGGTTTATAAACCAAAAACTGACAAAACATTATAATATATTTCAATAAAGCAACAGCTCAAATCTAAAATACTGCACAAATCAAATGCCAACAGTCCTGGATGCTTTGAGGTGAATTAAAACACTATTATTATTTGTATTTGGGCACAAAAATGTGCAAAAAGATACAAAATGGTGAAAAATGTGTAAAAGAGGCAGCCAATTACCATATCTTTTGAAATGACTTATTTTGAAAAACACTTTGGTGAACATGACTGAATAAGATAAACAGCATTAATGAGTAGAATTGATACCCTGGTGGCATAGGCATTAGATGGATGGTATTTCTTCGGTGTAAAGAGCAGAAGGATCCTGTCCCACATCTGGACCCCACTTAGAGAGGTGATACCCATATATAGGAAGATACCAAACAAGGCGGTCATTGGAATCATCCTCAGTATCGGTTCCATGAAAATTGAAACCCCTGAACAGTAAGAAAGGGGATGGTTAAAAGAGGAAGAAAGCAGTTCTTCAGTTCAAACATGTTGTGAATGCATCAGCACTCTAGATGGAAGCACCTACCAACCATGATGGCCACGATCATACCACTGATCCTCTGCTCAATCACCTTCTCAATCACTGGTTTGGGCCCCTTAGACATGATAGTCAGAGCGTTGACATGGGTGACGGACCGCACAGTGGCAGCACTTAGCCAGGGGACCCCAAAGATAGAGGAAATGCCACCCATGGTTACCAGGACAAGCAGGTCAAAATGAAAACCAGTGCCTTTTATCATTTTCCTCTCAGGTTTGCTCACAATCAGCCTAGGCTCCACAAAAAACACACAAAAAGATATTTCTTACAAACTGTTGAAAGAGTTTGTTACGGTGATTGTATCATGTATACAACTTTACTCACGTAGTAATCTGGGACTCCATGAAAATGAGGATGAAGACAAGCAGAGCAGGTACACAGCAGGCACCCATCATCCAAATAGGGAAAGGCTTTTTTTCTCCCAAAGGGTTGATTACCCAGCCTCTGACATTGGGATTGGTCACTTCAACACCTTTTGGCACAACTAGTTTCTACAATAGTACATACAATTTTGTTGATAAATAAGGTAAATATACTGTTTTCTGGCAAAGGAGTGAAAATGAATTTGTGTGTTTTTGATTCAGACATTCTTAAAGATAAATTAGGCCTCTTCATGCTAACCAAAGTGGATAAAAAATATGAAGTTTGTCAAGTTTGTTCATTATTTCTAATACAAAAACAGCTTATCTGACATCAGGTGAAAACAGGCCTAGGAGAGAAACTCAGACAGCCCTTCACCCAGCAACACTCTCAAGCTTATTGTAGGGGATCCCAAGATATGTTTAGAAAAGAAGGCATACGTAGTCCCTAAAGTATGTACTGGATCTGCCCTGGGTCTTGTCCCAGTGGGACATGCATGGAAAACTTCCAATAGGAGGCAGCCAAGAGATTTTCTGATCAGATGCCTAAACTCACTCAATTGACTTTTTGCAGCAGCCCTAGTCCAAATCCAAGCTCGCCCTCGAATAGTGGTGCTCTTTTATCCAAAATGTTTTTCTTTCAGTCAAAATATATACCTCATGGCCATGGGTGAGGGATGGAAAATAAACAAACCAGTAAAGCGACGTCCTCTCTTGTTTGCTTTGCTTCTTCTTCCCCAAGACGGAAAAGAGCGACACCCAAAATACTGCCCAGTAGCAGTATTTTGGATGTCGCTCGTGGTATTCATCCTCCACTATGCAACTACAACTCTTGACAACACAATACTTGAACTTCTATTTGAGTCAGAGATTGAATCCTGAATATAATCGTATGTTTTAAGAAGTTAGCAAGTGAATTCCCTGCCCTAAACAAAATTCCACATCTCAATCATACTTCTTAAACAAACAGACACAGATTAAATCAAGCAGTAATGTTTACTGAGGTCGGTTTGAAAACAAACTTTCAGATCTTTTTGACTTCTTTGCACATAACACACCTGAGTGTAAGCATCCTCAATGCTAATGTCCACTGCGATCATGAAGAAGATGGCAATAGGGACTCCAAAATCTCCAATTAAGCGACGAATCTGCAGAGAAAAGAAAAAGAAAGATCTTCATCTAACTCAGAACACTTCGTAGAGGTGATATTTAATTAAGAATATTTTAGAGCTTGTTTAGAACCTGATCTTACCGGGCCAGGAAGGAAGGTGCCATTTTTGAACTGACGGAGGAAGTATGCAATGAAGAAGCAGCCAAACATCAGGCACATAGACAGCAGGGCAGTGTTGGGATATGGCCTTTCAATCTCCAGGTCTTGAACGGTCACATTGCCATCTGGATGAATCTCAATGTGCTTCTTGACGACTGGGTGGAAGGGGTTGTCCAGTGTGTCGTTGACATGTTCATAGTTCAGGATCAAAGGATGGGTTCTGAAGATCTGAGGAAGAAAAGGGATTAGAAGTCAAGTACAGTTAAGTAAAACAAAATAGTTATTGGTGTGAGATGGATAATGAACTGTGCAAACATTTATGAGTTTGGCAAAGGTCTCGTAGATGAAGATGAGTGAAATGAGGATTGAGAAGATTTCTTGGGTGAAGCGTGAAATGAATCGGACCAAGAAGCTGCCTTCCACTGCCACAACTACAACCACGATCACTATCAGCCACATACCCACCCAGGTACGACCCACAATGTATTCGATGCCTTGGGCTTTGCAGAACTAGTGTAGAAAAACAACGAGTTTAAATTCGGAGAACAGCTCTTTGAAAACATTTTCAAAAATCTTATCGCCTGACTACTTGCACGTACGGCAAAGAAAGCCTCCTCAAAAAGGAGCAGAGGTCCAGAAAATCCAATGATGAGGATAGGCTGGGCAGCAATGATGCAAAAGATGACACCCTGGACGCAGGTGGAGACCATAAGCTCTGAGACACCCATCATTTTTTCAGTTTTGTCCGCTGGATTGGGTTTAAAGAGAACAACAAAAGCTTCAATCAGAGCCAGAAATAATTTTCAGGAACATCTATGGTCCTTAAACACAAAATGAATTCTCTTTCCACCCTGTATTTTTATATTTACCTAGAAGTCCCCCAAAAGTGATGGCAGGTGACAGGGCAGCGAAGTAGATGAAGATGATGGCAGCAAGGACCTGAGGGTTCAGAGCGTCTATGTAGTCGCTGAGGTAGTGGCGGTATCGGCGTTTGATGTCTTTCACCATTCCACCAAAAGGATAGCCTGTACGGGCCAGAGGGTCCTCCTTTGGCCCTTCTGTAGCTGTATCTAAAGCTAAACAAGAAAACATATCCAAATTATCACATCATTTGGAAATAAATCTGATTTACCCTTGAAGTTTTATTCTATTCTATTCTATTCTATTCTATTCTATTCTAAGTTCTCAACCATGGTCTGCATTTTTCAGTTTGTTCCTTTTTTACCTCAAAACCAATAATTTTTTATGCTATTTTTATATGCGATTTTTTACTCCCTAAGTGGATTTACAAATTTATTTTTGGATTTTACAGTTTGAAACAAAAATGGTTAAAATGTCAGTGTTCCTGTTGCAGTTCCATTGAAGGATGCTGACCTGCTGCTCTGTCTCCAAAGGCAAGGCGGGTATCAGAAGGACGGAGTCTTTCGCGAAGCATTGTCTGCTGGAAGTCAACAATTGACTCTAGCATTGTTTTGTCTTGGATCTCAGTGGGAGGAATCACAATGCTGCAGTCCATGAAGTCAGCAATTGCTTGGGCCAGATCTTTCTCAGTTTGGGCGAGGTGAGCTTCAAGACTGAACACCTAACATGTGGGAGGAACAGATAACTTTAATCTATCTGCACCAAACAAGTTTGTTAAGAATGTCTGATGTTATTAAGGAATCTATTGTCTTTCAATTTCCAATGTCCCTCCTTATACTTTTCTCCTACCCAGTCAGCCATCATAGCACCCATGGCACGTCCAGTTTGAGTGTAGTTCACTTCACTGTGGCTGGGGCCAACCATCATGAAGACGAAACGAATGGGCACCGAAGATTCCAGGACAGACTCCATTACTACAGTGTCACTCAGCCTGACAAAAGCCACCACTGGTTTCTGCAGGAGGTCGAGAATACCTGCAAGAAACCCCTTTTTAAACCAGATCTGGACCAAAAACATGTACATTACGCATGAACAAAGCTGCATCTGAACAAACATACCTGTGAGGACAATTGAAGCCTCCATGTTGTCAGAGCTGTCTCTCTGCAAAAAAAAAAAAAACTGATTAGGTACATTAAATATATTCTATGCTATACAAAGATTAAAATGTTAAAATAATTACCTTCTTTACAATAGAAAAAGTTTGCATTTGAATGTCTCCAGCCGGAGTAACCACAGGTCCATCATTCTGACTGCGAGGACAAATAAAAACCCATGCTCAGAATGGCTTTGAGATTTCATCTAGTGGCAGAAGAAACAGAAACGTTCCCCCTATGGGTTACCTGCGCCTCAGAAGGAGAGCTCTCAGCAGGGCATCTCGATCAGTGGAGCGGATTTCAGTTTTGCTGACCAGCTCGTCCACTATTTTCTCAGCCACAGAGGACAGGTTGCTGGCATTCATGTCGAAGATGATGGCTCCTGAGGAGCGAGGCTTAAGGTTACAAGTGCTTCAAATAGTCCGAGCATTCGCAGGAAATGTTTGGATGTAATTTTTTAGCTTTATAACAGTTCTAAAATCACCTGTGTTCATCGCTCTCCGAACTTGGAGCAAGCTCTTAAAGGTGAGGTAGGAGACATGAGATGGACCCCACTGTTTTGTGGCGGGGTCAAGGTTCTCCTCATAGCCCACCCATCGGCTGGTCTCCTGCCAGATGTTGCCCTGGAGCTCATTCAACTCCACATAGGCCTGTTGTTATAAGACATTTAGAGTACAGAAGGTCCAAGACTTCCCAGCGTAATAGCATTATAGTGGTGTACAGTCGCTTTAAAATGCGTACTTGCCCAGTCAAAATGTTGTATAGCTAAAGCCATAATTTGCATAGTTTTTGGCAACAATTCCAAAAGGCATGTTTGTACCAAAAACTACAATGAGCATCTCCAAAAGAATATCGTTCCTACTATAAACCATGGTGGAGGCAGCATCATACACCTTCAGTTTGTCTGCTTGAAAGCTGATGATGGATTTAGGTTTTTAACATCGGCATGAATCTAAGCATGAGGAAAATACCATTTTGTACGGGCCAAGACAGAGTTCAGAAATACATTTGACAGATATCTGTCACCTGAAGATGTCTGTGGAAAAGAGATGGCTTCATAATCTGATAGATTTTGAGATCTTTTACAAGGCATAATGAAAAAATATTGTTAAATTAAGATTTGACCAGCTGATGGCTAAAAATGTAATCAAAATCTGCTAGTTTAAGGGGTTTCAGAATTGTTATTGCTCCTTTATTATACTTTTTTCTTCTACCCGTTTTTTTTGTTTTTATGGATACATTTTTCCTTCTATGTGGAAAAAGTTGATAAATTATTTATTTTGTCAATTTTTTTTCCATCAGAAAAACCTGCCATTCAACAGGGATGTGTACATGTGTAGATGTTTTATTCTGAAGAGTAGACTGACCTGAGCATCCCCCCTGGTGGTGGCATTAGTGTTTACATTCAGAAAAGCTGAAATAAAGAGGCAGATGAGTGGTTTTCTTTGTACAAAAAAGGAACAATTCATTCAAATCTGTAAAGCTTTTACCATCTGAATCAGTGGGAATAACAATGGCTTCAGGAGGAGCCTCGGTCTCTTCCTCTTTTTCCTCATCTTTGATTTCGACATTGAAGTTGTCGCTCTGGCTCTGTGAAGTCCTGATGGGTTTTCAGGTACACAAACATGAGCTACATCCCTCAACTTTACACACAAATGTTGCAGACGAAATCACAGATGTTGTTGTTATTTAACGGAGATGCAGTTCAACCCTTAATAAATTTGGGTGTGGATACAATTCGTAAAATTTTAAACTGTTTAAAAAAATACATGCCAATATAGATCCTGAAGTTGTGCAATGATTCGTACCACCACAAGATGGCAGCACAGTAGAAGCATGTTTTTTAGCCGTATTCTTATCTTTGATTGGTCCAGGAGACCTTGTAGTGTAAATTCAAATGTTTAGAGATATTTTCCAGCAGAATGTGGGCCATTAAAAATAAGAATGAACGGTGTCTTTGTGTTGTTTCAAGCAGTATTCATTAAAAAACAAACCAACAAACATTAGAAAAAAATGGAGATTTCTCAAGGACTTTTCTTACTATTTAATATCAAAGTCTGTAAATGTTATTTTATGTTTAAATAAACTTTCATTAAATGTCTTTGAAGTACCTTTCATTTACATTACTTTAAAAAAAAACTACTTTCATGCTTTTTATATTGCATTTCTTTAACTCCATCTGCTTTTATGTAAAATAATTCAGTCTAATTTGTGATTTGACTCAATACAGCATCTTTTAATTAAATCAAAACAAGACCCATGGCAAACAAAAAAACTAACAAAAAAACCCCAACTATGAATCGAAAGGAGGATACAAGTGTCACAGACAGCACACCTTCACAGCCCTTGGGACTGGAACTCAATAATCTAAAAACTGAGCCTTGGACTAGAATGATATAGTTCCTACTATCTTATTAGAGACAGTGTGCAGAAGTTCACTGTTGGGGGACATTGCTAAAAAGGGGGGCTTAAGGAAGATGAAGCACTTACAGTTTTAAGGGAGAAGGGAAGGCTGGACCATTGTCTTCATATGACACGTCACTGCCCTAAATAAGGGGAAGATTAGAAATAATTAATTACAGAGGTTGGATGGACATAGACTTGATTTAAAAAATGCTGGACAATGACTATGCATTTGTCTAATAACACTCTTGCATTTGTTATAACAAAAAGACCAACCTCCTCAAATGTAAAATTGTTCTCCATGGATGTTGGCTTGCCTCAACCTTCAGCTACTTAATGCATTACCTAAAACAGAAAACCAACAAATTGACTCATAATGACATGTAGAAATTGTCTTATCTCTGATAACTAAGAGTCAACAAACTGCTCACTGAGGACCAGCTGTGTTAAACGTTGTGTGTGATTTGAAAAAACGTATCATAAAGGAACACATGCAACATCCCGGTTGCAGGATAGCCCAAATGTATAAACTTCTGAGACAATTACATCGAATGGTCAAATTTTCTGTGGCAATAATATTTGAGCATTATCACTATGGAGAAAATTCCGACTGAATAACTAACTACAACCTAATCTGGCCCCTTTTATTCCAATTTTCTTAAAAGTACTATCATAGGCCCTCTCATGATGCATTCAGAGTCTGTCTGTAAGATGCTACTCAGGTCAGATAATGAACTGGCCGTTGACAATGTGAAGCACGATATAGTTTAAATAGAAGACTTCAGAGCCTTATCTTTGGGTTACGCCCTTCAACGAGGCTCATATGTTCTCCTCAGTGGCAAGAGAGTAAAAAGGTTTAAATCTTTAGCTTCAGCAGCTGCCGTAACATAAAGTTACACACTGGGTTAAACACTAAAAATATTGTTTTCAATATTTGTTTGTGTATTTTAAATAACCCAAAAAATCAACAAGGCCAGTTTTTGTTCAACACAAAGATTTTGTACCTACTAAAATTAATAGGAAATGGATTTGTCATTTTTAACACCAACAGATAAATATGATGCATAAGTAAAAAATCCTAAACACTGTTTGATGTTTGCAGTACCTTAGTGTATGTTTAATTTTATGCAAATCAAAAGCATGTTAATTTCATGCTTTGAAACAACAAATCTTAAGGTCTTCAAATTATCTATAAATAACTATGTTCTGTTTCAGAATCAGTATTGAGTGCATGCTGTTAAAACTTTAGTCAGAAATAAAGCAAAGCAATTTTTTTTATCAAAAGTTTGTTTTCATTTCTTTAAGTAGTTCAAGTTTGCTAAGGATATTTGAACTCAGAGATCTTGGTTTTTATCCCTATTCCACATCAAGACACCTATCTTGCTTAACATTTGTCTCCATCATCACTAGTCTTAAACCAAGCATGTCTAAATCCCTGGCATGAGAAGGACACGCCCCTACCTGAGCTCAAGTAATCCCACCTGGTCTCCAGAACTGGAAACAGGATGAACACAGTGCCCTGTCACCCTCGACGAGCCCGATGATAAACTGAACCAGGGCAGACGAAAAGACGAGTTCACTGAATGACCCAAGTGAGCGGGAACACCCACCTGACAGTACCACGGTGCTAAAGTGCAGTACCCTACAACCCCTGTGGTTGCTCAGCAGGGTGTATGACACACAAACATCCCTATCTGCCCTGGACACCTTGAGACAGGGATATCCCAACCCTAATTTGCCTGCACCGCCCTTTCAGAAAGAAGCAAGTAGCAAGGACAGAAAGGCTCTGAACCTCATCATGTCTGAGGGGCTAACAAGGGCCAAAGGGGGTCAAGAAGGGGGCAAAGTGTGGTACCGTTAGAAGAACATCTCTCTACATCATCCTGTTTACAAACTGGGGATTCCCTTGTGAGAAGAGATGAAAGGGGCTAGTTCCAAGTGACGTGATATGAAAACGTTAATCTAAATTATAAAATACAGGGGTTGGACAATGAAACTGAAACACCTGTCATTTTAGTGTGGGAGGTTTCATGGCTAAATTGGACCAGCCTGGTAGCCAGTCTTCATTGATTGCACATTGCACCAGTAAGAGCAGAGTATGAAGGTTCAATTAGCAGAGTAAGAGCACAGTTTTGCTCAAAATATTGAAATGCACACAACATTATGGGTGACATACCAGAGTTCAAAAGGGGACAAATTGTTGGTGCACGTCTTGCTGGCGCATCTGTGACCAAGACAGCAAGTCTTTGTGATGTATCAAGAGCCACGGTATCCAGGGTAATGTCAGCATACCACCAAGAAGGACGAACCACATCCAACAGGATTAACTGTGGACGCAAGAGGAAGCTGTCTGAAAGGGATGTTCGGGTGCTAACCCGGATTGTATCCAAAACACATAAAACCACGGCTTTCCAAATCACGGCAGAATTAAATGTGCACCTCAACTCTCCTGTTTCCACCAGAACTGTCCGTCGGGAGCTCCACAGGGTCAATATACACGGCCGGGCTGCTATAGCCAAACCTTTGGTCACTCATGCCAATGCCAAACGTCGGTTTCAATGGTGCAAGGAGCGCAAATCTTGGGCTGTGGACAATGTGAAACATGTATTGTTCTCTGATGAGTCCACCTTTACTGTTTTCCCCACATCCGGGAGAGTTACGGTGTGGAGAAGCCCCAAAGAAGCGTACCACCCAGACTGTTGCATGCCCAGAGTGAAGCATGGGGGTGGATCAGTGATGGTTTGGGCTGCCATATCATGGCATTCCCTTGGCCCAATACTTGTGCTAGATGGGCGCGTCACTGCCAAGGACTACCGAACCATTCTTGGGGACCATGTGCACCCAATGGTTCAAACGTTGTATCCTGAAGGCGGTGCACCAATACACACAGCAAGACTGGTGAAAGATTGGTTTGATGAACATGAAAGTGAAGTTGAACATCTCCCATGGCCTGCACAGTCACCAGATCTAAATATTATTGAGCCACTTTGGGGTGTTTTGGAGGAGCGAGTCAGGAAACGTTTTCCTCCACCAGTATCACGTAGTGACCTGGCCACTATCCTGCAAGAAGAATGGTTTAAAATCCCTCTGACCACTGTGCAGGACTTGTATATGTCATTCCCAAGACGAATTGACGTTGTATTGGCTGCAAAAGGAGGCCCTACAGCATACTAATAAATTATTGTGGTCTAAAACCAGGTGTTTCAGTTTCATTGTCCAACCCCTGTACATCTGCAACACTCCAGCTCACTTGGTTCTTTCGAGTGCATGTGGATCAGGAGCAACAAGGCGAGACCTCCTCTGGTGGCTGGAGGTGTGGCTGGTTCCTGATGACACATGATGCTGCACAGACTGGTGAAAAGGAGAAAAATATAAATTAAAAGTGCAGCTTAAAAATCTGAAACAATTTCTACCAAGGCAATCCTGACAAAGTACAGCTTGTACAATGCTGACGATGCAGTTTAAGTAACATAAAAAGTAAATAAAGGAGCTTTTCCAAGGCCAAATGGTACATATAGACAGAATGTGCAACAATGTATTTCATTTATACACAAACTAATAATAGGTACTTGCATGTCTTATATTAGTTACTTAGTTCCAGAGGTACATACAGTACAAAAGGATTTACACTTGTATTCAGGCCCCCTGACTCAATACTTTGTAGACCCACCTTACTTTGCAGTTACAGCTGTTTTTTTTGGTATCTCTCTACCATCTAGAGATAGATTTTGTGTCCATTATTCTTTATAAAATCACTCCACCTTACTCAGGCTGGATGGAGAGCATTTGTAACCCGGTGACCTGCTGAAAGGTAAACCCCTACAAGCTTGAAGTGTTTTCCAGACTGTAGCAGGTTTTCTTCAAGGATAGCCCTGTATTTAGCTTCCCTCATCTTCCAATCAATCCTGACCAGTTTCCGGTGCCTGCTAAAGAAAAACATCCCCACAGCATCCTGCTGCCACCACTGTGGAGATGATGTGCTCAGGGTGATGGGCAGTGTTACATTTCCACCAAACATAGCATTTGGCATGTAGGCAAAAGGTGCCCTGGTCTCATCTGATTTGATCTCTTTCACATTATTTCTGATAGCCCTGGATGATATTTACCAGTATCACAATGGTATTTGCATCCACTTAACAATTATACGTAAGGCTGTGTGGACCTGTCACATTAAATCTCAATAAAAACACAGCGAAGTTTGTGTTTGTTGCATAAATTAAAAAAACGGGTTCAAAGGATTGAATACACTTTAAAGACACTGAATGATATTTCTTTCAATAACAGAATATTCTGTAGTCCATCATTGTAGTGTATATTCTTATTCCGCACCTGTACAATCTGTACATTAATTTACATTAATGCTTTTGTTTAAAACGTATCAAATACTAATATTCAACCCTATGTTGATGACAGTTATTCTTTATTCTGGAAGCACAGAAGAAGCACTCACTAAACTTCGAGATGCCTTTAGTACTTTTCCAAATTCAGTCTGTGATTGAAGTTAACAAATTGCAGACCTATTACCACCTTTCTATATTTAGAAATTGAGGTTGTCTCCCTGTATAAATAATTTGGTATTCTGATAGATAAAGGTCTCACATCTAAACTCTACATTTACCAACCAGTGAAGAAACTTATATGAAAACTCATCTTTTTATTGTTGGAATGGTTCATGTTTCTCTTTTAAAGCCAAGAAAAGACTTGTTTTGCATCTTTTATGTCTGTATTGGAAACCAAAAAAAGAAAAATGCTGGCATTGTATACATGCTTTCTCACTGCATATATTAGCTGTTATTTTCATTACAAATGAGAGGGTGTGGCTGGTCTTCTCCATCCACCAGTGAACTAAGCCACTGGCACATCATAATTTATAAGGCAACTCTTGGAATTCCACCTACATACCTGCTAAGATATATCAACCAAAGGGTCTGGACTGACATTGGGAATAGGTCTTTTCACTTTGAGGCTCCCTCTGCCTAGAATTAGTTGCAGAATGTCTTGTGTCTCTAGAAACTCGTCACTCTAAACACTTCAAAATACTTCTAAATGATCTAGAAATTTGTAAATCTCGTTTTAGACTTATGTGCATAATTGGTGACGGCGTGCTCATTTACTTCAGCTTGCCCTTCTGCATATAGGCCAGTGAGCATTTAAAAAGCCTGGAGTCATTATGTTGACTTACAGTATCTTGCTGAAACAGGGGTCATGTCTTCACTAACTTGAACTTAATGTAATCAGGTCACTACAGAGGGAGGAAGTTTTACAGTACATTTTGATGAGATTGCTTTCCTTCCCCACCATTCAGGAATAATCACTTCAGCATTCAACATAGGAGTTTTGGCATTAGTTGCACCATGACAGTTTCTATGAGATGCTTGAACTCTGCATACTGATCTGGTGTTTACTAATGGTTGGTATGGCTGTTATATCTGCAGTAGATGGGAAGTCTAGTTTCACATCATTTACCTTTTTTACTATTATCATTTCTTCACCAGCAAAAAGGAAGAAAGAGTAATTTACTTTCATCTCAAAGAAGGACGACCATTCTTCTTGTCATCACTTGCTGCAGTACTAATGCTTGACTTGCTGGGCGCCAGTAAACAAGACAAATAACATCGTTGGTTCTTATGAGAATCAATTTTTAACTGAAATCTGCTCAGACCCTTGGATAATGTGAGGGTAAGAGTTGTAAAATAAACTGAGTTTTATTGTTATTTCTTGTTAGAGTAAAATTCCATACCTGTTATTATTTCATTGTTTGAAGCTTTCGAATGCAAAAAAAGCAGAAACCTATAAGGATAAACCAAAAAAAAACTCAGATTGCACAATTAATTTAAACATGTCAACACTTGTTAATTGAACATTTGCAGTAAGCTCGTCAGTTTGAACTCTATTAAATATTACAGTTACTCTGCAGTGAGTCAGCTGCTAAGAAATAATACTCAACCAGACACTTACTGTTGCTGTTTTTGTGGTTTATGTGGTGGCAGAAAAGCAATTTTCCTCAACGCAGAACAGATTATTTTGATTTTTCCACCAAAGAGAACTTGTTAACAATCCAATTAACAATCAGTTTGATTGTGCTTGTTGTGTTTTTGACAGCTACAATTACAACTGATACTTGACATTAACATGCTTCTGTGGTTTTCCTGTTGAGAACGTACCTCCTGAAGTTTTTATCTTGATGAACTCAACATGCATTCCTGCATTTCTGTTGACATACGGCGTGATCCAAAGGCCTTGCAACACCATTGAAGTGCTTCTGGCCTGCATTTGCTTTGATTTAAACAGAGAAAAAAGAAAGCGTGACGTGTGGTTTCAAAAATAGCACTCGATTTGTCCCCCTTTTGCTTTAAAAGCTGCAGACTCTACAGGAGCTGATAACACGCTATCACAGCATTACCTGACCATGTCACAAGGGTTTCTTGTGACGTAAGAAATGTTTGGCTTTGTTTAGAGGAGTTGAGATCGTGTGACTATGGACGAAAATCCATATTAGTGAGCATTCAGTAGTCCTCTTTGCTGTTTTTAGTTTGCAAAGCTTTAATTAGGTTTTTGGCCTCACTGTCCTTTTGCCTTATTGTACCTCAGTAAATTCAGAATTAAATATTGGTAAGATATAAGATAATGATTCAAAATGTTCTTGCATTTTTACTCACTGGATACAGAAAGTACCTTCTCATAATTTGTATTTAAGATTTACTGTGATGTTACATAAACTCTTTTTGTACTAGTACTTTATGAAAATAAAACAAAGAACATCCACACTTTTTATTTAATCCACACATATCTTTGTGTAGGCTTTGTTCTATCTGTATTCATTTGAGGTTTTAGGAACTTTAGTTTTATATTTAATCACATGCCATGTGTGTCAACATGTTTTCTTCATGGATAATTTAGAAAACTCACTGTACAGAAGACTATTATAGGGGTCTAAATTTTAAGTCAGCAGAACAAAACAATTTTAATACTTGGTTAATTATCTGGGCTACAATCTAAGAAAGTCACCCAACTTTAATAATGTTATCCACACTGAGGAAACCCAGTGGGGCCCAATTTTAGACCATATGTGGTAGAAACTTGTTATCACTACTCATAGAAGCTATCTGTGGTCTCCATGTGGCTTTACTTACAGTGTAGACACTCCCAGTTTCCACAAAGGCACTGTTAAATGCACGTTATTTTTTTTATATAATTAACTGTTTTAAACTGGTATATAAAATGAAATGTCAGTTATGTGGACAAAGTATGATTTGAACTTCAAATCAGTTCATAAAGCTGAAAAAGAAAGATGGGAAAGACACAATAGCTGAAACCAATTGTGAGTTTTTGAACTGAATCCTGAATCCTAAAACTTTAGAAATTTCTTGCAGTCGCATCCATCTGGATTTCCACTAAGACTGTAGTAGTTCAAAAAAGTACTCTTTTTAAACATCAAGTTTTTTTATTGGACAACTAATGTTGCAAATATGAGCTCTATCAGCTCCTCAAAAAGCAGACCGGTATGAATTATCACTGAGAGCCAGAATTGAAGACCCACCTACTAACAGTGTATGACGACTATCCTTCAGCAAAGAGTGAACACAGCAAATGGCATCATTCCTTTATTTCAATTCCATTAAACTTTTATTACATCATCAACATTAAATGTTCCATTCAGAGGTAGACTTGACTTGCTTTGGATCATTGTCCTGCTGCATTAGCCAGGTCCGTTTGAGCTTTTTGGCAGGTCAGCCACTCCTGGGAAAGGTTTCTCCATTTGTGAATAATGGTTCTCACAGTGGTTTGCTGAAGTCAAAAAGCAAACCAAATAATAAATATAGAAGGTCACATAAACTTAACATAAGGTCCTGTTGGTTTAAAAAAAAAAAAAAAAAAAAACGCCCCAGACCCTGCAAGTACAAGTGGGTATAGACAATAAATGTCTGATGTTAAAATGTATTGGATTATTTGAAACATTTAAGTGTGAAAAGAAAGAAAAAAGACAAAATCTGTAAGGGGGCAAGTATTTTTTCACTTCACTGAATTGGAAGAGTGAACTTAAACATCGACTAAGCTTTATTCTAATTTCCACTTTATACTTGGAGTCAAAGTAAAATGGAGAGAGTTTGATGACCATGTCACCAATTTCTCATTCAGATTAACATTTTATGATTTATAGCAGAGATGCCGCACCTCTTTGAAAAATTACTTAATCATCAGTAAACCTGATGTTTGGTGGAATCCTTCTTTTTAACACCTATCAGTTTAATGGACTGTAGCAGTAAAACAGATAACCTGCTTAAGCATAATCTTTTTATCGAACAGATGAGATTAATCTCAGAATGTACCTCTGTCCTGAATTTCCCCACTGTGGGGCAATAAATGATATTTCTTATCCATCCATGTAGCTCAAACTCAGCTTTATTGTCATTAAAGTACATATAAGATAAAGATAAATGTAGATGAATACACTGCTTTTTACCAGCAAATCAACAAAACAACCTTTAACTTATAAGGTGCTATTTACATTGTGCAGATTGCAGAGTCTATTTTTCAATTGCCTAATTTTACATATGAGTACACAGCCAGATATGAGTTGCAATGTAGAGGTAAGGGGAAACCCATACATCAATGGTTGCATATTAAAGGCTCTGACATGCTGAGGGAGGAGCCTAATGCTGAGTCTGGAAGTGTGAGTCTAGATGCTGCAAGATTTCTAACCAGTGAAATCTTTTTTAGGCTGTTTTGCCTAATTTTATTGTTTTAAATCTCAAACAGTCAGTTTAAGCTGTGGTGTAGCTGCTCTTCAATTAAAAACACAGTGGTTCCTGCCAATTATTTTGTCCATTTTTTAAGACATGCTGTATAGAAGTTTTAATCCAGATGCTTCAAAAGCTTTTTTTTTTATCTTCTTATACCTTCTTTACATTTTCTGTCACCTTACAATAAAATCTGAGACAGCCAGAGATTGAGGCAAAGTCAAAAGTAAAACTTTTACCAGGTGGCATTATGAAAAGAAATTTACTGCAATGTGTTTTACCTGGTCACAATTCAAGAACGGCATATAGATGGCCTACCAGCACAGGCTGTTGATGCAGACTGAGATTTTTTTTTTTTTGTAATTAGAGCAAAGGGTTTACTGCAAAAACTTCCTAAAATGGAAAATATTTGGCACAACACTTGGAAATCATCTTTCAATAATAATGCTTTTTGCTTCGTTTTTAATTCCATAGTAAATATGACCACAAATTTCCAGCGACTTACTAAAGGCAGAGCAGGGTGCACCCACATCTATATTTAATTGATTTATTAAACTTTGCTAAATATAGCAAGCATTTTAAAGGGTGACTCAAATCATGTTCTCGTTGCTGAGAATAGACTTTATAGGCCGAGAAAATAAAAAGCTCCCAAAATTTCAAAACTACCTTTCTTTTAATAACACAAACCTATAAAACCCTTTTTGTGTTTTGAATCTACAGATCTCTCTCCCTCAAAAAATAAGACTGTTTGTTTCAATGCAATAGTGCCTGTTTAGGCAATATCTATTCTTTTTTTCTATAGACAAAACAAGTTTATTTGTATAGCACATTTCAGCAACAAGACAATTCAAGGTGCTTTACATGAACAAAGTACATTGCAGCAGCGTGATAAAGGAAAGTAGAGAAAAGTAAAGAAATGTTGGACTACAGACTAAAATTATTGATGTTTTAGGTAAAAGTTTAAATAAAACAGTCAAAAGCAATTCTAAGCAAATTTTAAACCTTGATTTAAAAGAACTCAGGGTTTCAGGAGTTTGTTCCAGATTAGTGGGGCATAAGAACTGAATGCTGCTTCTCCGTCTTTGGTTCTGGTTCTAGGGACTTAATCGACTTGATCCAGAACAACTGAGTGTTCATACAACACCAATAAATCTTTTTAATGTATTTTGGCCGCATTCTGGATCAGCTGCGGCTGTCTGATTGACTAAAGATAAATGCATGGAGGAGTTTTTCAAGATCCTGCTGTGACATTAATCCTTGAATCCTGGACATTTTCTTCAAGTTATAGAAGGCTGATTTAGTGACTGTCTTTATGTGACTCTGTGGAGGTTCAAGCCAGAGTCCATCACTACACCCAGATTTTGGGCCTGATCTGTGGTTTCTAGCTGTAATAACTAAAGCTGTGTGCTGACTCTTGATCTCTACTCCTTTGGTCAATAAATAATTACCTCAGTTTTTATTGAGCTGAAAAAAATAATGACACATCCACGTATCGATTTATTCTATGTATCTACCTAACGTTTGAATAATTTCATAGTCACCATCTGGGATTGTAATGTAGAGCTGTATGTCATCTGCATGGTTATGGTAACATATCTTATTGTTTGTTATGATCTGAGCTACAGGGAACATGTAAATGTTTAATAATAAAATAAAAATCATATTTTTGACACCCGAAACCACTTTCAATTGGACAGTTTTGGCCGACGAGGCAAAAGGTTTTACACCAATACATTATACCTAGCACTGAATTTGTATGGAAATGAATTTGACTCTGTCTTCAGGACTGGAATGAACTGATTGTATATTTTTGTAAATTAGATCTGTTAGTCTTGTCAATTGCCTTGAGATAAAATTTGCTGTAAATTGGTACTATATGAATAAACTGAATGGATGAATAACTTAAGAATCCTGAACATGTTTCTTGCTGGGACCACATTTCATATGGGTGTAAAGGCACATTTAACTGGTCCTGTTTATGTATTTGAAAAATTAAACTGAGATGGTTGTACTCACATCAAATTTCTTCCCTGGACAGTTAAAAGAAAATAGTTTTAATTTGGAAAATGTTTTTTAAAGATTTCTCATGTTCCAACATCAAGCTTTAATGTATATTATTTGGATTCTATGTAATAGATGCTCTACTCTGATATCTGAAATCAGAATTTAATGGAAATTTTGTGGTTATTACAAGATTAGAAACTTTCAGGGTGCAAGAAAAATTATCAAAATGTAGCACACCTAATTTGTGCTTACTGTTTGACTTCTGTGACCTTTCTTCTGGATGGAGGCAAGGATGAGATGATGCCTTGACGCTCATCTTTGAGTTTGGCGCCCCTTAGTGTAAACATTATGCATAACACTCAAAATATTTAATCTTTTAATATATTTACTTAAGATATATTTTTCTGCACGCTGACATCTAGATGCTGTTTTAGTTGGATTTCAGAGGCTTTGCCCTTTGTGGTGAACAGGCATCCTTAAAGCGGTAACAGTGCACAAATGTTTTAAGGCAAAACTCTAAACAGACTGCAAACATATTATCTGAAAGGTGTGGCCAGCAAGGAAACTTGTGCATAACAATTACAGGTTAGCACCTATTGTGATGTAATCTGTTTATGATAAACAGAAGAACTTGTTCCACAGGAACATTACACCCAGCAACAGTGTTAAGGGATTCAGAAAGGGTGGGACCCAAAGGGGCGGCTTGAATAACAAACATGCCCTGCTGGGAATTTTAAGAATAACTGGTGTGGTTGTACACAGAACCTTCTAATAAGTGTGGACATGACAACTGTTCTAGTCAAGGATTTGCTTTATTGAACATCTGCGGTTTTAACATCAATTAAAGTGGAAAATGAGACATGTTATTCAATAACAACAGGTGATGGTTCTCAGGTATGCAGCTGATTATGTCTCCAGTGTTTACCAGCTTGAACTAAAGATATGTTTAGGAACAGATGAAAGGTGTACTTGGCTCATGTTCACTTTAAAGTTTAGAGCTATTCAAGCCTCTTAACCACACCTAAATACCCACAAACAATTGCTTAACAGAGTTGTGCAAAGACATTAATAGTTTTCCTTCCTACTTACTTGTTTCTCCTTTTTCATTTTGTATAAAATAAAAATTTCTACCGATGTTCGAGACAATCAAAAAAAAACCCAGATATAGAATACAGACACTTAGCGGATTTTAAAATGCCAGGCATTGAGGCCCGAAGGTAAATAAGTGCACTCCGTCATACCCAGTCTGCGACAACTTCTCCTGGTCTCTGCTCCTATATGGATTGAACTCCAGGGATGCATTCATCATACCACAACCTTTAGGATTTGAAGTTACAGCAATCATTAACAGCCTGAAGCAACTAATGGGAGCAGAGAGAGGAGCCATCTGACACAATGAAGACTGGAAAGTAGCGTGTGGTCAAAGTGTTTCATCCTGGCTGGATGTAGGTGGCCAGGGGATCATCCTCCGTGATGCTGCTGATGTTACAGCAGAGAAGGAGAGCTACATGATGACGCACGGTGCGCGGCTTTTGGTGATCTTCTGCAAAGGTTTCCCATCATGGGCAGCCTGGACTGCATTCATGATCTACGGCGGGGAGAAATGATATATAAACCAAACGGGTGTGGTTTCAGAATAGACTAAAGTTTTGCAGATTACTCACGTCATCCTCATACGGGAAGCCACCGGTCTCAAGCTTGGAAAAAATAAGCTGCCCGTTAATTTCTACTTCGAAGCTGCCTGTAATTTCAGAAGAAATGCGGAAGCGAGTTAAGGAATGTTGACTTGAAAGACAGCCTATAAAGACACAAGATGACGATAAAATAATATCGAGATAAAACTGTTTCATTCGTCAGCATGACTTGTGATTTACCTCTCCTTCCCACAAAGCCCGACACATCCGCCTCCGGAAACTCGCCCCTCACGGTCTGGGCGAGCTCCTCATAGCGGGGTCCGTATCCTCATCCGCCACTACAGCGAACAAAGAGAGCATAGAGATTAAGGTGAAAACAAACACAATCGTAGCATTAACCAGTCGTAGCTGATGGCTAACGATGCTAACTGCAGCTAAATAAAATTTCAACTCCGCTTGAAATGACACTTAATGAAATTCAGGACACAGATGTTGAATGAAAATCTGGGAGAGATGAAAAAAAGCACGATAAATGATACCTACCAGTATTCAACTCGAATTTTCACCCCCATTTCTGGTGTTGTTTAAGCTGGAACCGTCCTCTACACAGCGCTGCTACGTAGCTTCTGTGACAGAGGGCTTGTCTTGTACAACGCTGGTCTAGTGAAGGGGCGGGGCTTATTCACGTAATAGCGTTACGTCTGCGTAACGTCAGAATTTCACCGACACCAGACACGGAAGATTAAAGAATCTGCACGTTCCACATTTATGTATTTAGTCAATTAAACATAATTTGACAAATCAGACACACGGATTGTTGTCCACAAAACATACACTTGACACAAAAAAAAAAAAAAAAAAAAAAAAAAAACACGAGTTAAATATAGGAAAGGTAAAAGTACATCCCAATCCAACCAAAATTCCCCATTCACAAAAAATTCTCAGTCAGTCATTTTCTACCGCTTATTCCATAGTGGGTCGCGGGGGAGCTGGTGCCTATCTCCAGCAGTCTATGGGCAAGAGACAGGGTACACCCTGGACAGGTCACCAGTCCATCACAGGGCAACACACAAACAACCATGCACACACTCATTCATACACCTAAGGTCAATTTAGAGTTACCAATTAACTTAACCTAACAGGCATGTCTTTGGACTGTGGGAGGAAGCCAGAATACCCAGTGAGAACCCACACATGCACAGGGAGAACATGCAAACTCCATGCAGAAAGACCACAGGCAAGGAATTGAACCCAGGACCTTCTTGCTGCAAGGCAACAGTGCTACCAACTGCACCACTGTGCAGTTCTCATACCTCCTAAACCTTTACACACTATTTTATGTTACAACCCTGATCTCCATTGTATTATATTTGGGATTTTAAGGGACAGACAAACACAAAGTAGTGTACACTTGTGAAGTGGAAGGAAAATTATGGATTGTTTTCAGAATTCTTAATGTAATAATACAAAAGAAAAGGGTGGTATTTGTTTTTAGCTCCATGGATCAATAACTTCTTACAATTACAGTTGCAAGCTCTTTGGGGTATATCTGGTTCTATGAGGTTTGCATATTTGGAGAAAAGCTTAGTCTATTCTTCTTTGCAAAATACATCAAGCTCAGGGAGTCTGTAAGACATGCATTTGCGAACATTGATTTTCAAGTCATGCTACAGATACTTAATTGGATTTAGGTCTTGACTGGTCACATGATGTTGATCTATTTGATCAAAACTATTGTAGCTTTGACTGTATGTTTAGGGTCATTGTACTTCTGGAAGGTGAATCTTTACCTCTGTCTAAATTCTTTTGCAGCCTCTAACAGGTTTTCCTCCAGGATTGCACTGTTTTAGCTCCATCCAATATATCATGTGGCCAGCTTCTTTGTCCCTGTTGAAGAAAAGAATCCCTGCCACCACTTCTCAGAATGGGGATTGGGATTTTGGAGTTATGTACAGTGTAATTTTTTTTTGTGTTTTGCATTTAGGCCAAAACCAGAAGAACATCTGACCAGAGCACCTTCTTCCATATATTTGCTGTGTTTCCTATTGTTTGTGGCACACTAAATAGGGCTTTGCATGGCTTTCTTTCAACAATGGCTTTTTTTGCGGCTACTCTTATATAAAGGTCACATTTGTAGAGTGCACAACAGATATTTGTCCTCTTGAGCCACCTGAGCTAGGGATCTCTGCAGTTTCTCCTGAGAAACTATGGGGCTCTCGACTGTATGAAAAATAAACCTTGCCTGGCCTGTCAGTTTGGCTAAATAGCCATGTTTTGCTAGTAACACGTTTGCAGTTCTGCTATACTCTTTCCATTTTCCAATTTTTAACAAAAGCAGTACTTTCAGCAAAATACATTTATCGTATCACAGTCCTGGTACCTAAAGGTAAGCTGTTTTCTATAGGTGGCGAGTTATATTTTGGAATAGCTAAATGTCATAACTATACAAGAAAAAAATTGCACATCTTTTAGAAAAAATATTTTTGTTATTAATATTTTAACTTATAACTAAAGGCAGTAGACCAATTTTAAATGTGATGCATGGGAGCAGTGAGGTTTTTCCAGGTGTGCTGTGCTACAGTATCCTGTTCTCTATCATATCAGGTTAGCAGGCATGCAAAACAGATCAGTGAAGCTGTCCAGCCCTGAAGCTTCCTTACGTATTTGCAAATTTTCAAAGCCACCTATTTGCATGTTGCAAAGCTCTATAAGCCTACAGAGAGGAACAATCAGGACTAACACTACTCACACTGTTTTAGCTTTAAAGTTAACCAAACAATTGGAATATTACAGACTGTGCTTAAATCCAGTGCTGTGAAAAAACAATCTCAATTCAGCGTGTGGTGAGGCGAATTGGGAATTTTTTCAGCTGCTTTGCAACGTGAAGCAATAAAGGAAATGTACTTTTCAGTGACCTAACTTACCGAGGCCTTAGATGAACTCTATTCTTAATTTTATTTTACATTAACTTTTCTTACAATCATACAGCAACAGTCTCATTTCCCGCTTTGTTAAGAACATGCTATTAAGTTTGCTTTGATTAAATTCAATTCAATAACATTCACTCCAAAAACTGTTTGACTGTTTTACTTTACAGATTAAGGTTTGTGGTTACCAGTTTAGAAATCATAAAGATTTTCTTTCATCATAACTGACCAGCTGAAATGTAAATAGATGTTGAAGATCACTTTCAAATTGAATCTTTAATTAGTTACCAGCTTTATGAAAAAAACAAGCAGCTGCCTTACTTAGTAGAAACTGTATTTGTATTTTGAGTATTTAGAGACATGTGATGGTCAGTTCTGGGTGTCACAAGGAGCCCTGCTGTCATGAGTCTTGCCAAAGGTAATTTGATTACAAAAGTGAAGAACAAAGCATTAGTAGTAAAAAAATAACAATCATGTGTAATAGTGTGTGTCTTTAGTCCTGGTTGTTTGGTGTAGTCATTAACTGCAAGCATTAATAGTGATCTTATCAAATCACTCACAGTGTAAGAAGCACCAAACAGGAAACAGAACAATGATGAATTCCCTGTGGCAGTTTAAACACGTCTCTGGTAAAACTGTTATTATATGAGATACTGTAGGACATGTTAATCTTTTTAAAGTAAACCAAGACCACATTAAAGTCATTCTGTGACACAAAATGCTATAAGTTATCAAAAAAAACATGTTGCAATTGAAATAAATCAGATCAGTCAATAATGACTGGTCCATCACAGAAAATAACATGTTTAAGATGAAATCACTGGTAAAAAGGAGCACAAATCTGGAAAGCAAAACCATCTATGGCAAAGAAATTAAACTAAACTTTCATTAAAATACATTATGCCATCTTCTCTTGATTTATTGCATGACTCTCTGATTGAACAAGCATTGGCTGTTTTATTGTGTTTTAATTTAATTGTGATGAAAGTTATCATGGTATGTATTAGAGACATTTGATCAATATGACCACAATTTTCTATAATTAATTTATATGATTTTAAACTCACTGAGTTGAATGGAAAACACATTAAATCCACTTGTATTGTTTTTAAGTGTACAGTAGAAATGAAAACAACCTGACTTAACAGCCGTCTCATCACGGGGTGGGGAATGCATGCACACTCATGACTGCATGGCTTTTCTGTGAGTCAGTGCAACTTGATAATAAGATAGTAAAACTCATAAGATGATAAGACTCATAAGATACCTTACCTTGACTGACCTGTTATGTTAGATGGTGAGAATACCTGCTGATGGGTTTTCTATGTGCCTCACATTGAATGGTCAATGTTTTTCTAATTAAAGGCTGGAAGAAATATAAAAAAAAAGGAAAGACGTTAGACAGAACTTGAGGAAAATTGCAACTGAAACCAGATACACTATATTTCCAAAAGTATTCACTCACCTGCCTTGACTCGCATATTAACTCAGTTTGTAAGAAATCTTGGCAAAAAAATTAAGCCGCCTCACTTTAGAACCAATTACTTAATGAGTTTTCAACTGGTGCTTTTCTAACTTCATGTAGCAGGTGGCTGTGTTGCAAAAACAATACTTGTACAATACATTGCAAAAGTATTCGTACCCCTTGAAATTATTCTCATTAAGGTATATTTCAACCACAAACTTCTACATGTTATTTTTGTGATCTTGTGATACCTCAATGTAGTGCAAAATTAATGGAAATAAAATAAAACATGGTTTTCAATATTGTTTTACAATTAAAAATCTAAAAAGTGGAGGATTTGTATTCAGCCCAGATGAGTCAATACCTTCTAGAACCACCTTAGTCTGCAATCACAGCAGCAGCAATCTGCTGTGGATTTTGTCTATTCTTCATTGCTAAATAGTTCAAGCTCAGTCGGATTGGATGAAGAATATCTGTTCACATCAATTTTCAGGTTTTGCCACCTTTTCTCTGTTGGATTTAGGTCTTCACTTTGACTTGAAAATGGTAACACATCAATATTACTTGATCTGAACGGTTCTATTGTAGAGCTGGATAGGGCTTTGTCCTGCTGGAACATGAACTGTCTGTCTTTTGTTCCCTATAATTGCCCTGTATTTAGATCCATGCATTTTCCAGCCAACTTGGACCACCTTTTTTGTCCCTGCTGAGCAAAATAATCCCCACATGATGATACCGCCACCACCATGTTTCATTGTGGCAATGGTGTGTTCAGGATAATTTGCAGTGTTAGTGTTTTGCCACACGTAGCATTTTTCATGTAGGCCAGAAAGTTCAGTTTTGGTCTCATCTCACCAGAGTACCTTGTTCCACATGTCTTTTCTTGCCTAAATAGCTTGTGGCAAAATTCAAAAGAATGTCTTACGGCTACCTTTAAACAGTGCCTTTCTTCATGCTGCTCTTCCATAAGCATCAGGTTTATGGAGTGCATGGCTAATAGTTATCCTGTGAACAGTTTTCTCTCTGTAGCTCTTCAATCGTTACCGTGGGCCTCGTGACTGCTTCTGATTAGTGCTCTCTCCTTGCCTAGCATTTTTGTTAACATCTCCACTGGAAATTACTAATATTCTTCCATATCTCTGCTCAGAACTTTGCACACAAATCAATAAAACAGTCGCTTATCATTGCTTACATTTTTATGAGGTTATATGAGCTATTTACACTCAAAGGATTGACGCCCTGCAATGAACTTTACCCTGACCATTTGGCATCCCATTTTATCATAAAAACACTAAAAGAGCTTACTATACATTGAATGACACTCATAACAGGCTAGTGTGTACAATATTTGCTGAATGTACTGTCCTGTTGCTGATGTCTTTATGGAAAATATGTTTACAGCTCTACTAACCCACACCAGAACAACCCGGTTAAACTGGAAAAACAGCCCTGAAGACCAACAGAAAAAGCATTCTATGTAGCAATATTTTATTTTCCGAATCTCAAAATGATGATCTTGACAGGGATATAAGCAGATTTCTCACTTCTCGGACTCTTTAAATGACTTAAGCCTTGTCTGTTAAGAGGTGTGGCTGATTAATCATTTCAGACGGCCTTTGGACTGAAAATCTAAAAAAAACACACCCTTTTGTTGTCGCTCCTACAGAAGCAGCTTTTGCATTTTAGATGGAGAACACGGAAACCCAGATGAGGAATGCAAATGTATGACTGTTATTAAATCTAATGGCTAGAAATTTGAGATGGAAAACACCAAGTGCGAAGCGTGTAAGTTTGAATAACTAATTACTGATTATTTACTTTAGAACTAATTGTTTAGGAAACCAAAACTTCCTAGTTTATTTAAGTTCTGCATATTTCAAATGCTTTCTGATTATGAATTTTGTTGTTTTGCTTTGCTAGTGGATGGCTTGAGTACATCACAGATAAAGATTGTCCTTCTTGGAGGAAGGAACTGTGGGAAGAGCTCTCTGGGGAACTTGATCCTTGGCAAAGAGGAGTTTGCAACCAAAGAGACGACTACTTCTTCTCGGAGGCTGGGAGTGGTGGCCGGAGGTTGGCTCACAGTGGTGGAGACTCCTGGCTGGTGGTGCGACTCCAGTGCTCAGGAAACTTTAAATCTTGTGAAGAGGGAGATAATAACCAGCGTCTCATTGTGCTCACCGGGCCCTCATGTATTTCTGATCATAGTAAAGACAAGCTCAGTCTTTTCAGAGAGACGTCGGAGGGCCGTGGAGGAGCATGTGGGCCTGCTGGGCGACGGGGTGTGGGGTCACTGCATTGTCATCTTCACCTTTGCTTACAGGATTCAGCACATGCAAGCAGAAGAGTACGTGGAAAGAGGGGGGAAAGCCCTCCGTTGGCTTACTGAGAAGTGCGGTCAGAGGTGTCACAGCATTGTCCTAAATGATGACATAGATGTAACAGAGCTGCTAGTGAAGATACAGAAACTTGTTACAAGAAATGGAAGCAGAGTATTTGAGATGCAGGAAAACATTTTACAGGTGGCTGCAGAGGACAAGAGAGGAGTAGCCGAGAGGGCCCAGCTGAGGTTTTTAAGAATGAAACGTCAAAGATCTCTCATGCGAGGTGAGTCAAAGTCTCAAAAAGCATGTATTGAGTTTTAGGTTTAAATTCAGCTCTACTTTACATTGCTTTAGATGCCATGCAGCTGTTCATCTTATTCCTAACATGTTTTAACAGCCACACATTCATCTTTGTACCAAAGAAGTTTCCTGCATGCTTTAAATATGGATGAAGCTTGTACTGCCACAGTACGTCTTTTACAGCTACACAGCTGCTACCTCTTACCAATTTTCTGCTGGATATGTATCTGCTAGTTTTTTTCCATTGCATCGTTCAGCATTAAAGGGCTACCTTAGCTTATGTTCACTGTGGCAGCACATACAATGCAATTAGAGATGAAATGCAAAGTTCCTCTTAGGTGAACAAGTAAAGGGCAGGACCCAGCTGCCGATGCACAAGCTAAAAAATGTAGGAAACAGAGAATATTGGTTATTATGTAAATGTTTTATCTGATAAATCCGGGAATGCACAAGAGCCGGGCAGGAAACATCACATATGTTGTAAATATACTGTCTGCATGAACAAAACCTTACTTCACTACTCCATTACTGCAACCCTGTGCAAGCACAAAGTGCTTCAGAAGTAGTTCCTCAGTGTTCACAGTTGTTTCTTTTTATAAGCTCAAAGGGATATGTAAGTTGGTTAGTAACCTGTAGCTTAAACCCCAAGATCAGACAGACAACAGGAACCAAGATTGTTTATATTTGTTTGGTAAGTGACGTTTACAGACAAATCTATGAGGGCACAACACAATTAAATATCAGGAGTTCATTTTAAACCCTACACATGCTCTGTTTCGACATGACATTTATGTCATGAAAATCTTTAAGATCTAACAATGTTTAGTCTGTATTTCTTTTCATTGTACAATCTTAAAAAAACACTCAGAGGAGGAGGACATTGTCTTGATCTTTCTTGATAAATTGTCTGGTATTACACAGTTTGAAGACTGGAGTTCCTCTTTAGGCTGTTTTTCATTTATAGCCTAAAATAGCCCAATGGCCACAATGCTTTGAGCCCTAAAATAATGAACAGCATCATAATTCTAGAATTGCGCCGCTCAAGGTGGCAGCAGGTTGGAGTAGCTCTGTTACTTTTGATTCTGATTTATTCTTTTTTGGGAACTATTCCTCTTGTGGTGGATACAGTTGATTTTTTTTGGATGACTGTCCACTCCAGTGTCGGATGCTGTGCAGCTTGGAGGATTTTTCTTAATACTTTCTATTTTTGGACATTTGATATGATGCATTGCCATGGCAACGGGGTTGTTTCTTACAACCGGGAGCAGCTGATTAATATCTCAAAAGCTCAAATAATACTTCAGCTACAACCCCAAATCCCTGATGAGTTGAAAAGGAGACGCCATGGATGCAGAGCAGGAGCTAAGAGAAGAGAGAGAAGGAGGAAGTTCAAACCATCTCTTCCGTCGATTTTGATAGACAATGTGAGATCGTTGGGAAACCAGTTGGATGAACTCCAAGCCCTACAAAGGACCCAGCCAGAGTACCGGGCATGCAGTATCATGTGTTTTACTGAGACATGGCTGCAGGATCATATCCCTGACTCCAGCATCTCTCTGCCGGGCTTTTTAACCATATGAGCAGACAGAGATTTAAAGAGGAGCGGCAAATGTAAAGGAGGTGGACTGGCAGTACTTGTGAACAACAGATGGTGTCATCCAGGACATGTAACTGTGAAGTGTCATCTCTGCAGTCCAGATATTGAACTGTCGGCAGTAAGTTTTCGTCCATATTATTTACCCAGAGAGTTCACCAGTGTTATTTTGGCAACAGTTCCACCTTCGTTGTTGCTGACACTGCATGTGATGCTATCAGCTCGGTTGTTGCTAAGCTACAGACACAAAACCCCAATGCTTTTGTGGCAATTTCTGGTGATTTTTACCACGCTTCACTCTCTGCTACACTTCCAACGTTTCAACAGTTTGTCAGCTGCTCTACCAGAGAAAACAAAACATTGGATTTGTTTTATGCAAATGTCAAGGACTCATACATCTCTACAGCAAGACCTCCTCTAGGCAAATCAGATCACAATCTTGTTTTTCTCTGCTCGAAATATAAGCCCCTTGTTCAGAGGCAACCTGTAATAAAGAGGACTGTGAGGAAATGGTCACAGGAAGCTGAAGAAGCTCTGCAAGGTTGCTTTGAGGCTACAGACTGGGACGCACTGTGCCAGCCACATGGAGAGGACATCAATGCCATGACTGAGTGTGTAACCGACTATATAAACTTCTGTGTGGATAACATCATCCCCACCAGAACCGTGAAATGCTTCCCCAATAACAAACCTTGGATCACCAGTGACCTGAAGGACCTGCTTAACAAGAAAAAAAAAGCCTTCAGAGAGGGAGACAGAGAATTATTGAGGAGTATACAGAAGCAACTTAAAGTCAAGATAAGAGACAGCAAGGAGGTGTACAAGAAGAAGCTGGAGAGCAAGCTCCAGCAAAACAATATCAGAGATGTGTGGACAGGGATGAAGAAGATCACAGGCTTCAAGCAGAAGGATGATCAGACCGATGGAGGTCTGGACAGAGCCAATGAACTGAACGTATTCTTCAATAGGTTCAGTTCAGAAACAAGCTTCGCATCCTCCTCTCCTGCTCACAGCCAAACAGACATTCCATCTTCCTTTGACCCACAGGACCCACAGCTGTCCAGTAACACCTCACATTTTTTATCTTCCACCTCAGCCCTAGACCCTTCTGCTTCTACATGTTTGCCTTCAACCATATCAGAAGATGCTGATGCTTCCTTTGCTTCCCCCTTCCACCTGTGTGTCTCAAGAAGTCAGGTGAAGAGACAACTGGAGAGACTGAATAGGAATAAGGCTGCAGGTCCAGATCATGTCAGCCCTAGAGTCCTGAAGGCCTGTGCAGAGCAGCTCTGTGGGATTCTGCAGCACCTCTTCAACCTTAGCCTGGCCCAGAAGAAGGTTCCGGTGTTGTGGAAGACCTCCTGTCTTGTTCTGGTACCAAAGAAAGCTCACCCATCAGTCCTCAATGACTATAGACCTGTTACCCTGACATCTCACATCATGAAGGTCCTAGAGAGACTCCTGTTGGCCCACCTGAGTAAGCAAACAGTAAACCATCAGGAACCCCTTCAGTTTGCTTATCGCTGTGGAGTTGGAGTTGAAGATGCCATCATACGCCTGCTTCAACAAACCCACTGTCATCTGGACAAAGCCAGTAGCACTGTGAGGATCATGTTCTTTGATTTCTCCAGTGCATTTAATACAATCCAACCTGATTTGCTTTGCCAGAAACTCCAGAAGACTCAGGTGGAGGCCTCAACAATCTCCTGGATCAAAGACTACCTGACAAACAGACCACAGTTTGTGAGACTGAAGGGTTATGAGTCTAACCAGGTAGTCAGCAGCACAGGAGCACCACAGGGGACTGTACTCTCACCATTCCTTTTCACTCTGTACACCTCAGACTTCCAGTACAAGACAGACTCCTGTCATCTGCAGAAATACTCGGATGATTCTGCAGTCGTGGGGTGGATCAGAGATGGACAAGAAGCTGAGTACAGGAAGGTGGTGGACCGCTTTGTGGCATGGTGTGGAAACAATCATCTCATTTTGAACGTGACTAAAACAAAGGAGATGATTGTAGATTTTAAGAGAAACAGGAATAAGTCAAAAACTATTTCTATCATGGGAGAAGAAGTGGAGGTGGTGGAGGAGTATAAATACCTCGGTGTTCACCTGGACAACAGACTAGAGTGGAGATGCAACTGTGAAGCCATCTACAAGGGACAGAGCAGACTGTACTTCTTGAGGAAGCTTAGGTCCTTTGGTGTTTGCAGCAAGATGCTGCATATCTTCTATAAGTCTGTTGTGGAGAGTGTGATCTCTTCTACCATCATCTGTTGGGGAAGCAGCATCAGAGCCAGGGACTTAAAAAAGCTCAACAAGCTGATAAAAAAGGCTGGTTCTGTTCTGGGGACTCCTCTGGAACCTCTGGAGATCATTGTGGAAAGACGGATTCTTCATAAAATGAAGAACATTATGGAGAACCCTGAGCATCCTCTTCATGAGACTGTCCTACAACAACAGAGTGTCTTCAGTCAGAGGCTTCTTCAGATCTGCTGTAAGACGGAGCGCTACAGGAGATCCTTCCTGCCCACAGCAAGCTAACGTGCAGGTCGCACAGCGCATGCTCGCCGACCAGATACTGAGTGTGGAGCGGACCAACCCGGACTCCTTAGTAATCGTCGTTGGTGACTTTAACAAAGGTAATCTCACCCACGAACTCCCCAAATATAGACAGTTTATTAAATGTCCGACCAGAGAGGACAACATTCTGGATCACTGTTACACCACCATCAGAGACGCTTATCACGCCGTCCCACGTGCTGCACTGGGCCAATCCGACCACATCATGGTCCACCTGATTCCTGCATACAGGCAGAAACTAAAGCTCTGCAAACCTGTGGTGAGGACGACAAGGAAGTGGAGCAGTGAGGCTGTGGAGAATCTCCAGGCGTGTTTAGGCTGTACAGACTGGGATGTGTTCAGGACTACTACCAACAGTCTGGACGAGTACACAGAGGCTGTGACTTCCTACATCAGCTTCTGTGAGGACAGCTGTGTACCATCATGCACCAGGGTGAGTTACAACAACGACAAACCCTGGTTCACAGCTAAACTCAGAAGGTTAAGACTGGATAAGGAAGAGGCCTTCAGGAGTGGGGACAAAGACATATACAGAGAGGCGAAGTACAAGTTTGGCAAGGCAGTGAAAGAGGCCAAACGACTGTACTCTGAGAAGCTCCAAAACCAGTTCTCAGCCAACGACTCTGCGTCTGTCTGGAAAGGGCTCAAGCAAATCACCAACTACAAGCCGAAAGCCCCCCACTCCATCAACGACCGACGCCTCGCCAACGACCTGAACGAGTTCTACTGCCGCTTTGAAAGACAAAGGGACAGTCCTGCAACCATCCCCCACGACGCCCCCCAACAGCTGCAGCCATAATCCACCACCCCCATCTCTCCAACCTCAAGAGGGGCCTTGGCACCTCCAACCCCCACCCTGAAGTTCCCCCCCACCAGCCCCCTACCCACGCCGAGGACGGCTCTTTCCATCCAGGAGAGGGACGTCAACAAACTCTTCAGGAGACAGAACCCCCGGAAAGCTGCTGGTCCGGATTCTGTCTCACCAGCCAGCCTGAAGCATTGCGCTGATCAGCTGTCTCCAGTCTTCACAGACATTTTTAACACCTCACTGGAGACATGTCATGTGCCAGCCTGCTTCAAGTCCTCCACCATCGTCCCTGTCCCCAAGAAGCCAAGGACCACAGGGCTTAATGACTTCAGACCCATCGCCCTGACCTCTGTGATGATGAAGTCCTTTGAGCGCCTTGTGCTCTCACACCTAAAAGGCATCACCGACCCCCTCCTGGACCCCCTGCAGTTTGCCTACAGAGCCAACAGGTCTGTAGACGATGCAGTCAACCTAGCCCTTCACTTCATCCTCCGGCACCTGGACTCCACAGGAACCTATGCCAGGATCCTGTTTGTGGATTTCAGCTCTGCCTTCAACACCATCGTCCCAGTTCTGCTACAGGAGAAGCTCTCCCAGCTGAGTGTGCCCGACTCCACCTGCAGGTGGATCACTGACTTCCTGTCTGACAGGAAGCAGCGCGTGAGGCTGGGGAAGCACGTCTCTGACTCCCTGACCATCAGCACCGGTTCCCCCCAAGGCTGTGTTCTCTCTCCTCTGCTCTTCTCCCTGTACACCAACAGCTGCACCTCCAGTTACCAGTCTGTCAAGCTTCTGAAGTTTGCGGACGACACCACCTTGATCGGACTCATCTCTGATGGTGACGAGTCTGTGTACAGATGGGAGGTGGACCATCTGTTGGACTGGTGCAGCCAGAACAACCTTGAGCTCAACGCTCTAAAGACAGTGGAGATGGTTGTGGACTTCAGGCAGAACCCAGCCCCACCTGCCCCCATCACCATCTGTGACTCCACAATTGACACTGTGGAATCTTTCCGCTTCCTGGGAACCATCATCTCCCAGGATCTCAAGTGGGAGCCAAACATCAGCTCCCTCATCAAGAAAGCCCAGCAGAGGATCTTCTTCCTGCGGCAGCTGAAGAAATTCAACCTGCCAAAGACTATGATGGTGCACTTCTACACAGCCATCATTGAGACCATCCTCACCTCCTCCATCACCATCTGGTACGCCGCTGCTACAGCCAAGGATAAGGGCAGGCTGCAGCGTGTCATTCGGTCTGCTGAGAAGGTGATTGGCTGCAGTCTACTGTCGCTCCAGGAACTGTACACCTCCAGGACCCTGAAGCGGGCAGGGAAGATTCTGGCTGATCCCTCCCACCCCGGTCACAGACTCTTTGAGACTCTCCCCTCTGGCAGGAGGCTGCGGTCCATCCGGACCAAAACCTCACGCCACAAGAACAGTTTTTTCCCATCTGCCACCAGCCTTGTTAACAAAGCCCGGAAACCACCCTGACAAGGTCTGGAATCGGCCCTTCTCCACAATCTTCCTCAGGGTCCGGTCACCTCTTCTCGTTGTGCAGCGTTTTCTGCCACACTTTTTCCTTCCCACAGACTTCCCACTGAGGTGCCTTGATACAGCACTCTGGGAACAGCCTATTCGTTCAGAAATGTCTTTCTGTGTCTTACCCTCTTGCTTGAGGGTGTCAATAGTGGCCTTCTGGACAGCAGTCAGGTCGGCAGTCTTACCCATGATTGGGGTTTTGAGTGATGAACCAGGCTGGGAGTTTTAAAGGCCTCAGGAATCTTTTGCAGGTGTTTAGAGTTAACTCGTTGATTCAGATGATTAGGTTCATAGCTCGTTTAGAGACCCTTTTAATGATATGCTAATTTTGTGAGATAGGAATTTTGGGTTTTTATGAGCTGTATGCCAAAATCATCCGTATTAAGACAATAAAAGACCTGAAATATTTCAGTTAGTGTGCAATGAATCTAAAATATATGAATGTTAAATTTTTATCATGACATTATGGAAAATAATGAACTTTGTCACAATATGCTAATATTTTGAGAAGGACCTGTATATTTATATTATATTGTAGATATGTTTATACTGTTTAATTTGTATTGTATTGCACCGACTACGCCAAAACAAATTCCTTGTATGTCCAAAAACGTACTTGGCAATAAAGCTTTTCTGATTCTGATTCTGATTCTGATCAGCATCTACAACGGCTCTTTGAGGAAACCTTCATAATATGAGCTACAACAACATTTAATTTCCCTTTGGGATTAATAAAGTATTTTTGAATTGAATTGAATATGGCGTGTAGAAAAATGTTTAGGATGAAATATTTTACAAAACAGAAAGATTTTTCAGAGACATGTTTTTTTACTTTATCCCTGGTGGTATCACACCTTAGGCCTATTTTCATTAGCATCAATTGGTGTCCTTCTCGAATGTTTATTTACACTCTAAAGCTGTCTTCAGCATGCCAGTGCATTTGCTATTCTAAGTTTTGTCTAATAGAAAACATACTGATTGCTCCAATGCAAAGTTTACATACTTGCTATTGGAGCATTAATGTCCACTTTAGAACATTTGTTGGGGTTAGCTGACATCTTGTTCAAGCTAATGTATGTTTATTTTTTTCACTCAGTTTACCAACCAGATTGTTTTTTTTTTCTCTGTCATGAAAAATATGCAAACATAACAGCTGAATCTCGTTTGGGAGCACATATCCAGAAAGGCAAGAAGTAAATTTTCAATAATCATAACATATGAGTTAAGAGTAATTCTTCTGCTGCTGATGAGTGAGACCAGTCAATTCAGAATGCTGGGCATTTCACCTGTAAAGTCAAAACAACACAGGTGTGTTTAGCTAATGCTAAAGTTTAGCTCTGCAGATATTTTTAGTCCATTTAGATTCAACAAAATGTCCAAAACAGAAGACCTAAAACTATAGTATAAGGCTGCACCATGCAGCCAACTTCCATACTTTGATTTCTCCAAATCCTACGCACATGTAGTAGTTAATTTGTATTGTGGATTTATTGTGAGAAAGAATGTTCTGCATTATTTCTTCTTAAAGCCTTTAAAAGGTATACTACCTTGTTGTTGGCTTTTTCTTTACAATGTGTACACAAATGTAAGAATGCCATTTATATTCTAGCTTCTTTAAAGAAGGCAAATATCTTAAACATTTTTTAATATTCCTTTGACTTCCCCTGACTTAAAATTACATATTTTAAGCAAAAAAAAAAAAAAATAATTAACTTTACTCTCTGCTTGTTTTTGTGCTCATAGGAAAGTTAAGGCCAGTCACTACCATCCGTCTTGTGCTGCTTGGAGCGAAGGGTTCAGGAAAGACTTCAGCGCTGAACACCATCCTGGGCAGAGAGGACAGGCAGAGACCTGGCAGAACAGCTCAGTGTTCAGTTGGAGAAGGTGTGGTGTTTGGAAGACAGGTGACCATTGTGGACACACCAGGGTGGTGGATGAACTACTTCTGCAACGAGACTCCCCTCTTCGATCAGAGGGAGATGGTGCTTAGCCTGTCTCTCTGTCCTCCGGGGCCTCATGTCTTTCTGCTGGTGATTCGTGTGGACCGAGCTTTCACAGAGACTTACAGAAGAGCAGCACAGGAACACCTTGAGCTCATCAGTGAGCAAATCTGGAGTCATGCAATACTGCTGTTCAGTTTCGGGGACTGGCTGGGGGGCACTACAACTGAGCAGTTCATTGAGAGTGAGGGGGAGCCTCTGCAGTGGCTTGTTGAGAAATGTTCCAACAGGTATCATGTTTTGAACAATAAAACTAAAGGAGATGGATTCCAAGTCAGAGAACTGATTGGGAAGATTGAGGAAGCGATGTCTGGCTGCAACAGAAGCTGGCATTATGAAATAGAGGGGAAAGAATTGGATGAGATGAAAAGGAGGATGAAAGAAGAGACAGAGAGAGCCAACGCACGACTGATGAGAAAGGAGAAACAAAGACTGGTGGAAAAGTCTGAACTGGGTGAGTTGTATACACCTGTGTAACATTTGGTGCATTATTTGTTGAAATGTTTAATATATACAACTTTACATTGACAGAGAAGGTGACCCCTCTGCATGAGCTGAGAATAATATTGGTTGGTGGCAGGAAAGGTGGCAAAAGCTCATGTGGAAACACCATCCTCAGCAGAGAATGTTTTGCCACAAACAGCCAAACTGTCTCCTGCAGTGAAAATCAATGCAAAATCAAAGGCAAGACAGTTTCTGTACTGGACACTCCAGGATGCTTCCCTGTAAGCTCAGAATTCTTGAGGACTTCTTCGGTTGTCCTCCTGGTTGTCAATGTGAGCACCTCATTCACGGATCTCCACCGAGAAGCCATTGAGAAACATCTGGATGGTGGGAGAAGCCAGCTGTGGAAAAGAGCGATGGTGTTGTTCAGCTACGGCGACTGGCTGGGAGACACAAGCATCGAACAACGCATTGAGAGTGAAGGAGAGCCACTGCAGAGGCTTGTAGAGCAGTGTGGGAACAGGTACCATGTTATGGACAATAAGAACCAGGGAGATGGAGCTCAGGTCATGGAGCTTATTGAACTGGTGGAGGAGATGTTGGCCACACAAAGGTTGGCTGATCTTTATAATGGTAACCACATGTGGAAAAGGGTTTGTTCAGCACAGGAACGGCAGACTGATGCAATCCTGTGTAAAAGGAACCTACAGAAGCAGATCCACAGAAGACACCGGCTTTCTCTTGACTGTAAGTAAACCTCATGAGCTTATGTTTTTTTCTATCACAGGCAAATACAGGCAATTACCTGGGTTCCCAAGACAGCAGGGGGACAATAGAACATAGATATAAATATTTACGAATACATTTTGGATATCTTGTCTGAAATTGATTTCAGATTTTCTTAAATAAACAAAAAGTAAAAAGAAGATTTTAGTTGTCAAAAATATGATTTTCTTCTGGTAATGAACTATTTCAGTTGGGGAAGTTCAGCTGATAGCTGAGTACAATCAGATGTAAAAAAAAAAAGTTATTTGTCCACAGAAGAAGGATATTTCAATGACCCAAAAAGTTGATTGTAGATTAAAGAGGTTTCCAAGCTACCGCACCCTGTTTTCAATTGAACGCCTAGGAGCCACTACCGGAACGTTCCCCAGAAGCGACCACACTGTTTACAACACTTTCTCTTAAAGGAATGACTCTCAAACTGTACCATACATTTAAACCATAGAAAAGAATCAGTGATTGCATGATCCAAACAAAACTTAAAGCAGCATCAGATCAACTCGGACCTCAGCAGACTGTTAAATATACATGTAAGTCTGTGCACTACAAAACACCTCTGACCACAAACCCAACTTAAATTTAAAGAACTATTCCAAAATTCTAAACAGTTTCATAGATTTGTTTCATTAAACTGAGGTTCTTACTCACGGGTGTGTGTCTACCCTTCTCTCCATGCATCGACTCTAACAAAGGATGCACACCTGCACTAAAACCCAATCAGTGCCAGTAAGCCACATGGAAAGCACCCTGCTGTCTAAACCAGGTAAATCAAATGAATCAAATAGGATACAAACAAAAAGAAAACAAAACAAACAGTTTTAGGTAGTTCTGCCATTTGTACCTCTCACTTGAGCTCCTGGTAAACCCAAGAAGGTCACTCCAGTCTTTCGTTGTAGTCTTCTTATAGTTGATCTTCTATCGGGATGAGGACAACGAGGCGTCTCACATCCCTGTGCAGGATGGTGATAGGTATCTATAGTCTCTTATGACCATTTATAGTTTTGGGGCTGGAGACTGGGTAACTTGGGAACACTTTTATGTTCGCATCTCTGACAGTACCTTTCTTCTCTAGAAAAACGTTCACCACTCTGCCTAGTTTATACTGACTCTTTAGCATATTTTGATCAGCAACCCAAACTACGCCTCTGACAGCAATGTTTCGCTCTTTAGTGTGCCATTTACCATTTTGTCGCTACTTCTACAAGTGCAAGTTAAAATGTTACCATGCAAAAGAAAGCCAGATATTAACAACACCAAGAAAAGTGTCCAGCGTCTCTGGGCCCGGGCTAATAAAATGGACTGACACAAAGTGAAAAAGTGTGCTGTGGTCAGTTGAGTTCACATTTCAAAGTCCAAAGGACTTCTTGTCCTCTGGGCCAAAGAGAAAAGGGACTATGCGGATTGTTATCAGCGCAAGATCAAAAGCCAGCACCTGTGATGGTATGGAGGTGCTTTAGTGCCCATGGCATGGGTAACTTGCACATCTGTGAAAGCACCATTAATGCTGAAAGGTACATACAGTTTTTGGAGCAATATATGCTGTCATCCAAAAACCTCTTTTTCAGGGACGTCCCTGCTTATTTCAGCAAGACGATGCCAAACCAGTGTGGCTTCGTAGTAAAAGAGTCCAGGAACTAGACTGGCCTGCCTACAGTCCAGACCTGTCTCCCATTGAAAATGTGTGGCGCATTAAGAAGCGCAAAATACGACAACAGAGACCCCAGACTGTTGAGCAACTGAAGTTGTACATCAGGCAAGAATGGAAAAGAATTCCAGCTACAAGGCTTCAGCAGTTAGAGTCCTCAGTTCCCAAACGCTTATGGAGTGTTGTTAAAAGGAAAGTTGATGTAACACAGTGGTGAACATGCCCCTGTCCCAGCTTTGTTGGAACATGTTGGAAGCATCAAAATCAAAATGAGTGAATATTTGCAAAAAAAAAGAAAGAACATAAAGTTTATCTGTTTAAACATTAAACATCTTGTCTTTGTAGTGTATTCAGTTGCATATAGGTTGAACAGGATTCACAAATTTATGTTTTACACATTGTCCCGACTTTATTGGAATCAAAGGTATTTTTCAGAACGTTTTCAGCTTTGAGTGAAAAATTATTTAACCAATTTCATCATCCTGAAATTTTAATTCTTCTTTTCCTAGTATAGCATAAGAGGAATTACATTTTCTTTTTCTTTTACCATAAAAAGATTAAGGTAAGCATACTTGTTGTCTGGCAATTTTTTGTTGTAATATTTTTATTAAATAGGTAAAGGCTCATTTTTATTAGTATAGTGTTGTAACTAAAGCTGACAACAAAGCTGAAATAATTTATTATTATTATTTCTAAATTAGCTGAAAAAGATCATTCATATAAAGAGAAACTTTGAGACATTGGCAGGCATTCAGAAAAATCTATTTTTAGCATAACACTTCGAGGAAATAAAATCATTCCTATTTTGGAGATTCTGGCACGCCAACTGTGTGGAATAATAGGTTGTTGATGTAAAAGGTCCAGCAAGAACATTTTGAAGTGGCCTGGAGAAAAACAGTTGTTATAAGTGCAAACTTTTCATCAGGTTTTCTTGTCAAATACAAGGACCTTTTTGGGACGTCTACACTAACTGTCATGTTGAGGTGCACACAGCTAAGCAGAGGATTTACACAGGAAGAAAACACAGTAAATTCTAGCTAATATCCATTATTAGTAATATGTAACAGATCACATGAGGCCTCTGGTGTAGTTGGTGAAGTCTATAAATCAGAGATAAGCAGATTTATTTCCTATGATGACTGGAAAAAGCTGACAGAGCATGTTGCACTCATAAAATCACATTATATATTTTCAGTGGCAGTATCTACAACTTCCACGTCTTCTCCAGAGGAATTAAACTCCACACAGCAGGTGGCTTTACCAGCAAGAAGAGCGAGAAGACAATCTGGACAGATGAGTTTGGACAGCAACAGCTTAGTGTTCCTGTCTGTGCTCAAACAAGGACGGAGCTGGTCATCAATAGATTTACCTTTAATGTTCCCTTCTCCGCACAGCCTCGTACTCTCACCTAAAGGTCAAACAATGTTTCTGGTTTCATGTCAGAGTCAGCCCAGCATTCCCTCAAAGGAAGATTTCATTGGCGTCCATTCTCTCTGTCTACCTGCTCTGAGAGAGCGCAGTCTCCGCAGGATTTCTGAGTCTGGAGGCCGGCAGGCTGTAATCGATCAGTGGGGCCACAGCAGCCTCAACGAGCTGGAAGCCTTCATTGACTCTTACTTTGAGATGGTGTGGGAGCAAACCATGGGGTCATCTCAGCCCTCTGAATCTGATCCTCCCACCACAGCGCAGGATGCTGTTGTAAGTGATGTTGGAGAAGAGCAACTGCTATCATCCATTGACAGGAAGCTTTCAAGGCTGGAGCTCCTGGAGGAGATCTGGAAGGATTTGGCAGAACTGAAGCAGAATATGGAGTTCAGCTGGGGGACCATACAGGAACTCAGAGACAAATGTGAAAAGCACTTTGATTAGAAAATGTGTGACATAGATATAAATAACTGTAATTTTATGGAAATGTATTGAATGCATATTTAAGAAAAAAAGAAGTGATGAAAGTGCATTATTTTTCCACAAGATGGCGCTGTTGTCCAGCATACATTTTATTTTGAAAGCCTGCTGATCTGCGCAACCACGACTTTAACACAAAATATTAGATTTATTGATTTTGTAGACAGGACAGGAGCTGTTTTGTGACTGAAAAAACTAGCTACAAAGTGGTTGTGTGTCCTGAAAATGTGAGTCGCTTACACACATCTGAAAAATGTGTTGCTTTTCTGAGACTTGCTCAGTTTCTTTCGTCTTATTGAAACTTTCAGAAAAGTGTTGAGGTTCTGTTGATTCTTTAACATGGAGCTAATCAATCAGGGAAGGATATGTTTGAAAGGTCTTTTTGCTTGGCAACATATCTGATTTGGGGAAATTACTCAGAGCTATTTAAGGGACAACCTGGAATTTTCTTAAAGTTAAGGAAAATTGTTTCTGTACGTAATATAAGACATTAGAAAATGACATAATACCGTCTTACAAAGCCTTTCAGCCATAACTTTCAGTGAAGCTGAGAGGTTTTTTTGTACAGAAGAAGCAGTTGGGAAGGAGGCAGAAAGGAAGTTTTTGTTTGTCTCAGAAGAAACTTGAGTTTTCAGCACTTTAAAACGAATAAACGTCCTATAACAACAATTGCGGACTTCTATAACTGTTAAAATGCCTTATTGATTTTGTGTTGGAGGGAAATTGCAAAGATCAACTGTTCATGACATCATGCATCACTGGCAATATTTTAACTGACATTTGTACCAATACCAGTACTACAGCTGCATTGTAATTATTTTGAATATTATTGAAAAGTTATTTTATTTAGTTAATTCATTTAATAAAGTGAAACTAATCTATAATTGAAACACACATGGATCACATGCATTTTGATTGTGGCTTACAGCTGACGAAAACCTAAAATGTAGTTTCTTCAGAAACTAAATTATTATATAAAACCAAAAAAGGGATTTTTAATATATATATGTAGGCCTACTGAAAAGTATATCCATGTACTGTGCAAAATATATGCAGTCAATACTTCCTCCAGACTTTGGGAATATGAAGAGAGGGCTGACTGCGCAACAGTACAGTCCCCCTTCTCCTCAGGTAAGACATTTCTAACTTTGTGTCTGAGTGAATACAAGAGTTGCAGCCCATGTCCTGAATGCGTGTGTGTGTGTGTGTGTGTGTGTGTGTGTGTGTGTGTGTGGTGGCCCTTAAGGTACTGACTCCAGCTGCAGTCCATGTCCTGTGAATCTGCCCCATATCCTTGAATGGATTTTGCTGACAATACTGACAAGGCTTCTTTCCGGTGGCTCATGCATCTTTTTTGTTCACAACTTTTCTTCAACTAAACTTTCCATTAATATGAAAACAGCACTCGGTGAACGGCCAGCTTCTTTAGCTTCCCTTTTGTATTAGTCTTATGTAATAGTTTAATTTTGTGACAAACTGAATTTGACATTTACATTAGCTGTAAGCCATAATCATAAAAATTACAGAAAGAAGAAAATCAAATATATTGCTCTGTGTGCAATACATCTACATTATATATTAGTGTCTTGTTTTGAATTTAATTACTGAAATAATTATGTTTTTGGTCTTCAAATTTACTGAGGTGCACATGTTTACAATTACTGAAAATACTAAAGTAAAACAAAATTTTTTGCAGATTAGTTCACTTGTCATTGCAGTTTGAATATTTTTGTTTTGCACATCTGGGATGCAGTTCATGACAAAAAGACCTGCAGGAAAAACAGTGGTGCTACTATTTGAATCAAATTTAGATGATGCTTGTGACAGTGGCTATGAAGGTGGTTCAGAAGGACTGGGATGTACCAGATATAGTGATAGTGGAGCTGGAGATCCTAAAGTCACCAAGATGCTGTGGAAGATGAGGATTTAAAACCTGGCTGGCTGAGATCAAGGGCAAAAGAAAGATATATTTGAAAGATCGAAAAGCAAGTTTCAATACGGAACCTTCGTTTTTGTGTTCATTTACTATGCTAATGATACACGAAAGGGCTAGAAACCCTTCATAAAATGATTCTATTCATAATAAAGGGGTATTTGTAGCCATTTTTGACAGTAACGCACAGTGCTGTCCATATTTTTCTCTGGCTGAGATGGAATTTTGTTGAGCAGCCATTAGAACCTCAAAAAGATCTATGAGTCTGACAATGGTTATAAACAGGATTATGTTTTAGCCCAGTGTGTTTCTTTTCTGTTGAAAACATGTGTGAGAAAACAGTTTAAAGTTTTTTTTTTTCCTCTTATTAAAGGCTTTCAAGTGTGTCACACACAGAAACACACTTCAGCAGAAAACCCAATCTAAAGGGACTCTGATGTAAACGGTCCACTGCTCTCACGGCCGTTTTACCTCTAATACACATTTAAAGCAACACTAAGAGGCAGGAGATAGTTTTATTAGCTGATTTATTATGTCTGATGCTGTTTTTTTTATCTCCTGCTAATAAAAAAAAACCGCTGAAATGATTAACACTGGGTTGCCAGTATATTTATTAAAGTTATATAAGGCAACTTTGCCAGGTAATGGAATTACAGCAACATTGGGCATTTGAAACAAACAAAAGTGATGTCCGTGAGTTACTGAACACAACATTTCTGTATGGTGATAGTGCGTAGGTATGACTCATTCCAGTTCAGGAGGTTTCTTTATGGGCTCCTTACTGGACAGAGAGGCAAGTGAATACCTCTATAGAAAGAAAGAACAAAGGGAGAACATAAAGTAAGCCAGCAGCCTCATGTAATAACATCATAACTACTGAGATACTGTAGCTCACAGAAACCCAAGGCACTCTAACAAAAAGCTTTATCTAAATGGACAATTTCAGGCTTATTCTTGGAAGTAAACTGGGTGTATGGAAAAAAAACAAACAAAGAAACAAACAAAAGAAAACCTCAAAGAAAGGAACTGGAATAAAGTTGACAGATTTACAGTGCCAGCCACATTCATTGGCACCCAGTCAGCCTTAAGTTTGAGTACATGGAGAAAACATACACCATAGTTTTTTTTTTTAACAAAATCACCAGTTGCCAAAATTATTACGTCCCTGCTGGTAACAGGACAACCTCCTTTTGCCAACGGGACAGCCATTATTCTTCTTTAACATTTTTTTTTAAGGTTGAATGACCGAAAGATAGAGAGAGGTCTTTGACCATTCCTCTTTAAACTATCCCTAGAATCATCCTGGGTCTTCTTTTATGCTCATTCTCTTCAGCTCACTCAACAGGTTTTCCATACGATTTAAGTCTGGAGACTGAGATGACTATGAGAGAATGTTAATTGTCTGTCTGGTGAACATTACTGTTGATTTGGAATCTCTTAACTCTGGCAATGTTTCAATATGTTAGTAGGTTAATTTATTTATAGGCTTTATTTCACTATTTAAGTTTGGATCTGAGTTCATGAGGTGGCTGCAAGGTGGCGCAGTTGGTACCACTGTTGCCTCGCAGCGAGAAGGTCTTTCTGCATGGAGTTTGCATGTTGTCCCCGTGGATGCATGTGTTCTCTCCAGGTACTCTGGCTTCCTCCCACAGTCCAAAACCATGACTGTTAGGTTAATTGGTCTCTCTAAATTGTCCTGAAGTGTGAATGGGTGTGTGTGTGGTTGTTTGCCTCTGTGTTGCCGTGCGATGGACTGGCGACCTGTCCAAGGTGTACCTCGCCCCTCGCTCGTGTACCGCTGGAGATAATCACCAGCTCCCCTGCGATCCTATAAGGAAGAAGCGGGTATAGAAAATGGATGGATGGATATCTGTTGCCAAATAGTTGGATTTTTTTCACAGTATGAAATTTTGCTCATGCAGTAAAAGGTTTAATTTAGTTAAGGCTTTTTTTCATCTTCATCTGGTGCCAACAACAAGCAGACACCAAGAGATAAAATGGGGTACACATTTTTTTAACCTAAAATAGCATTAATAATCTTGATACCTATGCTCATATTGAAGGTATTCCTTCACGGAGTCACAGAAAGAGTGACATGTAATACTGATTAAACTCACTGGCTTCACCTCAACGTGAAACAGGATGTTCAGGCAGCCAACTTTTCTGTTCTTATATTTACCTTTCCATTTCAGTCTAATTGCATTTGCATTACTATATGAGCTTTGGTTTTTTAACTAAATTGAATTGCATCATAGATTAGAAAATATGTAAATGTACACCATGTTTGTTTTGCACGTTGGGAGATGTGTCTGAGGCAGGTTTAGACAACTGAGCAGATTTGTTTGATTTGATAATGTGAGCAGCATTTCAGATTAGAGGATATTGGTCAAAGAGCTTTGAATGATTGCAATTGTACCATGCCATCTGCTGTGAAAACTTTGAATAGATGAGACATTAACCTCTGAAAATATAACTGTAAATAAACAAACAAAAAAGTTGGAATGCCAATTGTTCCAAATATGAAGTAACAAAGTCCTAACTGTTTGAACCCTAAATTTGTCTGACTTTCAATGAGCTTATGGTCTGAAGCTCAGATTTCAGATTGTTGCTGTATACAGCCTTATACTATTCTGGCAACAATTTGTTTTGTCAGATCAAAACTTCCAAAGGACTTTGATGAAAAAGGAATCTCAGCTATGATGTTGGAGGAAAAGGATGTTGACATTTGAAGAATTAATTTACTGAAAACATAAACAGGTTGCTTGTCTGCAGACATGTTCTCTATCTTTCATCTTTGTGGTTTTTCTTTTGCATTATACCTCTTTGGATATCATGAGTATCTCAGTGCTCTCTCCCTGCTGTCTTATCATCCATCTTGCTCTAATGTCGGCATGTCATTCCTCCATTCTACTCTCCTGCCACTCATTCGCTCTCCCCCCTTTCTTTCGTCACCACTCCATTCTCTCAGCAGAGCTCCATCTCGCGGTCTCCTCTCATTCCCGTCAAATCAAATCGTGAGCGCCCAGATCCCCCCTTCTACACAACACCAACCAACTCCCCCACCCGCTCATTACAGGAGGGATGTAAAAGACAGGGGAGGCGAAGGATAAATGGATCTTCCCTTTCTGCCCCTTTGTTGTGCTGTTCAGGATACAATTCTTAGCTCACATCCATCTCTATTAGCAGGACTGCTCACCGACCGGCCAGCATAACCCCCACCTCCATGCACCCACTCTGGTCTGTATCTGGTTTCACTGCCTTCTGTTTTTCCAGGTGGAAAAGGGAAGCTGGGAAGAAAGATGTGCAGGAGCTGGGAACCAGGATAGACAATAAGTAGCGGATGGATGATTTAAATCTATTGAAAACAAGTCGCATGTTGGAATCTCCCGGAGGACATCAGGGAAACAGTGTTGACCATACACCTTGGACAAAGGTTTTTTCTACCTTATGTAGCCCATAAAATTATAAAAAATATGTTTTATGACCTTAGTGACACAAGATTCAAAACCATAAAAACTTTGTCTTTAGGAAAGAGAGCTTAAAGCTCATTCTGAGGAAATGATGTCGTGGTTCCAGTAATTTGAGCGTACAAAAGGTGCATTTCAATGAAGACTAAATAAAAATCTGAAATCTGGTTGGCCAAACACACAAAAGGAATGATCAGAGACAAGAAAACCAGACAGGGCTTTGTTTCTAACATTCTACAGAATCGAGACAGAAATGATTAAATACAGGGGTTGGACAATGAAACTGAAACACCTGTCATTTTAGTGTGGGAGGTTTCATGGATAAATTGGACCAGCCTGGTAGCCAATCTTTGCTGTGGCAAATTGTTGGTGCACGTCTTGCTGGCGCATCTGTGACCAAGACAGCAAGTCTTTGTGATGTATCAAGAGCCACGGTATCCAGTGTAATGTCAGCACACCACCAAGAAGGACGAACCACATCCAACAGGATTAACTGTGGACGCAAGAGGAAGCTGTCTGAAAGGGATGTTCGGGTGCTAACCCGGATTGTATCCAAAAAACATAAAACCACGGCTGCCCAAATCACAGCAGAATTAAATGTGCACCTCAACTCTCCTGTTTCCACCAGAACTGTCCGTCAGGAGCTCCACAGGGTCAATATACATGGCCGGGCTGCTATAGCCAAACCTTTGGTCAATCATACCAATGCCAAACGTCGGTTTCAATGGTGCAAGGAGCGCAAATCTTGGGCTGTGGACAATGTGAAACATGTATTGTTCTCTGATGAGTCCACCTTTACTGTTTTCCCCACATCTGGGAGAGTTACGGTGTGGAGACGCCCCAAAGAAGCGTACCGCCCAAACTGTTGCATGCCCAGAGTGAAGCATGGGGGTCGATCAGTGATGGTTTGGGCTGCCATATCATGGCATTCCCTTGGCCCAATACTTGTGCTAGATGGGCGCGTCACTGCCAAGGACTACCGAACCATTCTTGAGGACCATGTGCATCCAATGGTTCAAACATTGTATCCTGAAGGCGGTGCCGTGTATCAGGATGACAATGCACCAATACACACAACAAGACTGGTGAAAGATTGGTTTGATGAACATGAAAGTGAAGTTGAACATCTCTTCTTGTGGTCTAAAACCAGGTGTTGCAGTTTCATTGTCCAACCCCTGTAGATGATCAATAGAAATTAGACTATGAGATAGAACACTGCCAGACTGTTATCAAACCACTGTTAAGTAGTTTCAGGTGATGTCCTACTTTACAAGATCAACAAGTCCACAGTAATCTTCATCAAATATTAGAAATACACTGCTGGGTGAGCTGAATTTGCCAAATTTCAGCCCAACCTGCCCATACCTAAATGCAAGCAGGCTGCACTAATCACAACAATCTTCAGTGTGGGAGCTGTTACTGCAGGAAGAAGATTTAAAGTTAGCTACTTTCAGTATAAGTGGAGTAGTTAAACATGAACACAAGCACAAAAGCTGTAAGAAGAAATTTAACAGGAATGGCTGTATATTCTTGCTGCTACAACAAAAAGCTAGATGATGGTGTGTCTGCTTTCATACATGACGTACTTAGCAGAGCTGTCTGTCAAAAGATGTGAATTTACTACACCTGTCTTTGGGATGTTTAGTCAAAGTGGCAAAGAGGGTGAACTTACCCAGGAGCTGACCTCAGCAGATGCCAGGAAAGCTGATTGTATTTTATACATGCTGGATAAATGTTGGCAACAGTTTGAAGAAGAGAGTTCCCTGGAGTACTCTGTTACTAAGTATTTGTTCATGCAGGATTGTTTTGTATTTAAGCAAATAGTTTAGCCTATACTGAGTGATTTTGATTTATTCTGACTATAATAGTAAAAAACGTTCTAGGTTTGTGGTACTAAACTGTGCCACATCCAGTCTAGGTAAAATGACAAAAACTGTAGAAGATTTTGTTATCTGACTAAAATGTCTTGATTAGAAAACAAGACATTTATGTGTGTGATCCCCAACTAAACAGTTCATGATAGTTATACAGCAAGATATTTATTTATTTTTCGAGTGTACGGACCAAACGTGTAATTTCAGTTCAAGTATTGGATTTTAAACACTGTGTTGAGTTCGAGTTGTGAAAATGTCATCAGCATTCAGTTTATGCCTCTGCTGGAAACAACTCTCAATTCATTGTCTGTGTGTAAAAGCCACAATCCCCCCCCCCCCCCAAAAAAAACCTAGAAACTGTTGAGAAATCCTAAAAATCTAAAGGCTACATCTGCTCTTTACAGACTGAAAGATTTGGTTCAGCAAAAAAGACTTTAGCAAATGCATGCAGGCTCAAAGGCTTCTGGTGGAAAGACTGTTTGGTCAAAGAAAATCAGGCTTTTGTTCTCAGAAGTATCACATCCTCATCTCTGATTCGCAAGAATTGGGAAATATAGAATATCAATGTGGGAACTTTTGGCCTCATTGAGACCACATTACAACATCACAGTTTGCCTGTGGGAAGAATTTCACCGAAGCGGTTCAGGAGTGGCCTTGCTTCTGAGGGAGTGATGGAGGAGTGTAAGTCAAAAGTAAATGAGGTACATTTGGCTTTGCTACCCCCCCTCCGACACACACACACACACACACACACACACACACACACACACACACACACACACACACACACACACACACACACACACACACACACACACACACACAGAGGCCTTAAATTTTCCATCTACCAAAATCCATGTCTGTCATTCTGCCTCATCAGGGCATGACGGGTCAGGGTAAACCTCAAGGGCAAAGTTCAGGAAACAATTAGGGGAGATGACTACACACCAGTGGCCCGAATTCCAGTTCCATTCTGGAAATGTGTCTTTTTCTTGGAAGGTCTCCCTCGTTAAATCATTAACCCCACAACTGGAAGCCACCAAAGAGGCAAAATTTAGATGCTGTATGCTTCACTAGTGTATTTCAAAGGAGCAGAAGAAGATGATAGAAATCATCAGATACTTGCTGGGGCTGGGCTCATGGTCTTCATACATTTCTCACAACTTTTTAACACCGTGTTTCTCAGACTGCATTGAAAAGTGGACCTATTGGTTTAAACTCATGTCCAGTCATCTTTTAAAATGTATTTACTGGCTATTACTGCAGTTTTTTTTGAGTTTTTGAGTTTTGGAGACAAATATCATAAAGCCACAGCTTAATTTCCAGATAATGTATAATAACAATTTGAGAGCACTTTCTATTTCCACGTTAGTGTGAATTTGAATACATCTTCTTGAAACCTAATCCTTGTCCTGGCATGAATATGTGTTGCATAGAGTCTTGTTTTAATCATTAGAAAGATTGATGGCACTTCTCATTTTGCAGCATCATCAAAATAGAATATCTGCAGAATCATACTTTTCTGTGATTTTGTGCTTTATGATCAAACACCTGCAAAACAAAAACCTCGTATTATTAATTAATTAATTAATTTATCTTTTATAGTGGGTCACAGTGTATGGGCGAGAGACGGGGTCCTCCCTGGACATGTCGCCAATCCTTCGCAGGGCAACACAGAGACATACAGGACAAACAACCATGTAAGCACTCATTCACGCCTAAGGGCAATTTAGAGAGACCAATTAACCTAACAGTCATGTTTTTGGATTGAACCCGGTGTGAACCCACGCATTGAACCTCTTCTTATGTTCATCCCAAATTGGAAAAGGTTTCTATGCTAGACACTATTGTCAAATTATAAGTAAAATCAATTTTATAGTGAAAACATGACAAAATTACCACCAGTCAATATTATATGCAACTTCTTTGTTGCAAATAGCGTAGGTGTTTGAGGATTGGACACATTTTGCCAAGGCTGTAATTTACATAAAATACATAAATATGGGCAGGTCTCCATGTGCATTTACCTACCTCATACCTCATTTTAAATGTGAGCACAGTTTATTTTAATGAATAATCATTTTAACTTCATTGTAAAAAAGAAGGGCTGCATGGTGGCGCAGTTGGTAGCACTGTTGCCTTACAGCAAGAAGGTCCTGGATTTGATTCCCAGCTGGGGTCTTTCTGCATGGAGTTTGCATGTTCTCCCTGTGCATGCGTGGGTTCTCACCGGGTACTCCGGCTTCCTCCCACAGTCCAAAAACATGACTGTTAGGTTAATTGGTTTCTCTAAATTGCCCTTAGGTGTATGATTGAGTGTGTGCATGGTTGTTTGTGTGTTTCCCTGCAATGGACTGGCGACCTGTCCAGGGTGTACCCTGCCTCTCGCCTGTAGACTGCTGGAGATAGGCACCAGCTTCCCCAGGACCCACTATGGAGTAAGTGGTAGAAAATGACTGACTGACTGTAAAAAAGGACCACCAATATCGAGCAACCATTATTTAAAACTAGATTTGGAGGCACCTCTTTATTAAACGTGGCTAAATATAGCAAGCAGCTTTTTTTTTTACCCTGTTTTTGTTGCTAAAATGTAGCCAAGAAAATAGAAAACAATAAAACCCCCATAATTTTGGACACTGGACACCTTTCTTTTATTAGGGCAAACATGCAACTTAATTTTATATGTCGCGGAGCTGCGAGGATTAATATATCCCTTTTGTACAAAAATTGGACTACTTGGTTTCTTTAAAATGTTCCAAGATTAGTTTATTGCTGAGTTGATAAAAATGAAAAATTTAATAATGAAATTGTTTATGCCTTTTTTCCTTCTTTAAAAAAAACAAAATTTTTGTGGCCTGTGTGTAATTCCAACATGACGGAATTTTTGAAGCCACTTCTCGCCCAGTGAGTGCTGGAGATAGGCCCCAGCCCCCCAGAGAAGAAAACCAAAACACAAACACTGTTAGAAAGGCCATGGAAAAAGGAGAGAGATGTTATACAAAATAAAACCTATTTTAATCAAATTAGCTTTGCCCCATGGCAGCAACTTAATGTATTTAACCATTTAGAAGTGGAGAAAAAATTCTTGATGTTTAAACTAAGCATTAGAATGAGGAAGAAAGGGGATTTAAGTCACTTTAAATGTGGTGTGGTTGTTGGTGGCAAACTGGCTGGTCTGAACATTTA